>NC_134856.1:124036654-124372071 GCF_049852395.1 Peromyscus maniculatus bairdii | reverse complement strand
ATGAAGTGAACAGAACATTAGTAGGCGTATAAAGAGAAAGGGAGAAGAGCTGGGCAGTAGTGGCACACGCCTTTAATCCCAGCACTTGGGAGGCAGAGGCCGGTGGGATGTCCGTCTCTATGAGAGAAACCCTGTCTCAAGAGGGAGAAAGAACTCTTGTGGTGGGGAAAGGCTCCAAGGGAGGTTGCCCAAGCCTGGTGGGCTTTTATGGACCTTAAGGTGGAAACTGGGTAGAAACTGAGGAAATCTTTGAAAATGGTCGTTTTTAGGGCATCATGGGCTGAAGGAGTAGGGAGCCCATACATACACTATGCATACTCCCTCAGCCCACCCAGAAAGGTCCTTGGATTCACTACATGACTAGACTCTGACCCATCATGGGCTTGCCCTTACTGCCTGAGGACAGCTAGCTCCTGAATCAGTTAGTAACTGCTATCAGGGCTACAGTGAGAGGATGCTTGTTGTTCAGCTGCTCTTACAACTCCCAGGGAAGACGAAGGAAGCTCTCTCTAAAAGGGATTTCAACCCAACTTCCCTTATGCTCCAGACTCGGCGAGCGATTGCGTCTCTTAACTGGCTACATCATCCAATGGTGGAGCACTTGCTTAGCCTGCACAGTCCTGGATTCAATCCCTAGCACTGAATAAAACCTAGTGTGGAGGTACGCTCCTATAATCCTAGCACACAGGAGCCAGAGGCAAGAGGATCAGTTTAAGGTCCTTGATTATAAAGCAAATTCTAGGCTAGCCTCGTCTACATAAGACCCTGTCCAGAAAAATACAAATAAATCCTGTCAGGCATGGTGGTACACACCTTGAATCCCAGCACTCCAGAGGCAGAGGCTGGTGGATCTCTATGAGAACTGAAAGAAACCTCCATATGGAGGCCCAGGCCAGTCAGAGCTTCACAGGGAGACCCCAGGTCGTAGTCCCTCTTCTATTGCTGTGAAGAGACACAGTGACCAGGCAACTGTTATTTTAAAGAAGCATTAACTGGGGGCTTGCTTACAGCTTTAGAGGGTTAGTCTATGATCATCATGGTGGGAAGCAGGCAGGCATGGCACTCAAGCAGTAGCTGGGAGCTTTACATCCTGATCCACAGGTAGCAGGAGAGAGGGAGAGAGAGGGAGGGAGGGAGAGAGAGGGAGGGAGAGAGAGCGAGGGAGAGTGAGGGAGAGAGAGAGAGAGAGAGAGAGAGAGAGAGAGAGAGAGAGAGAGACTGTGTCTGGCATGGGCTTTTGAAACCTCCAAGTCCAACCCCACACTTCCTATCCTTCCCAAACAGTTCCACCAGCTGGGGACCAATCATTCAAACATAGGAGCCTATGGGGGTCATTCTCATCCAAACCACTATACCCTGTCTCAAAAAAGAATTTTTTTAAGTGTATGTATATGTAGTGTCTGTGTGTGTGTACGTATAAAAGGGATAAATTGGAGTAGATTTTTAAAAAGGAAAAGAGAAAAACACCCCTCAAAAAGAGTGAACTAGTAAAGGCCTCAATCGCTCTCACCCTCTTCTATGTCCCCCCTCGAGCTGTCAATTGCTGAGCAGTAGCTGGTCCCTAACTGTCGGCTCTGTACTCTGTGTGCATCGCTTCACTTAATGCCCTAACGACCCCCTTGTGAAGACACCGTCATTACTTCTAATCTGTAATTGAGAAGTGGAGGCTTTGGTCAGCCACAGAGCTAACCAGTTGCATGCCGGCATCTATACTTTTTCCAATTACCATTTGTGGTGGTTTGGATGAGAATGGCCTCTGTAGCTAGAGTTTTCCTGCCTTGTCCACAATCAGGACAAATCTTTGTCACCTGCCAGTCCCACAGCCGCTCAGACCAAACCAAGTAAACACAGAGGCTTATATTGTTTACAAACTGTATGGCTGTGGCAGGCTTCTTGCTAACTGTTCTTATAGCTTAAATTAATCCATTTCCATAAATCTATACCTTGCCACGTGGCTGGTGGCTTACCGGCGTCTTCACATGCTGCTGGTCATGGCGGCGGCTGCAGTGTCTCTCCGCCTCAGCCTTCTGCTTCCCAGAATTCTCCTGTCTCCTTGTCCCACCTACTTCCTGCCTGGCCACTGGCCAATCAGTGTTTTATTTATTGACCAATCAGAGCAATTTGACATACAGACCATCCCACAGCAGGCCTCCATAGCCTCCTATGTTTGAATGCTTAGTCCCTGGCCAGAGGAACTATTTGAGGAGGATTGGGAAGTGTGCCTTTGTTGAGGAAGTGTGTCAGTGGGGGTGGGCTCTGAAACCTCTCCCCTTCACTCTACCTGCTGCCTGTGGATCAGGATCTAAATCTCTCATCTACTTCCTACCATGATGATCTTGGACTAACCCTCTAAAACTGTAAGCTACCCCCAATTAAATGCTTTCTTTTGTAAAAGTTGCTTTGGTCATGGTGTCTCTTCTCAGCAATAGAACAATAACCAAGACACTACTGAGCATGGCCTTTTCTACGTCATAACTCTGCAGAAACAGAATTTAACTGCTGTCTGAGGCACCATAATTGTGCTTTGTAAACTCATTCACATGTATGGACATTTGAATAAGTTCTGGGTTCTTGTTTAACTTCTTTTTATTATTATTGTTTAACTCATTTCATTTCCAGGGGCGTCATACAATGAACACCTTTAAGAAAACCTATTTGGGGATTTAGATTTGTCTTTGAAAGGACACTGGAATTGCTACAGCTGAGTTCAGGAGGTTTTACATATGGAGCTGTCACCACCAAGCGGGGAGGGAGGGAGGCACCTTTACGGAAAACTCTACGAGTGGAGCTTCAAAGTGTGCCTTAGTGTGTTGTCAGCTAAAACTTCACAACGGAAGTTGAGCATGCCCAGAGACATTCCTGTCCACCATTTTAACCTTAAACCCGTGCCCCAGAATCTTGAGCTAAACATGCTTAAATAGATGTCTGCTATCTCTCCTTAAGTTATTACCTTTGCAAACTGAAGTTCCCAGCAGGGAGAAAGCCACACCTACGTCAAAGATTCCCGAGGCTGATGGAGCGATGACCACACCTGTGAATGTGGAGAGTTGGAATGTTGCAGGTCCAGAGCCCAATTATCTTGGGCTAATAGTCCTTTAAATAGTCCTTTATTGCACACGTTCATGTGTAACTTAGCATCCCTGGGACTATTTGGTAAATGTTTTCATAATTAATGAAGAGACCACTAGCTTTTACCAGCTCAAAGGCTAAGAATGTCATCAGTTAGTGCCTGAAGCCGATAGTAGAGATCCTCCACCCCTTTCTACTACTCCTCTGCCAACTTTCCCACAATGCATTTTGCTTATTTAACCTTTTTTTTTTTTTTTTTTACCATTTATGCCTGTCTGTCTGTCTGTCTGTCTGTCTCTCTCTCTCTCTCTCTCTCTCTCTCTCTCTCTCCCCCTCTCCCTCTCCCTCCTCCTCTCCCTCTCCCTCTCTCTCTCTGTAGTTCAGAGGGTAACCCATGAGAGTGGGTTTTCACCACATGATTGAATTCAGGTGTAGCCAGAAGTTTCTCAGTCCCGCCCGGCTCCCCATGGTCCAGACAAATCTTTCCCACCCATGGTCCCACAGCCACTCAGACCCAAGTAAACACACAGAGGCTTATATGATTCACAAACTGTTTGGCCTATGGTTTTAGTCACTTGTCAGCTAGCTCTTTCGTCTTAAATCAACCCATTTTTATAAATCTATGTTGCCACATGGCCGTGGCATTACCTGTCTGCTGACATCTTGTTGCTCCTTTGGCCTCTGCTTTTCTTCTTTTCTGTCTTTCTCCTTGGATTCCTGACTGCCTCTAAACTGCCTTGCCATAGGCCAAAGCAGCTCATTTATTAACCAATGGGAACAACATATATTCACAAAGTACAGAAAGACATTCCATAACATTCAGGTTATCAGGCTTGGTGGTAAGCACATTTATATACTGTGCCATATTGGAGACCCTCCAACAATGTATTTTTATTTTATTTTAATTGTATGTATGTGATTATGCACATATGGAGGTCACAACACAACTTGCTGGAGTTAGTGTTCTCTCTTTCTACTGTATATGTTTCAGGGATGAAATCTGGGCTGTCAGCTTGGCATCAGGTATCTTTATCCCCTGGTGTCATCTCATTGACTGCATCTACCTGTGTATTCTTTGTTGTTGTTTTTGGGTTTTTTTGTTGTTGTTGTTTTTTTGTTGTTTTTTTTTTTTTTTTTTTTGAGACAGGGTTTCTCTGTGTAACAGTCCTGGCTGTCTTGGAACTTGCTCTATAGACCAGGCTGGCTTTGAACTCACAGAGATCCACTTGCCTCTGTTTCCCAAGTGCTGGGATTAAAGGCGTGCATCACCACTGCCTGGCCCACCTGTGTATTTTTAAAGTACCTTGAATTACTAATTTCTTTGTACTGTTACTATAAAATTGTGATGAAAGCATTACCTCATTGGAACATGGAATCTGAGGTAAAGTAAGCGACTCTTCCTGAGCCATGGTCACTCTATTTCACTCCAGAATGAATTCTCTTATTCCTCATATGGAATGTTAGCTTAAGATGTGTTACATAGCTTGGTGGCAGTGGTGCATGCCTTTAATCCCAGCACTTGGGAGGCAGAGCCAGGTGGATCTCTGTGAGTTCCAGGCCAGCCTGGTCTACTGATCGAGATCCAGGACAAGCACCAAAACTACACAGAGAAACCCTGTCTCGAAAAAAAAAAACAAAAAAACAAAAAAACAAACAAAAAAAAAAGTGTTACATTTGTTTATGCTGTGAAATATTTATTTGTTTAATGATGCAAAGGTGTATTGTATTCTTTTGTGTTATATTTGTTTAACTCTGTAAAGCTAGGCTGCTTTGCCGCTGAAAACACCTGATGGTCTAATAAAGAGCTGAATGGCCAATAGCTGGGCAGGAGAGGGAAATTGGCAGGGCAGAGAGAATAAACAGAAGGGAAGAGTCACAAAAGGTGAATGAGAGGAGGACACCAGGGGCCAGCCACACAGCTACCCAGCCCAGCCACACAGTCACACAGCCACCCAGCCCAGCCACACAGCCCCACAGCCACACAGCCCCACAGCCCCACAGCCACACAGCCACACAACCACACAGCCACACAGCCACACAGCCACACAGCCACACAGCCCCACAGCCCCACAGCCCCACAGCCACACAGCCACACAGCCACACAGCCACACAG
The DNA here is from genome assembly GCF_049852395.1 of Peromyscus maniculatus bairdii. Taxonomy (NCBI): domain Eukaryota; kingdom Metazoa; phylum Chordata; class Mammalia; order Rodentia; family Cricetidae; genus Peromyscus; species Peromyscus maniculatus. Next base: position 124,366,889 of record NC_134856.1, on the reverse strand, counting down.
CCACACAGCCCAGCCACACAACCACACAACCAGCTACAGAGTAAGAAGTAAAGGAAGGTATATAGAACAGAGAAAGCTGAAAGCCCAGAGGCAAAAGGTAGATGGGATAATTTAAGAAAAGCTGGCTAGAAACAAGCCAAGCTAAGGCCAGGCATTAATAAGAAATTATAATAAGTCTCCATGTATTTATTTGGGAGTTGGGTGGCAGGCCCCCAAAGAGTTAAAAAGAGTAACAAAAACAACCAACAACATATTCCCTTTGAGGCAAGAGCTGTGTATATTGTATTGGCTTTAAACAGCAAGATCAGGAATATAATGCTTCACTGAACATGCTCAGGAATGAGTCACCCCTGTGTGAGAAAATCCCTACACTTCCTTGAATAACATTGCTTAGGAGATGAATCCTGAAGCTCTCCTCACCTTCTACAGGTAACAAAGCTTCCTCTACTCTTTTACATCTTGTCCTTGTTCTTGCTTTGGATTTTCACCCACTATTCAGATGCAACTGAACTGATTGTCTGCTGTTAGAGTCCCATTAATAACCTGATTATCCCTTCCTCTTTATCCTCAGCAGCAATGGAAATGATTATCTTAGAGCAATTAGTTGATTTAGAAAAAAAATCAATAATTGTTAGGTTGAATTTGATTTTCCCGTGTTTGTAGGTATCTGGAAGACTATTTCATTCATTCACTTGCTGGCAGGGTGTTGGTCTTCCGTGTGGGTTATTGTTGCTCTTTATCCAGCTGGCTACTGGAAAATTAATGTTCACCCAACTGACTTGAATAACTGTCTAACAAATTTTTCATCATTTATCATATTCTTATTACTTTCAAATTGCTATGTCCTTCCATGTTTGATTCTGTTATTTTTGTTTACGTGTGTGTGTGTGTGTGTGTGTGTGTGTGTGTGTGTGTGTGTACCTGTATGTAGGTACCAACAGAGGCCAAAAGTGGGAGCCAGATTCCCTGGAGCTGAAATCACAGATGAGTGTGAGTTGCCATGTGGGTGCTAGGAACTAAACCAGGGTCCTGGGAGAGAGCAGCAAAGGCTCTTAACTGCTGAACCATCTCTCTAGCCCCTGTTCTATTATTTTCCTCGCATCTGAAAGTGTTTACTTAAACTCAACTTTTCTTGTTGTGATGTCTCTCATCTGAGGGTCAGACATTCATTTTCCTTTCTCCAGATGAACTGTTTTCTACATTTCCAAGAGGTTTCCCAGTGAAATCCAAGGTTCAAAGTAACACATGCAGGGAAACAACACACGGCCATCTCAACCCCAGATTTATTTGAACCATTGGTTGTTGTGAGCCACAGGTCTCTAGCCTCCCAGAGCCAATGGAATGTATGATCCCGGCTCCTTCATCTCTTGGCAAGCCTGTCCAGCACCTAACAGCTCTCATTATGGAAAGTTAAAAAAAAAAAAAAAAACAGAACAAAAAACCAACCCACAAAGCCTCATTGCGGCTCATCTGAAGCTCTTAGAGTGCCATGACAATTCATTTTCTTTTGTATCATGCTCAGGGGAGACAGAACAGCAAGGCACTTTCCCCAGGGAGTGATCTCTGTTTCTTTGTTTAACATTTGCCCACATGCTGGATTCTCAACAAATAATTCCTGATTAATGTTGAGATTTGAATCTCTGACTAGAACGGCTTAGGCTGCCTCACTCCAACTTAAAAGAGCTGACAATCTTCCTTTGCTTATTTTTTTTTAAACTATTGTATCATCTTCCTATTTCTTACTTCCAAGGGATCCTGTTCCTCTTGAAGTCTAGTCTCTTAGGAGAACTGGTTCTTTTCTGTCCCAGCTATCAGCCTCCCCCAGAGCTCTGCCACGGCTGGGGAGACTGAGGAACCTTTAGATGGTGGGACCTCACTGGAAGAAGTGGGTTACTGGGTGGGGGAGGTGATGGGTCTCAGAACTTATAGCCCAGCCCTACTTCCTGTCCTCTAATTCCTGGTTCTGCCTGCAGCCTCCTGCAGCTCTGCCTTCCCTGCCTTGATGGACATACTCTCCACCACAAGCCAGTTTTCTCTATAGATGGTTCGGCCGATGTCTGGATTACAGCAATAAGAAAAGAACTTAATAGACACCTGATGTGTTCTAAACTGAAATGAAGGTGGAGTGAAAGGATGATAAACGGTACTGGTTACCACGTGGAAAGGTCACGGCCATGACAGAACCCAGTGTTAGTTTTTAGAGCTTTATTAGGAGGGAAGTGGGGTGGAGAGGGGAAAGAAGAGAGCCAGGGCTAGAGAGATAGAAAGATGGTGGTGGGCGGAGCAGAGCAGAGCAGGGAACAGAGAGCAGAGAGAGAGGGTGGGGGCCACGTCTGGCTTTTTTTAGGGCACAGATTGCGTGACCACGCTGCGTGTACATAGTTGCCAGCACCCCCTGATGACATAAGATGCAAGACCCCAAGCTGTGCATGTGGATTGAGGGCAGGATCCTAACATTCCAGATTTTTTGCTTATTATAAAAAAAGCGAGTGGATAGGAATAGGGGCATCATTTCTCCCAGAAAAACTGCTTCCAGCTGACTTGGTGGGCATAATTCTTTCCATGTGAATATCAAAGTCTCCAGATTGGGTGGATCACAGTATGTGTTCACTCTGTCTCCATATGTGTGGCACAGAGGTCTACAGGGAAGGCCGAAAACGGGCCAGGCACCACACAGAAGAGGCCTTTAGTGCCCCTGATATCTAATGCTCTGATATTCACATCAAGGACAACTGTGAATAGGGCTTGGGATAAATGGCCTCAAATAACCTCTCACGAACTCATACCCATCTCATAAGCAGAAAGCATTCAGGACCTTCCCCACCCCGAGCTTCCTTCCTCTCCTGCTCACTTCGAAGTTGTTTGATGGAGAGCCATGCCATCCCCACCTCAGGCTGTTTGCTCACCTCCCTGCAGTGAAAAGAAAGGCCCTGTTCATGAGGAGGCAGCTGTGGGCGGCTCCCTCAGGAAGGGTGGCCCTTCTGGCCTGAAGGACACAGGCAACTCAACCTTAGCCCTTACCCCAGCTTTTCAGAGCTGCTTTGTGAGGCTAGTTCTAACTGTGGCATTACCAGGAAAAGAAGGCCTCAGCTGTTCAGTTTTGTGTAAATGCTATCTTATCTTGGCCAGCATTTTCTTAGAATGTTTATTTGGTATAGAAGAAAACTAAGAAGAAAAAATATTGTAGTCTTTGCTGTGATCATGGGAAATAGATCATGCTAAGCTTTAAAAAGTAGATGGAGAAGATGGGCAGAGATGGTGCGTGCCTTTAATCCCAGGACTTGGGAGGCAGAGGCAGGCGGATCTCTGAGTTTGAGGCCAGCCTGGTCTACAGAGTGAGTTCAAGGATATACCGAGAAACTCTGTCTCAAAAGACCAAAAAGAGGAAATGCGGGTACCTCACATTGGGCCCCAAGTATCAGGCAGGAGACTAGAGATTTACTCTTTAGAGATGCTGAAAGGCCAAAACAGGTGACCCTGTTCTTTGTTGTGAAGGGCCTGCCTGTGTTCATCAGATCCTTGGCCCATCCCCATCAGAGTTTATCCAAGTTGTGGCAACCACAGAAGTCTCCAGACATTGCCAAAGGTCTCCTGGGGATGGAGAAAGATAGACTGCCCAGCTAAACTGGAGTTCCAGAAAGATTCTGTAAGGCAATATTGGGTATATTATTATTCATCATTTTTCTGATGCTCAGATTTCACTAGGAACCTTGGTTAATTGTTGCTATTGGGAGGTCTGATGGTATGAGCCATGCAGCCCATTTGTAAGCCTTTCTCATTTTAACAGCAGATCAAAATCCATTTAGTGAAAAGTCATGACAGCGTTTAAGCAGAAGTGGGTAGTAGCATGATCTGACTCAAGGACAGACGGAGTGGAGAAGAATTGAGAGTGAAGGAAGAAATCCATATCTCTATGGTCAACTGACATTTAACAAAAATGCCACAATCATTCAAATGAACGTGGATGGTGGGGGAGTAGACTTTTCAACAAATGGTTCCAGATATGATAACTGGACAGCCAAAGGCAAAGGGGTGAGATCCGATGTCTCACAACAAACAATAAAACTCACCCAAGATTACCCAAATGTAAAGGAAAGAACAAAAACTCTAAAGTGCCGATGCAAAATAGAGAGCTAAATCTTGAAAACAAAACTTTTTTTAAAATTTTTTTATTTATTTATTTTAATTTTATAATTTAATTTAATTTTACATATCAGCCACGGATTCCCTTGTTTCCCCCCCCCAAAAAAAAAAAAAAAACCAAAACTTCTTGCTCTTGTTTATTTACTTACTTCTGTTTGGGTACATGTTTTGTCACAGCCCACATGTGGAGGTCAGAGGACCACCCACAGGAGATGGTTCTCTCCTTCCACCATGTGGACCTTCCAGTTACCTGAGCACTCACGTAAAAAGCCTTTCCTTTGTAATCCCAGCCCTGGGGAGACAGAGACAGGCAGATTAGCCAAGCCTACTTGGTAAGCTTCAAGACAGTGAGAGATCTTGTCTCAAAAAAAACCAAAAAAAAAACCAAAAAAAACCCCACATGGATGGATGGCTCAGTGGTTAAGAGCACTGGCTGCTCTTCCAGAGGACCCAGGTTCAATTCCCAGCAACCACAAGGTGACTCACAACCATCTATGAGATCTGGTGCCCTCTTCTGGCATGCAGGCAAACAAAAACAGAAACATATGGATGGCTCCTGAGGAAGGAGTTGACTTCTGATCTCCAGATGCATAAGCACACATGTGTACATGTACACATACTTGTCCATATGCGGATGCATGCATTTATACAGGCTCACATAACCCACCCACCCCCCCCCGACACACAAATACATCAAACACATGTTAGCCAGACAGGATGTAGATTTGACATCTGATGATGTGAAAATGTGAAAAGGAATGATCAGACTTTGCTATAACTCAGTTCCAGAGATATACCAGTCTTTGGGACAGGCACACATTCTCCGTCCCCATAGCCAAGGTTGGTTAACTTCTAGGCTCCCGTTTCACAAGTCAGAACACCACCTATATTGAAGTCTCCTTAGCTAGCTGGCTCTCAAGGCAGACTTCTCGGGCCAGCAGCTTTGCCATCACCTGAAAACAGTCTCAGAATCCACACAGATTCACAGATGCAGACTTTCTGAATTCAACTTTTGTTGAATCCCCTGAGTGATTCTGAGGCAAACAGACATCTGAGAACCTCCCACCTTTTTTTAAAAGGACCATATCTATCTGCCCGCCAGTGTGACCATAGCATCAAGAGTGGCGTCTGCCATGAATCAATGAGTTGAGATGAAGAATGAATGAGGTGATGGAACTTGCAGATTTAAGTTTGAGCACAGAATTACCGGTTTCTTCCAAGGTCATTTTTCTTCTAAGTCTCTTTTCCTCCAAGGTCCCTTGGTTTAGAGTGAGCAGTTTTAAGTCCACGTTTCTAGAGTCAGGGAAAGTTGAACCCTGTGAAACGCCAGGGGAATCTTTGTGAAGAAGAAAACATCATATTTTAGGGCAGGCCAAACCAGCAGAAAGACATTATCATTATTTGTATGAGAATAAATCGAAGGGCTAAGAGTGTACTTCAGGACACTTGCCTTGTGTGTGTGAGACCCTGGAACTGAATGTCAGCATCTCAAATGTGAAAGAATATATTTGTTCCAAGTTGACATTAAGACTACATTTCTGAGCTGGGTGTGGTGGCTCACACTTTTAATCCCAGCACTCCCAGCAGAGGCAGGTAGATCTGAGTTCAAGGATAGCCTCGCCTACAGAGCAAGTTCTAGGACAGCCAGGGCTACACAGAGAAACCCTGTCTCACCCCTGCCCTCCCCCCAAAAGGACCACATTTCTGTAGAGAAACCCTTCTTCTCATTGGATTTCGTTCTCTGGATACTACCCATGCCTAAGTAGAATAAAACCACCCTTCAGACTGTTAGAAATCCTTAAAGAACACGTTGATGGAAAACAATTTCTTTTTCTAATTTTCTGAGATGAAAAAATTCAGTTCATCATGAATTGAGTGCACAGTAGCAGATATTTTCTATATGTTTTGAGCAATAGTTTTAAGTCCTAGTGAGGAGCAAAATTAAAGACTAAACTAAGCTCATAGTTCTTCTAGAATTCTGAAAGGATTTGATTTCAACACTTTCTCCTTCAGTAAAGATAAGAATAGAGATACTTCTCTGATAAATCGATGAGAGAGTCTAAGTGCACTCTGGAAATGCCAGACACAATAGAGGAAGCTGGGAATGTTATCAGGTTGCTTTGGGAGAGCTAAGGTTATTGGTCAGGAGGAAGCCGAGTTAGTTATGCTGAAGGCAAAGCAGACTGTTGGTGCCAAGTTCTCTACATAGTCTCGCGGCTAAGGAAAGTCCTCCCCAATAACCCAGCTTTTCTTCTCTAGTATTGTTTTGGTTTGATTTGACTTTCATGTGTGGGTATTTCACCCTCATGGATATCTGTGCACCAAGTACATGCCATCTGTCTGAGGAGGTCAGTGGTGGCATTGGATCCCCTGGGACTGGAATTACAGATGAGTGTGAGCCGCTCTGTAGGTACTGGGAACCAAACGGAGGTCCTCTGCAAGAACAGCAAGTGCTCTTAATCAGAAGTGTGTCTCCCTTGGTGAAGTGACAGTGTTCTGTGGGTGTTCGACAACGAGCATACATGACCGAGTCGACGGTAAGCACTCCTCTTCAGCCTCCACAGACTGCAAACAGTGCTCACAGGGCGAACCTACAGCTATTTGTGTGGCTTGGCTGCCGCTGCAATAAGATAAATAATGAAAAGGAAAAGTAAATTTTACTTCTATAATTTTGGGATCAAACCCAAGACCTCTTCCAGAGAAGGAAAATTTAAAGTTATAAAGCTAAGAAATTGTAGATCAATGTTCAGTCATTCTAGAAATATTCTACTATCCAGTAAAACACACACACATACACACACACTCACACACATATGCTCTCAGCCTTACTTCCACACTGGATAATAAACCCAGAGCTTTGCACATGTAGGCAAGAGCTCTGCACTGAGTTGTATCTCTAGCCCTTTTAAACAATTTTATTTTGACAGGAGATCTTGCTCTGTAATCCAGGTTGGCATTCAATTTGGGATCCTCCTGACTCAGCTTCCTGGGTAGCTGAGATGACAGGCTTCCAGCACCATACCCATTCCTATGTTTTTGGTTGAAACCAAGACTGAGCGAATAAGTCGATTAATTGGTCATGGGACTTTGTGCAAATTGTTTTACCCGTTCATGCCTCAGTTTCCTGGTTTTAGATCAAGGGCTATAACAGCAGTTATCATCAAAGCCTATTGTGAGGCCACCTGCATACCGAGCTTTAAGAGGGTCTAGAAGGCATTCCCTTGTCTTACTTGAAGTTACTGTTGTTATGATGAAACACCATGACCAAAAGCAAGTTGGGGGGAAAGGGTTGATTTGACTTACACTTCCACATTGCTGTTCAATGACTGAAGGAAGTCAGGAGAGGAACTCAAGCAGGGCAGGAACCTGGAGGCAGGCGCTGATGCAGGGCCATGGAGGGGTGCAGCTCATTGGCTTGCTCATCACATCTTGCTCAGCTGCTTTTTTTTTTTTTTTTTTTTTTTTAGAGCCCAGGACCACCAGCCCACAGATGGCACCACCTGCAATGGGCCGGGCCCTCCCCCATGGGTCACTGATTAAGAAAATGCCTTACAGGCTTGCCTATAACCCTGTCTTATGGAGGCATTTTCTCAAGGAGGGTTCATTCCTCTAGCTTGTGTTGACATAAAACCAGCCAGCACACCTGTCCATTACATTTTTTTCTAGTATATATGATTCTTTGACACTCATGCCTACAATCTATAGTTGTCTGCAATTGTCAAACTCCAAAACCTTAAATCTGGCCATATGGCTTGAAATGAACTGATGAGAGCCTGATGTGAGGCTCTGTCCCCTTTAGTATACGTATTTCTCTCTTTGCTGAAGGGTGGTGCTAACTAGTCTTATGAAATAAAAACCTGGAGTCAGATACTAGGGTGAAAGCTGAAAGATCAGAGAAGCAGAGCAGCAGCCACCGGAGACGTCTTACCTCTGTGAGTCCTCAGACTGCACGGGGCTGAGATCCTGTCTTCAGCCACCTTATATTCCTGTCTCTACCTCCCTAGCGCTGGGATTAAAGGTGTGTGCCACCACTGCCTGGCCTCTATGGTTAACTAGTGGCTTGTTCTGCCCTCTGATCTCCAGGCCAGCTTTGTTAGAACACAAACAAAATATCACACAACAGTTTGCTACAGGGATATTAACGAATTTACCCTTCCAACATCCACGACTTTCTAATTTAAAACATTGATGATCAAGAGCCTATGTCAATACGATGCCAGCTCAACTCAGCGGTGTAACAACGCGCTTTGGTTTCATAGACTCCTGGCTTGGAACCTAACCCTGCCATCTACTTTGTGGTAGTTTGGGTGATTGACATGTGTAAACTCCACCCTTAGATTAGTAACCTTCTGCATCACTGTGACCAAGATTCCTCAGAGGAGCCAGAGAAGGTTCCAGGAAACTTAAGGTAGAGATTTCTTTGACTCTTGAGTTTCAGGACATTGGCCATCGCCGCCGAGCAGGCGTGGTGGAGCGACTCCGTCTGCTATAGTGTGTTGGAAACTGTTCAACCCTTGGTAGACCAGAAAGCCGAGGGCAGCCAGAAGCAGGGCTCAGCCTATAACCTCCAGGCCCACTCCTGGTTAACTACTTCCGTTGCCTGTGTCCCACTGCCTCTCCAAACAGCTTCACCAAACCAAAAACTGAGCTCTCGAAATAGGAGCCTGTGGAGGCTCTTTAGAGTCACACCATAGCAACTCCCAGCCCTTCCCCACTAGATGTCTTCCTCTCCCTTGGTCCTTACTAGTGAACACAATTTGGAGGAGGCCCTGATCGTGGACTGCACACCTGTGCTCAAGCCAACACACCAACCCAGTATAGAGTTGAATCCTAGTAAATGGGCCTTGGTTGACTGCAAGAGGCTCTATGGCCAATTAACTGATTTGGCTGTAAACAACTAGTTAAGTTATTTGATTAGTGGGTGATTCGGCCAATGAAGTTATTTTCTGTATTCTGTTTTCCTATAAATGCTATCCAGTTGCATTGTTGTTGGCTAGAGTTCTCAGAGCTTTGCTCTGGTTTGGTTTGGGAGCTGCCCAATTTTGTGAATAGTTTTTTGGCATTCAGATAATCGCTCCTGGATTTAATTGGTCTAAGGACTTTTCCTTTTAACGTCACCAGTAACTGCTTTGGGAGGGGGCCGCATGCCTGGCTTGTTCAAGGCCACCCTCCCACTGCATGCTTAGATAATCACCCCTCAGGAGGGTGATGTGTGAGCCAGATGAAAAAGTTCTATAGAATTCTGAGAATGGAGACAATGATGCAGATGAAGGAATTGATCTGCTGTTTTCCTAATTGCCTTTCTCTGCACTAGCTGACACCCACTAGCAGTCCACCAAGGTAACTTCCCAAAGGACAGGAGCCCAGGAGGTAATTTGCACAAAGTGACTAATGGCTTAAGGTGGTGCCAGGCTTAATTCACATGCCAATTAGACTGGAAAAAGAAGAGAAGATTTGTGATATCCCATTTCAGCCCATCATTGCAGGCTGCAAAGACCACAGAAGACCAGAGGATGTGGGAAAGGCAAGTTCACCAGCTTGGACTAAACTAATTAAGGAGGTAGCTGCAGGCCAGAGATCTCAGCCCTGACTATACAGCAGGCTCACCCTGGTACCTTAGAAACAAGAAGGTCCTCAGGAGAGCAGGTGACCCTAAGTCCCAGGAGAGGGCTCCCAGGCATCAGGGTTTCAAAACCGTGTCTGTATTCAGCTCTGCTACAGGTCGGTGAGCTGCGGCCTGCTCCCTGGGAACTTTAAACAATGGTGATGCCCACGTCCCAAACCCCAGAGAATCCCAGCCAGCTGACCTGGGGTATGGGAGATGAGACAAATGTCTTTTTTCCTTGGGGATTCAGAGGAGTGATTATAGAAAAAGAATACTAAAACTAAACAAATAAATAATTCTTCATAGTGAGGATGAAGAAGATTAAACAGGGCAGGAGGAGAAAGCTGCTTTGTAGGAACAGTGGTCTCTAGAGATGCCGTTTAAGGGGCGATCTGATTGGCTAAAGATTAGGACCAAAAACAATTCTGGGGCTGACACCACAAGTTTTAAAGGCTGCATGAAGTCCCTACAGGTGCCTTCCTTTTTCAATCAAGCGCCAACCATAGGGGGATGTCATCAAATACATTTCATTGCCTAATCAAGACCCTTGAGGACTAGCTGCCTGGCTGCCCACAGTTCCTGAAGCCTAGGTAAGATGAGAGAGGATGTGATGGCCCAGAGAAACAGCAAAATCCCCCCTCTATGCTCAAACCTTCCCGTGGGCACTGACCAAATAACTAGTAACCACCCCCCCCCCAAAGGCCTCTCTCTAAGGTACCCAGCCCTTGACATTTTTGAACCAGCATTCATAAACCTCTCAAGTCTTTTCTGTGACAAGAATGAACCTGATTTCTTTGGTCTGCCACTCCATATGAGATAAATGTACTTACATGATTATTATTGCCTCTTCTGATGAGCCTGCTGGCTTCTCTGCCTGGTTACCATTTAGTTGTGAAATGGCAGAGGAAGGAGAACAAAGTGTCATTAATAGAGCAAAACTGGAAAATAGAACATTCCAGACCTTATAACCCTAATGGGGCATATCTCTCTCTCTCTCTCTCTCTCTCTCTCTCTCTCTCTCTCTCTCTCTCTCTTTTCCTTTCTTTCTTTCTCTTTCTCTTTTCTTTCTTTCTTTTTTTCTTTTCTTTCTTCTTAAAAAAAGTGTGTGTGTGTGTGTGTGTGTGTGTGTGTGTGTGTGTGTGTGTGTGTGTGTCTATGGAGTCCAGAAGAAGCAACTGATCCCTTGAAGCTAGAGTAACAGGCAACTGTGAGCCATCTCTCATGGGTGGTGGGTACTGAACTTGAGTCTTCTGGGAGAGCAGCAAGCACTCTTAACTCCTGAACCATCTTTCCAGCAAGCCCCCAGTGGGCAATTTGACAGCAGGCCATTTATTTCTCTGTTCACTGGGGTCCTGGTTTTTGTTTATGGCTTTTACTCTTAGTAAAAGCCATAAAGGAAAATGTGTTGGATCCCCAAGACTAGGGCTAAAATCAGAGACTGACCACTTGCAATCTTTCACTCCACCTTGCCCAATAAGCTAGTGTATTATTTATTGTGGGATATTCAATCACACTGTGAACTCTGAGTTTGCGTTTGCATTAATTAAATAAAATCAACCTTGGGTCAAGAGGCAAATCTAGCAACTAGTTGACAGATAGTAATCATAGATAGTCAGAGGGAGTCTGGAAGATGGATAGAGAGGCACACAGTAAGTAGTAGGGACCTTGAGTGTGGCAGTCTTTTTGGTTTGGTGGAGTGGAAGGACATTCTCTTTCTGAGACACTGGTGAAGAGGGAAGGTCATCTAGTTGCTCCTCAACCTCTCTGAGCTAGCAGGTTTTCACCCCAGCCTTTGACTCCCAAGTCTTATTGATAAATAGAACAACAGAGATTTAATTAAAAAATTCATTTGGTGGCGGCAGCAGGAGGCAGATCCAGTAGCACATGAAAGTCCTGCCTGGCCGCTGTCTGAGAAGTGGGCCAGTGGCTGTGGAGCCGTAATGACTGGCTGAAACAGCAGCAGATTCAGGGGCAGCCACTGTACCAACAGAAAAACAGCAGTGTATCTGAGACTCTCTGGTCCTTAGATGTGGGCTGCATTCTGTTTTAGCATTTTGCAAAAATACTGTCTGTTTGAGAGATGAATCTCTCCCACCCCGTGGTCCTGCAGCACTTATAAAATAATCTGTATGGCTCAAGCTTCTGGCTAGCCATCTCTTTCATCTTAAATTAATCCATTTCTCCATTTCTATAAATCTATATGTCACCACGCGGCTGTGCATTACCGGTCTGCTGACATCTTGTTGCCCCTTTGGGAGTCTCCTTCGACTCCACCCTTCTTCCTGTCTCTCTGCTTGTGTTTCCCGCCTGGCTGTAAGCTTTCTTGCCATAGGCCAAAATAGCTTTATTTATTATTCAGTGGGAGCCACACATTTTCACAGTGTTCAGAAAGACACCCCACAGCACAGTGTGAGGGCTCCGATGTGAAATGTCAAAGTGCCTTGGGAGATGACGCTCTTGTCTATGGTTGAAGTATAACCATTTCCTTCACACAGACAGACACACATAGAAGCATACAGACACACACACAAATAGACACACAGAGACTCCTCTTTCATTCTGCTCCTTCCCCAGTCTATCCAGGTGGCATTGCAGAGCAGCTGTTTTTTAAGATCTAAGATGCTGAGTCTCCTAAGGGCTCTGTAGAACCCTGGGAGGGTCACCAAAGCTTCTGAGCAGCACCACAAGCAGTCCTGTTGTGACGGATTTTTATTTTGAAATTTGGAGGTGGCCTTTTGTTTTGTTTTACATTTGTTTGTTTTGTGTGTGAGTGTGTATGCATATGCCGTGACATGTGTGTGAGAGTCAGGACAACCTGTGAGAGTCTTTTCTCTCCTACTGTGCAGGTTGGAGAGATGGAAATCAGGCCACCAGGCTGGTGCCAAAGCATCTTTAACCTCTTTACCAGGTTGAGCTACCTCCACAGCACAGCCTTTTGTTTTTAAGCCTCCTCCCATGCTGTGTTTTCCTATTTACCAGCAGAAAGCCCTTCCTCTCTTTCCCACGGTAACAGCTGGGGTGGGAGCCACCCTGCCCCCTTGCCTCCTTCCACAGCATAAAGGTCTGGCAGGATTGCTGTCATCCCATCAGAGGTGTTGGTGCAGATGTTTTCACCCCTGCCTGCATGACAACCAGATGTTGTGGGCCCCAGGAAGCTAGAAGTGCAACCAGCCAGGAAACTACTATGCTCTCTGTCACTGAGGTCTTGCAATGAATCCTTTTAAGAAAGCAAAGCTGGAGACTCGGAGGTTAAACACCATGAAGGGGAAGAAGATACACTGGGTTCCGCTTGTCACGTTCTTTTGGAGAATCCTTTTTTATTTTTTATTTTGGCTTCATTGATATGCCACTGGCATAATGGCAATGACAAAAATTCAAGGTATACAATGTGATCATTTGATGCATATATACATTGTGAAATGATTGCCATAGTCAATATAATTCATGTGTCTATCTCAGTGCATAGGTTGTGATTGTGTGTGTGAGTGTGCGCGCGTGCGCGAGCATGCTGACAAGAGAATTTAAGATGAACCCTCAGTGAATTTCAAGTATGCAACACAACATTTTTCATTTTTATTGTTTTTTTTTTCTGTTTGTTTTGGTTTTCCAAGATAAGATTTTTCTATATAACAGCCCTGGCTGTCTTGGAACTTGCTCTGTAGCCCAGGCTGGCCTTGAACTCACAGAGATCCGCCTGCCTCTGCCTCTTGAGTGCTGGGATTAAAGGTGTACACCACCACCAACTGGCTTTTTTTTTTTTTTAAAGAGAGGGTCACTCTATGTACTCCTGGCTGTCCTGGAACTCTTTATATAGATAGACCAGGTGTTGTACCCATGTCTCGAAACTTCCGGAGACCACCAAGGAGCCAGTTTGTGATGCAAGCACACAATGATCTTTTTATTGTCAGGTTCAAACCCGAACCACCAACCTATCCTCTGAGGCAGTGGATGGAGGGAAATGTGGTGACAATGGACTCAGGGGTAGGAGAGTTTTTAAAGGGAAAAACCACCAGCTGGGAGTTATATGCCTTGGCGTTTTGGGATTGGGTGAAGGGATACAGTGCAAGGTGATTTTTTTGAAATTATTGGTCTAGACTTTTGGTGTGAAACCACATTTGAAACTACTGGGTTAGACTTTCTGCATGAAACCACTACCTGCTGGCAGGATATTTGGATATCTACAAGGGCCATAAACCAGGGTTAGGTTGTCTGCAGGAGCATCTGGATCTCGTTAAATTTTACTGCCCTGTTTCTTAACTGGCTGCTTGTAGGGTATCTATTCGAGTTTCATTGTCCTGGCACATTCCTGAAGTTCTTCCTGGAACCAAGTACAGCCCCAGTCACCAGGTGGTCCAAGATGGTGGCCCTTCCCTAAGATGGAGTCTGTAAAGTCAAGTCTAGGCCTTCATATTGCCTTCACACAGGCTGGCCTCGAACTCACAGAGACCCACCTGCCTCTGCCTCCCAAGTGTTGGGATTAAGGATCTGTCCCACTATTTCTGGCACAACACAGAGGTGTTAGTCACAGTTATCAGACTGTGTGCTAGGAACCTGGAGCTTATTCCTTTTCTTTTTTCTAAGGACAGGGTCCTACGTATCTCAGGCTTGCCTGAAACTCGATGTGCAGCCAGGGATGGTTGAATTTCTGATCCTCTACCTGCCTGCTTATGCTGTGCTGGGTATCGAGGCCAGGACTTCAGCAAGCAATGCTCTCGGTGAGCTGCATCCTCAGCCCTTACTGTTCTTATCCTTGAACGTTAGACACTGGGATCAGCATCTTCCCCATTTCTTCCCTGCCTCTGGCAACTCACTCTATTGCCTGTTTCTGTGCATTTATGTAAGACTCTGCCTACAAATGAGGTCACGTGTTCTTCTGTGTCTGGCTTATTTCACTTTGTACAATGCCTACCAGGCTCGTCCATGTTGGTACGCTTGGCAAGGTTTCCTTCTTTTTACAGCTGAATAACATTACAGTGGACACGTGGGCACACACACACACCATTGTTTTTATTCATTCACCTGTCTGCAGACATTTAAGCTGTATCTAGATACTGGCTGCTGTCTAATATTGCGGTGAACTTGGGAGTGAAGACATGTCTTTGAGATACTGATTTCATCCCTTTGGATTAAATTCCTGTGATTTATGATGGCTTAATATTCTTGACTTTATAGAGATGCAAAGATGATAACAATTCCGTAGACACTGTACTTATACTTTGGGGTTGGTCTCTTTTCCTGGGCTGATGATACAGGCAATTCAGATCCCAGCCATCTCTCAGTCCCTTAGCTACCTGTATTGTGTCATGCTCCTACAAGTTAGAATGTTTGCAAGGTTAGATGGATCAAGTGAGTTTCAACCTAGGACACTGTCAACTTGCCATGAGTTTATAGGGACTAGGCACACGGTAAATCAAAGTACAACTATATACCTCAGGGAAGCATGGCTGAGTGGTCTGACGGAACAGGCAACGAATGAACTCTCTATTGTCTTTTGAGGCTTGGCTAGAAGCCCTGAAAGCACTTTCCCCAAGAAGAGGAACACTGTGAATTCTCTGGGAAAAGAAATGCAGGAAATATTGGCATTCTCTTTAGTATGCAGTATATGCAAATCAGTTGCATTTACAGCAGGGGTTGAAGCATGGGAGCTCTATTGAAGAGGCAGCCAGTGCTCCACGCAGCGGCTTGAGTCACACCGCTGCCGGCCTGGGAAGGGTCAGTCCCAGAACCCTTCCTGTTATTTCTCCACGCTCCTGGCTGCCTGTTCATTTTGCCTGCAATGATATGGTCCCAAAGATCTCTGCGGCAGGCTTTCCTGGGTTGCTCACTGCCTGCCGGCTTCCTGAAGCTTCCTACTGATGGAAACTTCTGATGGGGGACAAAAGGGTCCAAGAGCAGCTCCAGAGATGGCTGTACCCTGTCCTAGGAGGCTGTCCCACGCCAGTTCCAGCCATGACTGGTCCCCACAGTACACTTTTGTCCTTTGTCCTGCTGCAGTGTGGTCTGGAATGTCCCCCAGAGGCCCATGTGTAGAAGAGTGGGTCTTTCAGCTTGGTGCTACTGGGAGGCACTGGAGCCTTCAGAAGGTGGGGCCCAGCGCGAGGTTTTAGTTTACAGTTCTTCCCAGTTGCCATGTGGTGAGCGGCGAGGCTCCACCACGTGCATCCTGGTGAGGTATCCTGGTTCACCACAAGCCCAGCAAAGAGCTGCCGACCACACAGCCTGGAAGCACTGGAACGTGTGCTCCTCCTTGTCACGTGACCGTGTCACAGTCCTGAAGAACCGGGACCACATCCCTTCAGACCTAGAGGTGGTAGCCCTTCCCAGCGTCTGGGTCCCTGCCCACGCTTCTCCATGTATCCTTATCTTCTCTGCAGTTAAATTCTTGGAAAGATTCCATCTGCTTCCTGTCAGGCTATGGCCACTATTGTCACCACCGTTCTTTTTATTTAGGCTGACAGTAACCTGGGGATGTCTGTTTGTCTACAGATATAATACTGAAGGTTTACACTTTGGAATAAGGAGCCTATGTTACACTTTGTAATAAAGAGCCTATGACAAGGTCCGTCCACCTGCCCGCCCACCCACCCGCGTGCGTGCGTGCGTGCGTGCGTGCGTGTGTGTGTAAGCCAGAGGTCAACCTTAGGATTCATTCCATTAGGCTGGCTGGCCAGCAAGCCCCAGAGATCCTTCTATTTCTCCTCCCCATCACTGAGGCCCCAAGTGCGCACCTCCATACTTGGCTCCCTGTGTGGGTCTGGGGAGTGAGCGCAGACCCTCAGCTTGCCCAGCAGGTACTTCAGTAACTGAGGCATCTCCCCACCCGCTTCCTTTGCTGCTCTTGTGTGTTTTATTTTGAACAACCTCTTACTACCTCACGTTGTAGTGTGGGCAGGCCTTGACCTTCAGATCCTCCTGCCTCAAGCTTCCTGAGGAGCAGGGATTACAGACCTGTGCTCCTAGGCCCAGTTGCTAACTGTTGATTCTGTCCTTTCCAGTTTTTCTCGCGAGATTCTCATCTGTTTATTACTTTGCTGCCTGAGCTCATGATTTATAATGAAATGTGAAGAGGAAAATTTAGGTGGCAGTAGTGTAGTGTCGATATGTGACCTCAGGTAATTGCTTAAATCTCTCCGAGCCTCAGTTTCCCTCATCTTAAAATGGGCATGATAGAGTTACCTTATCCGGCAGGGTTTACATGAAGGCTAACTAGATTAACATGTGAGGCAGGAGCATAGTCATGGTAGCAAGTGTTCAATTTATGGGAGCTATTATTTTATCAGAGACAGGGTTTTACTTGGTATTAAATGGCAGGGTTTGCATTCCAGCTTTGGCACCGAGTAGTGGGTTGACCTTAGGGCTATTACATAAGCTCTTTCAGGTGTAAGTTTCTACATTCATAGGGCGGGGCTAACACTACTTGGCTCCCTTATCAGTTGTCAGACAAAAAAATGTGATAATGTGTGGGATGTTTGTGGACTCTACAGTGCTGTACAAATATAAGGTAGCGTGCCCACACAGCGGCACAGGTCCCTCAGTGCCCTAAGTGGGTGTTTTCTCAGGTTCCTCCTTGGCCAACCCAAAGAGGAGAAGACCAAAACAGGGTGGTGGTTATGGGTTACGAGGGAGCTCTTGGTGGGACTGGAGGAAATGGCAGGTAAGGTGTGCTCCTGCAATGTTCTGAAGGTCCCTTGTTCCTTAGAAGCCTGAAGCTGGCACTCCCTGGCTTTGTCTGCAACAAAGACCAGAAATGGCACCCAGAACAGACTTTGAACGTTTGGTGGTAAGGAGGGAGACAGCCCAGGCTAGCAGGATTGGATAGACGGTTAGAGGGGTTGCAGAGGCCGTTCTGGTTAACTGAAGGTGCCAGATCAGCAGGTCATGGGTGGCTTAGCCTAAGGGGAACCCACGACTGTATGGGAGCCGAAGACCCTGCCCCATGTGACTGGTGTTTGCATTTCTTCCTACATGGGACTCTCTTTACAAGATGCTGAGCGAGGAGGACAGGCTCCATGTCCCCAGGTGACCCTTTGCCTATAGGCATTGCTGGTACAGAGGGACTGGGTCATCCGCAGGAAGATTTCTGGAAGATTCTGCTGCCTCAGCTCCTCTGCAATCTTGCTGACTTCCTAGTATGTGGCCTGAGACCATGGGACTCCTGTCTGTCCTCCTGGGGTCCCAGTGACCTGACGCAGTACTGTGGCTGGCAAGGGACCAAAGGCACTTATGGGGCTTTGCCAGCTCTGTCTCCTCAGGACGTTATGCCGGCACTTGAGTGACCCAAATACATATTTGCTTCCTCCTGGGCCCTTCCTCACTATTGTGTCTTCTGTGTGTGCGTCTCCTCTTGCCATGGGTGACAGGAGTCGGCTGTGGCCCTGCTTAGGTATTTTTAGAAGGCAGCTGACTGATGCATTCCCTCTCCAATAATCTTCTTTCCTTTTTCTGTCTCTCTTACAATTTTCTTTTTGAGATAGGGCCACTCTCTGTAGCCCATTGAACGACTCATTCATCCTTCTCAGATGTTTTTTATTTTCCTTTGTTCTTTCTTCCTTTTTAAGATTTTTTATTTATTTGTTTTGTTCTTTCTTTCTTTTCTTCACTTTCTTTTTATTTGTTCTATGTGTCTTTTACATCTTGTATCTTGATCCCATTCATTTTCCCATCCCTTTGCATCCACCCTCTACCCCTGCACTCCCCCAGCAAATAAAACAAAATTTAAGAGAAAAAAAGAAGGGAAAAAATTAAAAATCGCATCATGGAAGCTGCAGTGTGGCACAGTGAGTCACGCAGTAAACCCTTTTATCCATGTATCTTTACTTGCAAGTGTTCATTGCAGAGTCATTGGTCTGGTTTGAGGCCTCTGGATTCTATTACACTATCCATGCTGGGCCCTCACTGGGACTCTTCTTGAATATCCTATTGTTGCTTTGTGTTGTGGAGATCCTGCAGCTTTGGGTCTGTGGGTCAGGTCCCTTCACATAACCCAGCAGATGGTAGATGGGATGGATGTTGGGGCAGATCAAGTCATAACCCTGGTTCTGGGCCTTAGGTAGTTTTGGTCAGCCCACCAGTTCTCCCCTGTCCTCACCACCAGGGGGAGCTCTCCAGCATTGCCCTGGCTAATTTACCTCTTGCAGCAATGAGCAAGGGGTGGGACCAGTTCTGCTTTCATGCCCTCAGGGTTGGCTTTCCCACACCTACACCATCAGGGCCAGTTGTATTATGTTGACCCTGAGAGGTACAGGGGCCACTTAAACCACAGGCATAAGGGGAGGCATATCTCTCCCACCCATATTGCTGCATGACAGATGAGTAGTGGGGGCAGCTCTCCCAGGCTTACAACTTCAGGGCTGGCTCACCCACACCTCTGCCAACAGGGTTGGCTCTATTGTGTTACCCAGGTGAGATGCAGGGCCTGCTCTCCCAAGTGTTGTAGCTGGTGGGGAGCAGGGACAGCTCTCTCACATGCCTCAAGCACTGATGTGTGTTGGAGGGGGGGCATCTCTCCCCAGCCCATGCTGCCACAAGACAGATGAGTAACGGGGACAGCTCTCCCATGCTCACAACATCAGGGCTGGCTCACTCACACCTGCACCAACAGGGCTGGCTTTATTGTGCTGCCCAGGTGAGGTGCAGGTCCTGCTCTCCCAAGTGTTGTAGCTAGTGGGGGCCAGGGACGGCTCTCCTGTTCTTATGACCACAGGGCCAGCTCTCCCACCTGCCTCAGGCATTGATGGGTGGGGGTGGCTTTGGTTTTTCAAGACAGACTTTCTCTGTGTAGCTCTCTGGCTGTCCCAGAACTCGATTTGTAGACCACACTGGCCTTGGACTCAGGGATCTACCTGTCTCTGCTTCCTGAGTGCTGGGATTAGAAGTGTGCACCACAGCATCAGACTTATTATTATTTTTAATTGTGTGTTTATGTGTGTGCCTATGTGTAGATTTGTTGTATATGAGTGCAGTGTTCTTGGGAGCCAGAAGAGAGTGCTGGGTTCTTCTAGAGCTGGAATTAGAGATGGTTGTGAGCTGCCTGACATGGATGCTGGGAACCAAACCTGGATTCTCTGCAAAAATAGTGCTTTCGTGCTCTTAACCACTGAGCCAGCTCCCAGCCCTTCTCTGCCTTCCCTTCTTTTCTTCCCTTCTTTTCTTTCTTTCCTTCTTTCCTTCCTTCCTCCCTCCCTTCCTCCCTCCCTCCCTCCCTCCCTCCCTCCCTCCCTCCCTCCCTCCCTCCCTCCCTCCCTCCCCCTTTCCTTCCTTCCTTTTGAGGCAGGATTTTACTCTGACTCACTCCTTCTAGGTGTGTTCTCTCTGTGTGTCTCTGTCTGTTTGTCTGTTGGTCTGTCTGTCTGTCTGTCTCACACATACACACACACACACACACTTTGTAGTCCAGACTAATGTGTAATTCAAAACAATCTTTCTGCTTCAGTCCCCCAAGTGCTGAGATTACAGATGCGGCTTTTTCATTTTTTGTTAGATGAGGATGCCGAGCACCGAGTGTCTGTAACTTGGCTTTTCATGCAGCCCCAGTTAGTAAAACACCAGTGGAAATCTCTGTTGTCAGGAAGGACACCCGTGGTTGGGGGAAACATAGCTCTTGGCTTGTGGCACATATTCCAGAACAGAGAAAGATGGTGAGGTATAGATGAGAAGACTGACATGTTAAAACTAGGCACCTGCCAGAGCAAGATTCAGGACAGGCACCAAAAAACCAAAACCAAAAACAAAACAAAAAACAACAAAAAACAACCAAGTAAACATAAAACAAAAAAAATCAAAACAACAACAACAACAACAAAAAGCAGGCACCTGGAGAGTGTCCCCAAAGCGCCCACCTGCCCTGATTTCCTCTTTCACTTAGAAACCATGTCCTATCCCATCTTTGAAGCCCACTTGTGGACCACTACACCTCTCTAAGAACTTCCAAAACAGCTGGAAGGTGATGAAGAGCAAAGTAACACATTTCTGATTGGGGAAAAGAAAGAATCTTAGTTTTGTGCATTTTGTGCCAACTAAATGGGTTGGCAGCTGGGGGTGGGTGGGTGGTGGGCAGCCGGGGGTGGGGGGCGCCGGGGGCCAGCGGGATGGGGGGGGCGGGGGCGGGGCAGCCGGGGGCTCCAGCATACCTGTGTGTCACATTGTCAGTGCCTTCCTCTGTGTGGCCTCGGGAATCTGAGCTCACCCCGGTTCCCCACAGTAGCAAACAGGGTGGGACGGCTGCCCACAGGGGAATTTTGTAGGGTGTTGTACGCTTTAAGAAGGACCTGGGATTCAGTGCAGACACCTAGTGGCTGCAGGGCTCAGGGCACCTGGCTAGACATCTTAGAACTTGATTTTTCCTGTCCAAACAGAGGACAGTGTGGCCTGTTTTGAATAGACTTTAAAGGCTGAATCTAGGGTCTGGAGAAATGGCTCAGCAGTTAAGAATACTTACAGCTCACCACTGGTGGTGGTGGTGTACGCCTTTAATCACAGCACTCCGGAGGCAGAGGCAGGTAGATCTCTGTGAGTTCGAGGCCAGCCTGGGCTACAGAGTGAGTTCCAGGAAAGCCTCCAAAGCTACACAGAGAAACTCTGTCTCAAAAAAACAAAACAAAACAAAATAAGAGTACTTATGGCTCTTGCAAAGAACCTAGGGTCAATTCCCAGCACCCACATGGTGGCTCACAACAATCCATAACACCCAGGTACCTCATATGGTACACATCTATTCACATCAAATAAATTTAAAGACTGGATATATTGGATGGACAGGATCTAAGATTTAAGATAAAGCCAAATATCTAACATTTTTTTTTTTTGTCTTTTCAGATGGGGTCTCACTGTGTATCTCAAACTGGCATGAAACTTTTATAGCAGAGGCTAGCCCCAAACTTTGGACCCTTTCCTGTCTCTGCTCCCCATATGCTGGTATTATAGGCCTGTATTCCTACAACTGGTTCTTAACTCTCCAGTTCCATAAAGTAGTCATTATTACCACCAAAAATCCAGGGCAGCTTAGTGCTCCTAAGCAAGCACTGGATATATCATGCTATCTGAGGACAAGACAAAACTGAAAACCCACAATTAAAGACCGCCCAGGGCTAGGGATGTAGTTCAATACCAAGTTTATACCAGGTCATTGATTCCACCCTAGTACCCCCCAAAATGAAATAAAACAAAAACAAGCAAACAAACAACTAAGAAGAGGCTCACAAGATGTCTTACTTCTTTCACTAATTGTGTCTATGACTTGTCCATATCATTCCCTATAGTAATTCATTTATTCTCATTGCTACTTACTATTCTATTGTGTGAATACACTGTGATTTATTGCAAGTATTTACACCTATAAATAAATGCTTTTTATTGCAAACTCCTAAAGGCTATTTACTTTTGTATGTGTGTGAGAGACAGAGTCTCACTATGTAGGCCTTGATGTCCCAGAATTCACTCTGTAGACCAGGCTGGGCTCAGACTCACAGACATCTTCCTGCCTCTGCCTCCCAAGTGCTGGTATTAAAAGCTTGTGCCACCTGGACTGACAGTTATTTACCTTTGAAACTGGGATATCTTGACAATTTTCTCAGCTTGCTATTAGCTTTCACACCATCTTTCATAAAAAATTAATTGGTTGTATGGAGACCTTCCCAATCTGATGAAGAGCCTAGGGGGCGCTGGTGAGCTCATTTTTGCCCAGTCCTGCGAAAGACAACAACCTTCGAAGTTTCACTGGAGTGAGGCAGATGCCCAATTCTTCCCGGGCCGCTGTAAAGGGTGTATTAGTGTTCTGTGGAAGACTTCTTCACTTTCCAACAGTTATTTGAGAACACAGACGGAAGCCCCCAGGCTGGCTGGTATCTGTCTTAACTTTAGTGGTGGGGATGGAAGTCGGGTGCTAGGAAAATTCTCTGGCCCTGAGCTTCTTCACCCACGGCTGGTTTTTTTCCTCTCTTAAACCTGTTCCACTTCTTGGTGCAACTGTGGTTCTGTTGGAGGGCTGCTTATTTGCTTAGGTGTCTGTGAGTGGCATTGCTTAGATATTGGCGATTAGAGCCTCTCTACGTATTTTGTTTGTTCTATTGAAAACCGCAGGAGGAAATTAGGTTCGGGCTGGCCAGCTCAGCTGTCCACTTTCTGAGCTGACCATCTGGAATTACTTTCCAGACATTTTGGCAACAAGGCAATCCCCAGTGTATTTTTCCCGGAGCACTTTGACACTTCTGGGTTTGGTTTAGTATTTTTTCTTCAAGTCTGTCGTTTGGAAAGAAATTTCATCCTAGGCTTCTGGTCAGCTTTAATCTTCACTCATTCAAATGGTGTTTGTGGAAAAGAAACTTCCAAGAAACCTGTAAGACATTAAACATCGCTCTGCTCACCTTTGCCAGAAACACTGAAAGGGGCTGCCAAGAATACACGAAGCTTTACAACCACTTTGTAAATCCATTTGGCATTACTTCTCAAAATCGTATATTTGTGTAGCCCATTTTATTCCACAGGGTATACACCCTGAGCAGAAGTAGGTGCAGACCTGGGCACCAAATGGCATGTGCTAGATTCTCCCTGCAAGCATGAACTGTAGCAATCTCGAATTTCAAACAAACCAGATCTTTGTGAACAGCAGAGTGAATGAATAAACCGTAGGATGGGATATTACGTAGCAAGCAAATGGATGAGCCTGACCTGCCGGCTCCCACCTCTCAGGTGCTGGGGTTTTAGGCCTGTGCTACCATACTTAGTTTTATGTGGTGCCGGGGACTGAACCATCAGATAGCTTGAGAGGCACACATACATTTTGCCAACAGTTTTATCTCCAAGATACTTAGTGCATTTTTAAAGCATTTTTATAGTAAAAATAGTAAAAAAAAAAAAAAAAGTGCATTAAACATCATAAGTATTAATAATTTTAAAGATAAACCGAAGTTTGAAAAAATATATTCCTTTCTTCACATCCCATCCCCTTCATCTAATAGAAAATAGTCTTCACTATAAAGTACATAACTATGTGCTAAAAACATTTTGAATACTGAGAAATGAACACAGGCATATTTAGTATGTTCTCTGTTTCAAACATAAATAATTTAGTGTGTTCAATTTAAGTTAGAACAAAATAGTTCATCAACTGGCTATTGTTATTGTAGCTAAGGACCATTGTAGCTCTTGACATAGATTTTATTTTTTAATGTGTTCTTTGTTTTTAGTTCTACTTTACATGTGTGTGTTCTGCATGCATGTATGTCTGCACCATGTGCATGCCTGGTGTCTGTAGAGACTCAAAAAGAGCATCAGATCCCCTGGATCTGGAGTTACAGATGATTGTGAGCTGCCATGTGGGTGCTGGGAATTGAACCTGGTTCCTCTGGAGTAGTGGCCATGTTCTTACCCATTAAGTCATCTCTCTAGTCCCAGTGATGGTTGTCTTATAATTTATTAAAGCACTCCTCTCTCTGTTAGTTAAAAAGAACTGATCTTTAGAAAGCTCATCTCTTGTGCACTACAGTTTTTTGAATCTTGACATAAAATTAATATATAAATTAATACATACAGAGAAAAGGCCTACATCTTCAAATAATGATATAGGTACAATCAACCTACCAATCCCCCAGAATCCACACCACAAATTCGACTAATCTTGGACCAAAAACAGTTGAAAGAAGAATTCAGAAAGTAAAGCTTGAATTTGATGTTTTCTGAGCACAGCTGTGGCGGTTTGAAAGAAAATGGCCCCAAAGGGAGTAGCACTATCAGGAGGTGTGGCCTTGTTGGAGGAAGTGTGTCTCTGTGGGGGCAGGCTTTGAGGTCTCTTTTGCTTAAGTTTCCCTCAGTGTGACTGTCAGTCAACTTCCTGTTGCCTGCAAGACGTAGCAATCTCAGCCCCAGCACCACATCTGCCTGCACACCACCATGCTCCCTGTCATGACGATAATGGACTGAACCTCTGAAACTGTAAGCGAGCACCCCAATTAAATGTTTTACTTTATAGGAGTTGCCATGGTCATGGTGTCTTTTTTAAAAAACAACAACAACAACAAAAACAAAAAAACATTTATTTATTATGTATACAGTGTTTTGCCTGCATGTCAGAAGAGGGCACCTAGGTGGTTGTGAGCCACCATGTGGTTGCTGGGAATTGAACTCAGGACCTCTGGAAGAGCAGCCAGTGCTCTTCACCTCTGAGGCATCTCTCCAGTCCCCATGGCGTCTTTTCATAGCAATAAAAAAACTCTTAAGATGGGCAGTGGTGGCGCACGCCTTTAATCCCAGCACTCGGGAGGCAAAGGCAGGAAAATTTCAAGGCTAGCTTGGTCTACAAAGTGAGTTTCAGGAACAGCTCCAAAAGCTACACAGAGAGACCCTGTCTCGAAAAACAAAACAAAACAAAAAAGAAAAACAAAACTCTTAAGACAACAGCTCTGTTGTTGTGCAAGAATGTGAGGTGGTGTGCAAGAATGCTTCTCACGCATTTTCCAAATCCATGCTCCCCTTCTACATGTATTTGAATATTTTCTCAGCTATCAGCCCTGTACTGTATGGTGTTTGTATTTTTATTGAACAGATGTTTTCCTTGCCATTATTTCTTCAGCAATGTAGTAGAAGAGTGATGTGCATAGCATTTCCATTGTATGAAATGTTGTAACCTAGAGATGACTTAAGTGTATGGGAAGGTATGGGGGCTCAATGCAAACACCAGGCCATTTTTAAAAAGATTGGTTTATTTTTATTTTGTGTGTATGTTTCCTTCATGTGGGCTGCATGCATGATTGGTGCCCAACAAGAACAAATCCCCAAGAACTAGAATTGCAGACAATAGTCATGAACCACCATGTGGGTGCAGGGAACTGAACCCAGGTCCTCTGCAAGAACAGCAAGTGTTCTTAACCACTGAGCAACCTCCCTAGCCCCCCACACACCATGGATTTCATGTAAAGGACTTGAGGGGCTAGAGAGCTGGCTCAGTGACTAAGAACATGGACTGTTCTTTCAGAGAACCAAGCTCAAGTCCAAGTACCCATATTGCATAGTTCACAACTTCTTGCAACTGCAGCTTCAGGGAATCTGATGCCCTGGCCTTCATGAGCACCTGCACTTGTGTGCACACCACATGCATGTAATTAAAAAATAAATCTATGTAAAGGACTTGAGCATCCACAGATTTTTCTATGTGTGTGTGTGTGGGGGGCCTGAAACCAGTCTCCCACAGAGAGGGAGGATTGCTTTCGAATCCTATGCATGCTTACTGATGGGCCACACTCCTGCTGAGCGTGACTGTGCATTGAATTCTTGAGGGTTAAAACCAACCACTTGAGCCTTCCTTCAATGGTCCAGCATCTTTTGAGAGCATCCCTTAATGATGTTGGCACTGTGTCTGGTCCTGGTGTATTTGTGTGGTTAGGTCTCCACTTGGTTGACACGGTAATAAATGCTTCCATTGTTCTCAGAGGGAAAAATGTGATTGCGGCGCTTGGGAGCCAGCTTTCCAGGTGTGTTTCTCTGCACCACAGGTCTGTGTATACACAGCTGTTATAAAGATCTGGTGGCCAGATGGAGCCACAGGGAGCAAATGAAGTGGCACCCTGTGCCTTCTCCACTGAGGTCAGGATCCATCTGGATACCTGCCACAGACTCTATTTGTGTGTGTGTGTGTGTGTGTGTGTGTGTTTGTGTTTAATCCAGGGCTGGTGAGATGACTCGGCATGTAAGGGTGCTTGCCACCAATCCTAATGACCTGTGTTTCATCCTCAGAACCCACCTGGTGTGTTCTGGAATATTATTTTAAATAGGCAACGATGTGTTACATTTGTTTATGTGTGGAATATTACTTTAACTATGTGAAGGTGTGTTACATTTGTTTATGTTGCATTTGCTTAATTATGTAAAGATGTGTTGCATTTGTTTCACCTTGCCTGTCTAAGGCACCTGATTGGTCTAA
Organism: Peromyscus maniculatus bairdii; assembly: GCF_049852395.1. NCBI lineage: Eukaryota > Metazoa > Chordata > Mammalia > Rodentia > Cricetidae > Peromyscus > Peromyscus maniculatus. The sequence continues at coordinate 124,340,229 of NC_134856.1, read as the reverse complement.
TAAAAAGCTGAATGGCCAATAGCTAGACAGGGGAGGGATAGGTAGGGCTGTTAGACAGAGAGAATAAGTCGGAGGAGAAATCTCGATGTGAGAGAAAAGAAGGAAGATAGAAGAAGGGAGAAAGAGAAGGACACACCCAGGGCCAGAAGCCAGGCAGACATGGAATAGAACATACAGAAAGAAAGAAAGGTAAAAGGCCCTGAGGAAAATGTAAATGAAAAGAAACAGGATAATTTAAGTTATGAGAGCTAGTGAGACAAGCATAAGATACGGCCGAGCATTCATAATTAATAATAAGTCTCCGTGTCATGGTTTGGGAGCTGGTGGGTGGCTTAAAAGAAAAACCTTGATACAGTGGTGGAAGGAGAAAACCAACTCCCATGAATTGTTTTTTCTCACCTCCACACATACACAACTGTACACACACACACACACACACACACATACACACAACACACACACACACATGCACACCATTGTAGTGAGTTTCTCTCTCCCACCAGCCAGTTTCCAAATAACCACACAGAGACTTATTAATGATGAAAGCTGGGCTGATAGCTTAGGCTTGTTTCTAGCTAGCTCCTATCACTTAATCCATTTCTATTAATTTACATGCTGCCATGTGGCTCATGGTTTGTTACCTCATCTCTGACATGTCATGCTTCCTCCAGGTCTCCTTGTGACTCCTCCCTTCCTCTTTCCAGCATTCTCTCTGCCCCGGAAATCCTGCCTAGCTATTGGCCATTTAGCTTTTTATTAAACCAATCACAGTGACACATCTTCACACAGTGTAAAGGAATATTCCACAACACACAATATGTAAATGTTTTTTTAAAAGATGGATTGATTCAGAGACTTTTACTGCTCCTCTCTTCTCCGAAGACACTTGAAGTTGCAGAATGGTCTGCTGCAATGCCAGGAAAGTGTTTGTTGTTTGTGTCATAATAGCTACTAGTTTACGAAAACTCTCTGAGTGGACACCCTCGAGCATATCCCCTCCTCTCTCAGCTAAGGGGGCTGCAGGCCAGAACAGTCAACAGTAACTGGCCACAGAGGCGGAGAGAGCATGCTGTGCCCTTCTTTGGCTGATTGGCTTCCACCTTCTTGCTGGTAGAGTAGGGCTAATGGCTGATGCACTGGGTAGGGAAGCTGGTCCAAGGATCAGGGTTTCTCTCCTTTGGCACCTAGTATAGCGCCCAGCACAGTTCTCAGTGGACATTTGAGTAATGAGTACATGTGGGTCTAGGAGGTGAGTTCTAACTGGCTGAGGCCACAGCTCAGGCCTTTTCATCTTTGTGACCACTGCCCAGTTATGCATAAAGAAAATGCCTCCAGAAGAGTCTCACCAGTCCATTCTCAAAGCTTCTCACTCATCCATTCTCAAAGCTTCTCACTCATCCATTCTCAAAGCTTCTCACTCATCCATTCTCAAAGCTTGCCTCAAGAGTCACAATCTACAGTGTTGCCAATAAAAGTCCTGTTCTAAGTGTATGTGTGCTCCTGTGTGGGCAGGAGCATGCACATTTGGAGGCCAGATGACAGTCTTGAGTGTGGGCCTGTGTGTGCTTGTGTGTGTATGTGTGTGTGTGTGTGTGTGTGTGTGTGTGTGTGAACATACTTGTGTATATGCATGCCCATGGAGACCAGAAGTTGACATCAGTATCTTCCTTGATTTCTGTCCACCTTATTTTTCAGAGGCAGGGTTTCTCACTGAACCTGGACCTCACCAATTCCAGACTGGGTGTGGTCAGCAAACCTGGTGACCATCATCCTGTCTCTGTCCCCTTTCTGCTGGGATTACAAGTATGCATTGCCATGCCTGACTCTACATTTGGACTCTGTAACTCCAATCTCAGATCCTAATGCTTGTGATGCACTCTACCTCATTTTTGAGACAAGGTCTAGGCTGTGTGGTCAGGGAGCCCAGGAGTCTTCCTGTTTTCTCCCCAGTGCTAGGATGACCACATGCAACAAAAACACAGCTCTGTTTGTGTTTTTGTGAACTGGGCAAAATGAGCTAGGCCACCTAATCGGGACTCAGATGCAGGACTACCTTTCAGAGGTTGAAAATGATCGAAGCCAAAACTTGTTAGGGGAAGGTAGGAATTCTGGGCCACTGAAGGACCAATTAAATAACGATGAAACGGGTATTTCTCTTTCTGCAGCCCATAGTGTAGTGATTGTTTCCTGGGCAAGCCCCTGCCTATACTATAAATACTCAGAGATCACTGGTTCAGACCTGGCAGGGGTGCCCAGTAAGCACAGAACACTGGGTATGCTGTATCCTCCATGAATGCCAGTCTTGTTTCAGAAATGAATATGCTGAATATTCTGAGCCTGAATATGCTGAGACATGCTGGATACCTTCAAAGAAGATGGGAAATGAAAATACATAGCTCCTGAAGAGGAGGACAGCTAATTCATCAAAAGGAAATGGACTTAGAACATCTATAAACAAGCACAACATGAACTCGATACACATCCATCCATTGTTGAAATATAATGCAACACATATTTGTGTGATTTTAAAAATTTGGCATTGGTATAAATAAAAAGTCTATGTTGGGGTTAGAATGCCTGTTTCCTTGTCACAATCCCCGGTTTTGCACATAGAAGGAAAAGAATAAATTAAATAAATAAAAGTCTCTGTTATTGGTTAAAGCCTTGGGGTTTTCTTAGTTGCCAGAAAGCAGGACCCTTCCTGGATGTGATGAATAAGCCCCAGAGAAGAGGTTGGTTAAGGCAGTCTGAAGGGGTCTGGTTGTGTTGCTGAGCAGAAATCAAAGTGTAAACCAGTACACCTTTCCAGAGAGCTGTGGGGGTTGGCAGTGTGTATCAAAAATTATTAAAATGGAACTATTCCTGGATCAAGCAATTTTACTTCAGAGAGCAATACAAATAAATATGTATGTATAAGCTTTTTTTTGTTAGGACAATATTTGTGGGTTTTTTTCTTTAGCATTTTAGACAGCATCTCATTGCATTCCTCACTACCTAAGTCAGGCTGGCCTTGAACACACAGAGGTCCATTTACCTCTGATGAGCAACAGTATCTGTTTATTAAAAGCCAAACTAACCGGGTGGCGGTGGTGGCGCACACCTTTAATCCCAGTGCTTGGGAGGAAGAGGCAGGCGGATCTCTGTGAGTTCGAGGCCAGCCTGGTCTACAGAGTGAGTTCCAGGAAAGGCGCAAAGCCACACAGAGAAACCCTGTCTCAAAAAACAAAACAAAACAAAAAAGCCAAACTAACAATGCAGGAAACAACTTACAGTCATATGAATAAGGGATTTGCTGGGCTGGAGGATGGCTCAGCGTTAAGAGCACTGGCTGCTCTTGCAGAGGACCAGGTTTGGTTCCCAGAGCCCATCCTGGGCAGCCCACAGCTGCCTGTAACTCTAGCTCCAGATGCTATGACACCCTTTTCTGGCTTCCATGGGTATGCACATACACATGAATAACATAGATATTTTTAAGTTAAAAATAAGATATTTGTTAAATATATTTAACTCAAAAACTCTCTGAAACATTACTTGGTCTGGGAAGATATTGATGTGGATCGATGCCTACTAAAACCGTCATGAGAATGGAGCTGAGGCTAGCTCAGTCGGTGAGGAGTTTACCTAGCATGCACGAAGTCCTGAGTTTGGTCATCAGCGGTGCAGAAAGGGTGGTGGCACACAGCTGTAATTCCAGCGTCTGGGAGTTGGAGACAGGAGGATCAGATGATTCAAGGTCATCCTCAGCTAAAAGTAAGTTCAAGGCTAGCCTGAGTTACACAAGTTTCTGTCTCAATAACAACAACAAAATATCCTGAGAAAAGCAAGAAGGTGCAGAGTGTGGTGGTGTCTGCCTGTAATCTCAGCACTGGGATAGCTGAGGCAGGGGGACTATGAGTTTGGGATCAACCTGGCCTACACAGCAAGATCCAGGTCAACCTGCCCTACCTTGCCTTCACCTCATGATCTCTCAAAGAGACAAGATGGATTTATTGTTATGAAGTGTAGAGAGTAGTTGGATGTGGTGGCACATAGCCATAATCCCAGCAGAGAGGAGCAGGGGATCATGAGTTTGAGGCCAGCCTGGGGTACATGATGAGATCCTGCCTCAAAAAAAAGACAGAGGAAGTGTGTGTGCAGTATGCTTCTGTGTATGCTGAAGAACAACTTAGGAACAGGTAAACCAAAATGCCAATTATGGTGGAGCCTGAGGCATATTTATTTTCTTCTTTGTACTTATCACAATCTGGGGGAGACATTTTCCAAAACATTAAGAAATATGAATAATAGCACAGCAACCAAATAACCACAAGCCAGAGATGACGAGTGCCAGTGCCTTGTTACACCTGCTTCAGACCATTTTTAATAAAAAAAAAAAAAAATGAAGTTCAAGTTGCTGCTCCCATCCCCCTCCCTGTCTGAAGAGCCCATCATTAGCATGCCTGTGATGTATGTTCCCTGTATTTCCTGAGAAACAGGATCAAGAAGGGATATATACATGTGCATGTGTGTTTGGTTGTCTGTGTCTGTGTTCAACCGTGAACCCAAAACTCTCTATTTCAGAGTCTGGGGAGATGGTTCACTTGGCAAAGTGCTTCCTGAGCAAACACAGGACCTGAACCATCATAAGAAAAGCTGGATGTGGGGGCTGCCGAGGTGGCTCAGTTAAGGACACTTGCTGAATTTGGTCCCCGCACCCACACGACAGATCACAACTATCTGTAATTCCAGTTTCAGAGGATCAGATGCCTCTTCTGTCTTCTTCAGGCACATGAGTGGTGCACTTACTTACAGGCAAAATATCTATACACATAAAATAAATAACCAAGTAGAGTTTTTAAAGAGCTGAAGCTATGGCACATGCTTGTAATCCCCGTGCTGGGAAGGAAGAGTTCTAGGCCATGTGAGATAGCTCCTGTCTCAAAAACCAAGGTGGACAGTTTCTAAGGACAACACTCAAAGTTTACCTCCACATGAAAATTCATGTGAAAACGTGTGCATGCGTGTGTACGTGTGTGTGTACGTGTGTGTGTGTGTGTGTGTGTGTGTGTATGCATGTGTATTTGGAAAAAATTGTATCTGTATTGAATACATACAGGCTTTTTGGTCATTATTTTCTAAGAAATGCAGTTGAAGAATTTTATACATAGCATTTCTATTGTATTAGGATCATAAGTAATCTAGAGATGGTTTACCTCACGGGAGGGTGTATTCAGATTCTGTGAAAACACTATGCCATGTTATGAGGGGGCACGAGCAGCCACACACATTATCCTTGGAAGTCTGGAATTAGTCACCTTAGATCCTGATGGGTGACTCCATATGTGTTGGTAAGTCTACATATATAGGAAAAGATTTACCAGAGGGGAGTGACTGACATGATTCTGGAGGGGGGTGTAGTGGGTAGCCATTCCAGCTTTGATCTGGAAGTTCCAACCCCAATGAGACTCTGGCAACTGTTACGCCTATGAAGCGGGGCCAGGGGAGGCACCTGGAGACCTGAGAGGCATGACAGTTGCCAGAGTCTCAATGGGAGTTGGAACTTCCAGATCAAAGCTGGAATGGCTACCCACTACAGGGGTGTGTGTGCCCAGAGCTTCAAATTGATCAGCAAGCATGAGCCTCAGGAGCCTTGATGGTATGAGCTCCAGTCTGAAGGCCTGGGAGACAAGGGAGCCAGAGGGTGGCACAATAGACCCAGGAAGAATGATGGCTTAGATTTGGCTTGAGGCAGGGGAAAGGGTTGGCCGGAGGAAGGCCCTCTCCTCTGGGGAGGTCAGCTGGTCTTCAGCTGGTAGAACTTCAGCTGCCCTCATCACTAGGAAGAACACTAGGAATACAGTTTATGGATCCCAATGCGCACTTCAAAGAAACATCCAGAATGTTAGAGCAAATAACTGGCCACCCTGTGGCCCAGTCAAGTGCACATGAGAGATTGGCTGCCAAGGACAGCTCAGTCTTCTTTTTTTAAAAAAATTATTTATTTATTTTTTATTTTATTTGCACTGGTGCTTTTGCCTGCAGGTATGTCTATGTGAGGGTGTCAGATCTTGGAGTTACAGACAGCTGTGAGCTGCCATGTGGGTGCTGGGAATTGAACCCTGGTCTTCTGGAAGAGCAGTCAGTGCTCTTAACTGCTGAGCCATTTCTCCAGCCTCCTGGGCTCAGTCTTTTTTAAACATCAAATATTAAAGTTGATTGATGATTTATCCCCCCACTACCAGGCCAACCTCTCCGCTACTGAATTACACTTCCCAGCAGTACATATTAAGGTTTAATGTAACAGGGAATCTTCAAAGGTCTTAGAAAACCCAAAGCCAGGTATTGGGGTAAATGCTGAAAAATCAGAGAAACAAAACAAGCCACAGCCAACCTCACCTTGCCAACTTCTCAGCCGATTCTGTTTCCACGAATCCACAGACTGAAAGCTTCTGCGTCCTCACTCCTGAGGGTTTCAGGTGAACTGCTTAAAAGCTTCTAGTTCCTGGTCCTCACGCCTTATATACCTTTCTGCTTCCTGCCATCACTTCCTGGGATTAAAGTCCTGTATCCTTCCCAAGCAAAGACATGAGATCTCAAATGCTGGGATTAAAGGCAGTGTCCCACCATGCCTGGCTCCAGTGTGGCCTTGAATGCATAGAGATCCAGATGGATCTCTGCCTCCCAAGTGATAGGATTAAGGTTATGTGCCACCACTGTCTGGCCTCTATGTCTAATCTAGTGATTGGCTCTGTCCTCTGACCCCAAGATAAGTTTTATTGTTAGAGCACAAATAAAATCTCACCACAGTTTAATTCATTTTTCCTTTCCTTTTTCTCTCCTCCCTTCCTTTCTTCCTTGGTTTTTTAAGACTAGGTCTCTTTGTGTTGCCCAGGCTGCTCTCAGTCTCCTAGATTCACTGGATCCTCCTACATCACTCTCCAGAGTACCTGGAACCACAGACCCTCAGCACTGGGTCCAGCAACTTATATACAGTCTTAGGCGTACAGGACTGGGGATTGTGACAGGTTTTTGCCTTCAAACACACAGACCACATATCTGAAAGAACGTAGAGTTGTTTGCTTATGGTGGTTTTTTGTCTTGTGTTTTTGTTGTTGCTTTTGGGTTTTTGAGACTGGGTTTCTCTGTGTAGCCCTGGATGTCCTAGAATTGGTTCTGTAGACCAGGCTAGCCTCAAAACTCAGAGATTGACCTGCCTTTGCCTCCTGAGTGCTGGTATTAAAGGCATATGCTACCACACCCAGCGGCATATGGCTTTAAGTCAACATAAAAGCAACCATATTTTTAATTTTAATCAGTATCATATACAATTTTTATCCATCAATTATAAACCTCAATAAGTGTCCAGGACAAGTTATTTTCCCGAGACCAACCCATCTTGATACGCAAAATTGTTCTTTATTTCTTGCTTTGGTGTATTCTTGGCTTAACCATAACACCTTTTGTTAGTCCACTCTACTCATGGTCCTTCGGCATTTCTCTGCTGCAGTCAGTTCAGCTACAGCCATCCTGAGCTGGGCCTTTTCCTGGAAAATCTCAGTATTCCAAGAGGAACAGCTGGGACTATTCAAAGCAGGGTAGTCCAGCTACAGAGTGTGTCCACACTCAGCTTTCCTACCTCCTACCGGACTGCTTTCACGGTGCCTGTCACACTCTGTATGTACTTCCACCAGCAGTGTTGGGGAGCTCCGTTTGGCTCACATCCTGATCAGTCCTCGATAGTTTTAGATCTGCTAATTTTTTAAAAAAAAAGATTTTATTTTTAATTGTGTGTCTCTGTGCGAGCATACACAGATAGATGCCCATGCAGACGCGCCATGGAGGCCGAGTGGAACATCAGCTTGAAGCCCGAGTTACAAGTAGTTATGACACAGGTTCTGGGACTCAAACTCCGGTCCTCTGCAAGGGGAGCAAGTGTGCCAAGTGTTCTTAACTGCAGGGCCATCCTCCCAGCCCCCTCAACTTGTTTACCTTTACTTTATGGAATGACTATATTGCGGTCGAGTAGGAAATGCCCCGCCCCCAAGACGCGTGTGATAGATCTAGGAACATCCGGAAACAAACTTCAGTGGGGCTACTGAGGTGACCGTCTCTCAGGGGCTCTAGCCACATGGAACCGCCCACTGAGCCTTCATGACCCAACATCGTCGTACTAATCCGCTGATAATTTCATACCCTGATGTGCCCTTCAGCAGTGGGTCGTAATTAGAGGAAGTAGGTCACTGGGAGTGTGTCTTTGAAGAGTGTAGGTGGCCCCTAGTCTTTCCTCTGTCTGTATTTCCTGTCCACTAGGAGATAAACATCTTTGCTACACAGTGCCCACCGTGAGACACACCCCCAGTGCAGAGCCAAAGCAATGAGACCAAAGGACCATGAATCAAAACTTCTGAAACCTTGAACCAAAATACAGCTTTCTTCCTGTAAGTTGGCTTTCTCAAGGATTTTGTTGCAGCATCAAAAACATATTAAAATATGCACGTATCAGGTCTTTTTATATCCATATTTTTTATTTTTATTTTTTATTTTTTTTTTGGTTTTTCAAGACAGGGTTTCTCTGTGTAGCTTTGCACCTTTCCTGGAACTCACTTGGTAGCCCAGGCTGGCCTCAAACTCACAGAGATCTGCCTGGCTCTGCCTCCCGAGTGCTGGGATTAAAGGTGTGCGCCACCACCGCCTGGCCTTATATCCATATTTTATGTCTATATTATGTGTCAGCATTTTTTTTATGACTATAGCAATTTGCTCATTTTGTCTTTTTTAAAAAGGTCTAAAGTTGCTGGGCAGTGGTGTATGCCACCACCATGCTTTTAATCCCAGCACTTGGGAGGCAGAGGCAGATGGATCCTTGTGAGTTCAAGGCCAGCCTGGTGTACAGAGTGAGTTTCAGGACAGCCAAGGCTACACAGAGAAACTCTGTCTCAAAAAACAAAACAAAAACAAAACAAACAAACCATAAAAACTCCCAAATATAAGCAAATAAAAAAAAGATTTAAGGTTCTGAGTGTGAAGAGAGAATCTACTCTTTTTTCTTTATTGGGGATGAGGTGAGGTGTGTACCAGTTACCTACTGCTACATAAAAATTGCCCCTAAATTTAGCAGTTTAGAACCACATTTATTATCTCATAGTGTCTAAGAGGGCAGGAATCTGGAGGCAGCTTTGTTCCTCTGCTGAGGCTAGAAGTTGTTTATGACATGTCAATTTTCCTTTATAGATTGAATGCACCCCACCCCCTCACCCCCGCCATTTACTGTTGATCTCATCTGAAGCATCATGAGATTTGGAAGTAGGATCTTTGGGAAGTAATTAGGTGTAGATGAGGTCATGGGAGTGAGCCATGTGATGGGTTAATGCCCTCAGAAGGACAGGAAGAGATCTTTCCCCTACACACCACACCAGCAAATGGGTCCTCATGAGACCCTGCATCCACAGACACTGTAATCTCAGATCTCCAGCCTCCAGAGCACTGAGGAGTGTGTGTGTGTTGTTTAACCATCTGGGCTGCAGCATTTTATTCAGCAGGTCAAGTTGACTGAGACACATCTGAAGTCCACACGAAATCTGCCTTGAAGAAGGAGCACTCACAGGCTGTTGGCTAGAAGTCTCTTCTCTCCCCGGGGTCCCGCTCCACCGGGCTGCCTGAGAGTCCGTATGACGTGGTAGCTGACTTCCCAGATTCAAGATGAGCATAGGCTGAGTGGACAGGAAGCTGCAGTTCCTTCTATGACATAGCTTCCCAAGTCATATCCTGGCACTTCTCCTCACTCAGTGAGTCACTGTCTAGCCACACTCGGTGGGTGGGGGAAGAATGATTATCAATGAGCCCTGTCACTGATAATCCGATGCTGGTAGAAGGTGATGTAATCCACTTCTACTCACTTTGCTTTCAAAGCCCACCCTTTTCTCACTGACATTTCCTTTTTAAAAACATTTATTTTAATTTGTTTTATACGTGTGGGTGTTTTGCTTGCCTGTATGTCTGTGCATAATGTGTGTGCAGTACCCAAGGAGGCCAGAAGAGGGCAGTGGATTCCCCTGGGACTGCAGTTACAGGCTGTTGAGAGCCACCATGTGGGTGCTGGCAGTTGAACCCAGTCTTCTGGAAGAGGAACCAGTGCTCTTAACCACTGAACAATCTTATCACTAACACCACCACTATCTCCTTCTCCTCCAACTCCTCCCTCTTCCTCCTCCACCACTTCGCTCTTCCTCCTCCTCCTCCTCACCATCACTGCTGTTTTTTGGTTGTTTGTTTTTTTCTTTGAGACAAGGTCTTACTATGTAGCCCTGGCTGGCCTGGAACATGCTATGTAGACCAGGCTGGCCTCAAATTCGAGAACAATGTTGGGTAGTATTGGCTTGGGAGAAGAAGAAGAGAGGAGGTAGATCCAATAGAGATGAGCTCAGACAAATTGTCCTTCGTGTGAGAGCTTTCCTAAGGGAGTCGTTAATGCTGCAGATCATGTGAGGCTCCCAAGAGAGACTTCTTTCCCACCAAACAAAGCAAAATGTCCATTCTTAAAGGTTCCTGGCGGAGCGAGTGGGTCTAAGGCTTAGTTGATACGTGGCCTACACTATGTGCTTGCAATCTGGTTGCCCTCTGGTTCCCCAGGGCAGGGGTATGAGGCCTGACCTGGGAGACAGCGGGATCCAGGAGCTAACAGGTGGCAGGAGTGCCTGTACCTTGATTTTAATAACAAGTGTTTGCTCTTTGGTCAGTCAATATGGAGTTATTTTGGTCAGTTTCAAATATCCTTGTCAAGTTAAGGTTTCTTGTTGTATGTTTATTTTTTGTAAAGATGAGTGTGTGTGTATGTGTGTGTACCATATGCATGCCTAGTGTCTATGGAGGCCAGAACCCTGGAACTGGAGTTAGAGGCAGTTGTGAGCCACCATTTGGGTGCCGGAAACCCAACCCAAGTCCTCTGTCAGAACAGCAGACACTCTTAAGCTCTGAGCCATCTCTATGGCTTTAAATATGTATTTTTAAAATGGGACATGCTGAATTTCATCTCCTACCTTAAAAAATATATTTATTAAGGAATCGCATGGTTTTCCTTTTGCTAACATCTCACATTTTAGAACAAATTGATACTTTCTTTTTCTAACCTTAAACCATAAACATTTTTGTAGGGCAGGGCAGTGGTGGCCCAGGCCTTTAATCCCAGTACTTGGGAGACAGAAGCAGGTGGATCTCTGCAAGTGTGAGGCCAGCCTGGTCTACAGAGTGAGTTCCAGAACAGCCAGGGCTACACAGAGAAACTCTGTCTTAACACTTGGCTCAGTCTGGGAGGAAGGGACTGGACCTGCCTGGACTGAGTCTACCAGGTTGATCGCAGTCCTCAGGAGAGGATTTGCCCTGGAGGAGGTGGGAATAGGAGGTGGGCTGGGGGTAAGGGGAGGGGGTGGGAAGGGGAGAATAGGGGAACCGTGGCTGATATGTAGAACTGAATGGTATTGTAAAATAAAATAAAATAAATAAATAAAATAAAATAATAAGACATCCAAAAAAAGAAAGAAAGGAAGGAAGGAAGGAAGGAAGGAAGGTAGGAAGGAAGGAAGGAAGGAAGGAAGGAAGAAATGAAATGAAATCAAAACAAAACAAAACAAAACAAAACAAAAATTATAGAATAAATCCTACTGGTTTATGCTTATTTTTATATGCTGTTAAGGTAGGATTGTTCATTTTATTGTTTGTGTATGCATGATGTGTTGTGGGCAGCTTGCTCTTGTGTGCGCATGTGGAAGACAGAGGACAGCTCTGTGGAGCTGGTTCTGTCCTTCCGTCTCCACACGGGTTCCTGGGACTGAACACTGGTCCCAGTCTTTCGAGTAAGCACTTTTATCTGCTGTGCCTCCTTGTTGGCCCTTAAAATTTAGAATTCTTTCTTCTTTTTTGTTTGTTTTTTTGAGACAAGATTTCTCTGTATAACAAACAGTCCTAGCTGTCCCGAAACTCTCTTTGTAGGCCAGTCTGGTCTCGAACTCACTGAGATCCGCCTGCCTCTGCCTCCCAAGTGTTGGGCTCAAAGGCGTGCACCACCACTGCCAGGCAAACTCTTACATTCACACATCCATAAATATTGGTGGCCTATAGTTTTCTTTGGAGACACTGTCATTCTCTGTTTGCATTAGCATAACAAGTAAGCAACGTTCCCCACTCCCTTTTTTCTATTCTCTGCAACTATTTGGTTAAAAATAGGGTTTGACTTCCTTAAACACCTGGTGACTGTTTTGTGTAGCTGAATGAGGTGCCATATACCTGTAATTCCAACAATGGAAAGACTGGGGCAGGAGGATCACTGTGAGTTCAAGGCCAACCTGGGATAATTCCAGGCCAGCCTAAGTGACAGATTGACCCTGCCTCAAAATATCTTTTAAAAAATTTTGTGTTAGCTGGGCAGTGGTGGTGCGTGCCTTTGAGCCAGCAGCACTCAGGAGGCAGAGGCAGGCAGATCTCTGTGAGTTCAAGGCCAGCCTGGTCTAGAGAGCAAGTTCCAGACTGTTACACAGAGAAAACCCTGTCTCATGGCAAGGGGGTGAGGAATTCCTTTCTTTGGAGATGTTCGACTGGCCATTCTATCATTTTAATAATCATTGTCACATACAGACTTTCTGTTTCTTCTTGGGATCAATATAATTTATATAGTCTTATAAAGTCCATTTAATTAAAGTTCAAAACTATAGACTAGACTTACAGTCTTTCATTCCTGATATTGTTTATTTTGCATTTTCTCCAGAGATTTGCCTATTTTAATTAATAGCAATTTATTTTATTTTTAATTTATGTTTGTGTATTATTATTGCACATGTGTAAATGTTTATGTGTGTTGGAGAGTACATGTCACAGTGTATGTGTGTGTGTGTACGTGCGTGTTGGGGGCACATGTCACTGTGTGTATGTGTGTGTATGTATGTATATGTTGGGGGTGCTTGTCACAGTGTGTGTGTGTGTGTGTGTGTGTGTGTGTGTGTGTGTGTGTTGGGAGGTGCATGTCTCAATGTGTGTGTGTAGGTCAGAGGACAACTTTGCAAGTTTGGTTCTCTCCTCTCTTCATATGACTTCAGAGGATCAATTCAGGTGGTCAGGCTTGAAATCAAGCATTTCTACCACTGAACCACCTCACTAGCCTTTTAATTAGTAAGAGTTCAGCATCACTGATAATTTCTATATTCTTGGCTTTTAGCCTATTATTTTTGTGTTTGTATTTATTTCTCTACTCACCTAGGGTTTTTTGTTTGTTTGTTTTTTGTTTTTGTTTTTTTGGTCATTTTCTCCTTCTGAGTTACGTGAACATTTAACTCATTAAATTTGAAGTGTATTTTGTATCTAAATTTCTCATTGGGTACAATTTTTAGTTGACACATGTATATTTTTTGTGCATGATTTCACTGCATTCCATTCTAAGTACTTCTTTTCATCATAGTTTTCTTTTTAGTGTAGAGACTATTTAGGGGGTAATTTTACTTGTCAGAGTTATGGGATAGAAGAATGCATTTCTATTCTTACTTTCTATTTCCAGTGCATTGTGGTAAAAGAACATGAATCAATGACATCATTCCTTTGGAATGTCTTGTGATTTCCTTTGTGGCCCGATAAGTGACCAAGTGTATGAATGTTCTGGTTGGCTATTCTCTAAGGCTGGGATCGCAGCACATGGTCAAGCATGTCCTGAGCAGATGCGAGACCCTGTGTTCAATGGCCAGCAACAATTTAGAAACAGGTGTTATTGTCTAGGGGTCATGATTGGGGTTCTTTCTCTGCTAGTTAAAGAAATAAAAGGTAGGAAAAATCTTGAGCTTGACAGGTCGTGGCAGAAAAATCTCAAACACAGCGAACAGGAGCTGACAGAGTCAACATTTAAAAAAAGGATTTAGCCGGGCGTGGTGGCGCACGCCTTTAATCCCAGCACTCGGGAGGCAGAGGCAGGCGGATCTTTGTGAGTTCGAGGCCAGCCTGGGCTACCAAGTGAGCTCCAGGAAAGGCGCAAAGCTACACAGAGAAACCCTGTCTCGAAAAAACCAAAAAAAAAACAAAAAAAAAAAAAAAAGGATTTAATTGGAGGTGAGAAACACACACACATACCCTACACACACACACTCCACACACACACACATGCACACATGCACACACACATGCACACACACATGCACACATACACACACACAGAGCAAAAACATAGAGATAAAGACCCTCTGCAAAGCAGAGCAGGGACCTGGGAAGTCAAAAATCCAGTCTCAACTTAAGATTCAGGGTTCCTGAACTTAAGATTCAAGTTCCTGAAGGTTTTCCTCCCTTAATTTAGGGTTGGTCCATTTGAAGAAAGAAACTGGCTGATAGGCACATAACTGTTGTATGACACTTCCTGATCTGGCTTTGAAGGTGGTTAGTCAGTCCATCAGCAGGGGGCTCCTTGTCTCCTCACAGGTGAAAGAGCCTTCAAGGCTTTGGGTTTTTTTTTGTTTTGTTTTGTTTTTTGTTTTTCGAGACAGGCTTTGTTTTAAGCTGCCAAGCTTTTGATTCCGGTCAGGAGGGGAGGAAGAAGCCAGCCATCTTGGAAGTTCATTATCTTTATTACCAAGTTATGGCCCCTCTTTCGAGCTGTCTGCCTACTAGGGAATCTAACTCCTAGTCCCTCAAAGGTATCTTTGCTTATTTGTTTTGGGAACAGCCTTTCTGAAATCCATGGTTTCAGAATAAACAGTATTGTTTGGAGTAAGAGAAGGAACACAAGAGCCTGGCCTTATCAGGAGCGGAAAAAGGCTTGCAGAGTTAGAGCCTGAAGGATAATCTCTTCAGGACGCCTAGAGCACTCCTCCAGGCGACACAGACAGTCTGTGTGAGGGACATCTAAGGCTATGAGAAGGAGAGACAGACTGCTGTAGACTCCCATAGAGCTCCCTTCAGTGACCGTGCTTCAAACACCATCCTCACATAAAATTGGCGGGAGCCGTTGGTTTGGACTAAGCTTCTGCCTGGGCCCAACAACCTGGAGACTAAGTTAGGGTGCCTAAATGTCCTCCCAGCAGTGACAGGAGGAGGAGGAGAATGCCTCTCTGCTTTAACCTTACCAGGAAAACAGCTTTCAAGTCTCCAGTGCCTCAATGTGTCTTTTTCTCTCTTTTCTACCTGTTTCTGTTTGTAAATCCAGCCTCCTTAGCCTGGCTTAGTAGAGCAAATTCTATTTTATGGGATGAGGTTACCTGATTATAGAACCACAAATACAAATCAATTAAGGTCTTTGAGGCCAACCTGGTCTACAGAGTGAATTCCAGGACAGCCAAGGCTATGCAGAGAAACCCTGTCTTGAAAAACAACACACACACACACACACACACACACACACACACACACACACACACACACGATATATCATATATATTATAAAATTTTTATTTTAAAGTTGTGTGTGTACGTGTGTGTTTATGTGTGTACATGAGTGCAGATGCCTTTTTAGGTCAGAGGACAGCTTCCCTTGGAGCTAAAGTTAGAGACCCTTAATGAGCCTTTCAATGGGTGAGGCAGAGGCAGGAAGATCTCTGAATTAGAGGCCACCCTACAGATTGAGTTCCAGGACAGCCAGGGATACACAGAGAAACCCTGTCTCAAAAGTACCAAAACCAGCTAATCAATCAAACAAACAAACAAATGTAGGCAGAGTTTTTCTGCCCCGCCAGTCAGCTCTGTCCCATGAGTCAGTTTACCAAATAACCACACAGAAACTTATTATTAATTATAAATGCTCAGCTGATAGCTTATGATTGTTTCTAACTAGCTCTTACAGCTTCAATTAACCCATATTTCTCATCTATGCTCTACCATATGGTGGTACCTTTTTTCAGGATGGCATATCATCTCCTGCTTCCTCTGCATCTGGCTGGCAACCCCAGCCCTTCTTCTTCCCAGCATCCTTTAGTTTGGCTCTCCTGCCTAACTTCTTTCTGTCTAGCTGTTGGCCATTAGCTCTTTATTAATCTAAACAGAAGTCACCTTGGCAAAGACACATCTTTAGCCGGGCGGTGGTGGCGCACGCCTTTAATCCCAGCACTCGGGAGGCAGAGCCAGGCGGATCTCTGTGAGTTCGAGGCCAGCCTGGGCTACCAAGTGAGCTCCAGGAAAGGCGCAAAGCTACGCAGAGAAACCCTGTCTTGAAAAACCAAAAAAAAAAAAAAAAAAAAAAAAAAAAAAAAAAAAAAAAAAAAAAAGACACATCTTCACAGTGTACAAAGAGATTATTCCATAACAAACAAAAAACCTACACAGCTGGACATGATGTGGTATGTGCTTTGATTCCAGCACTGGGGGACAAAGACAGGTGGATCTCTGTGAGTTTGAAGCCAGCCTGGTCAGCAGAGCAAATTCCAGGCCAGCCAAAGACTACAGAGTGAAAACCTCTGCCTGCCTGCCTGTCTGCTTGCCTGTCTGTCTATGTGCATGTATGCATATGTATGTGTGTGTATGTGTATATATGTATTAGTTTCTGTTCTCTCTTTTTCTCTCTTTCCCTCTCCTTCCCCTTTCTCCCCTCCCCTCTCATGTTTAATGATTTGCTAAGCAGCTTTTGTTGATGCTTACTGATCTGTACAGACGGCATACCACACTTGCTTCCTGTTTACTTACACAGCAATGGTGCCCCCTCCCCGGCAGACTGGGGCAGAAGAAAGTTAACAGAACAGCATTAATACAGAGATACTGTGCCCTGGGAAGGACCAAGTGTGTGGAAGACATTCACACCTTTTCACAGAAGCTCCCAGGATATTCCTATGCATTCAGTGAATGGAAAAGTCCAGAAACAAAACAGTTCATAAGTATTAAGAAACTTATAGTATAACATATTATTATCATTATTATTATTAGTTGCTATTCTGTGCCTATGTAAGGTTATGTTTCTGGTAAGTATGTATGTATGGTATATGGTTCAGCATCATCCCAGCCACCTTGGATGTATCTGAACCCCAACATAGGATCCTGCTATAATTTAAACTCATTCTCACTCTCCCAGAGCCCAAAGTGACTCCCTTCCTGGGCTGAAGAGTGACACCCATAAGCTTCCTGTGACTAACAGGACACAGCAGGACACCTGAGACTCCGTCCCATGATGCATCCACATACCGGGCCCTGAGGTGGGACTGGAGGCAAAAGGCTTCTAGCCACAGGGCCGAGGACTGGGAGGTCACTTACACATTCAAATGCTCTTTTTCTTTATTGTGACTGTAAGACAAAAAGGGAAACATACAGACAGACAGATGATACTACTTTTTCATTCTAGTTCTTTTTTTTTTTTTTTTTTTTTTTGGTTTTTCAAGACAGGGTTTCTCTGTGTAGCTTTGCGCCTTTTTCCTGGAACTCACTTGGTAGCCCAGGCTGGCCTCGAACTCACAGAGATCTGCCTGGCTCTGCCTCCCGAGTGCTGGGATTAAAGGCGTGCGCCACCACCGCCCAGCCATTCTAGTTCTTCTTAAACATACAGTTGTGTAGTTGTATGGCCCACACAACAGAGAGCATGTGTAACAATGTCAACTTGTACTTTTAAAAATAAAGAAAATAAAGGGCTAAATTGTACAATGAAGTGCTTTTGTTTTTTAACCCAGTTAATTAATTTATTTATTTGTGTGTGTGTGTGTGTGTCTGAATGTGTGTCTCTATGTGTGCACTTTTGTGCCATTGTGTGTGTGGAGGTCAGAAGACAGCCTTCAGGAGTCAGTTTTCTCTCTGCCATGGGTTCCTGGCATCTGACTCAGCTCATTAATCTTGACCATTGTGCTGGGCATTTATCTATCTATCTATCTATCTATCTATCTATCTATCTATCTATTCTTTGAGTTTTATTTAGCCATAAAGAATAAAATTTGCAGAAAAATGAATGGGAGTGTAGGTCATCATGTTTGGTAAAAGAAGCCAAACCCGAAAAGACAAATACCACGTTCTCTCTCATATGCATAATCAAGACTTGTGTGTGTGTGTGTGTGTGTGTGTGTGTGTGTGTGTGACTAGATGTGTGCGATATAACTGTATACATGTGACATGAAAGCAAAAGGGAGATTTTCTGGAGGGAACAAGGAAACCAATGAGTGGGGGAGGGGATCAGGAGAGTCGTGAACACCAGGGAGGTACGATGATGTATATGCAGGAAAATGTCAGAATGAAACCCATTATTTTGTATACTAACGAAAAACATTCATTGAAAAGAAAGAAAGAGGGCCAGCAAGATGGCTCAGTGTGTAAAGGGGCTTTGCTGCCAAGCCTGATGTCCTGAGTTCAATTCTCAGGATCCACAGGGTGGAAGGAGAGAACCAACTCCCATAGCTTGGCTTTTCGTGACTCCATGTCTAATTTGTCTACTCACCAGCGTGTGTCATCCTCTCATGAGGCAGGAAGGACTGGCTGAGGCTCTGGGATCCAGCTGTCAGTGAAGCAGTTTGAGTTCTTGCTGGAAGGTGCTCACATTCCTCCTGGGGGAACACATCAGGAACTCAGCAAACCAAACACTGGTAAGTGCCGCAATGGAACCAAACAGGGTGTGGCTGGGGAGCCCCTGGGGGCTTGGAAAGGACTACATACTAATTACCGGCTGTGACCAGACGCCAGCCAGGAGGCAATTTAAGGACAGAAGAATTTATTTCATTTTTATTTATTTTTATTTTTTTTGATTTTTTGAGACAGGGTTTCTCTTGGTAGCCCTGGCTGTCCTGGAACTCGCTTTATAGACCAGGTTGGCCTCAGATTCACAGAGATCCCCTTCCCTCTGCCTGGGATTAAAGGCGGGTGCCACCACCGCCCGGCTTATTTATTTATTTATATATTTATTTATCCGTTTATTTGTTATTACAGGTCAGGTTTGTCACATTGCATTCGTAGTCAGAATGCAGAGAGCAGGAGGCAGTGGCTGCAGGGTGGGAAGCTGCGGAACAGATAAAAAGGGGGGCTCCAACAATCGGAGGTGACTTAAGCCCGGGGCCTGTGACAGAACAGAGTGTGATAAGACCCAGGAGCCTGCTGATTGCCCGGGCTTTCCAAGGCAGGAAGCTCCCCCAGTTTTTCCAAATACTCATCTGCTCTCTGTATCTCCAGTGCCCCCCAGGGCTCCAAATGCCTCCAGATACCCTAATGTCCCATCGTCTCAAAATGTCCCAAAGCTCCCATTACCCACAGGCTCCAAACGCCTCCAGGACCCCCAGTGAACACAGGCTTCCAGGTTTACCCATGTCCTTCAGATGCACCATGTTTCCCAGTTCTGGGTCCCCAAGTGCCTCCAAGGTCACAAATCCCCTCAAGGCTCCAATGAAGGAGCAGCAAAGGCGAGAGCTGGAAGCAGCTTGCAGAGTGTGCAAGGATGTGACCCTAAAGCACCATGCAGAGCTGGCAAAAAGGATTCACTGGAAGGAGCACCAGATCCAGGGGTGGTTTAAGTACAGATGGGCCGGGAGCATCCCCAGAACACCTATTAGAGCCTGGGAAGTGAGGGACCAAAGGGTACCAGTATGGCAAGAGCAGATGAGACGCTGGGTCAAAAGTACTTTGTATTGATGGAGTGGTGGAGCAGTGTGCAGAACCCACTCCATCTGCTGTGGGCTCTAGATGGATCCCAACTGGGAAAGGAGAGCTTTAAACCCGCCTGAGTACCCAGTGCTTTCTAACGCTCTCAGACTACCTACGGATGGGTGAAGGGCTGCCCTATGAGGCGTCCAGGGCAGGCAAGATGGTTGCTGCCCAGGCTCCTGCCCCTAGGAACAGCAGCAGCAGAGTTCTATTCTTGACCTAGATGGCCACTCTTGTGACCCTTTCTGGCTGCTCTTGTGACCCTCCTCAGGAGAATTTAGTATGTTTTCCTTCTCTTGGGGAATGCCTAGTGTGTGGGGGTGGGGTGGGGGGTGGCGAAGAGGTGGACAATAGGGGCTTAGTGTCTAGTGTAGTCATGAGCTGCATGCTTCCTGAATATGGAATCAAGAGCTTAAAGTCTAATTGTGTGTGTGTGTGTGTGTGTGTGTGTGTGTGTGTGTGTGCTCTCTTATAGTCCAAGTTAGCCTTCTACTTACTATATAGCCAAGAATGAGGATGATCTTGAACTTCTGGCCCTCCTGTCTCCATCTGCTGAGAGGTGGGATTACCGGTGTGTGTCACCACCCTTCCTGGCTGTATTCAGAGCTAGGAACTGAATCCAAGGCTCCGTGTACACAAGACAAGCAAAGCAACTGAGCTACATTGCCAGCCCCAAGTTCCGAAAATCTCAAAATCAGTTTCTTAGGTGTGATGATGGAGATAGCTGCGCCTGCCTGGAGGAGCCAGGGGGATAAGGCATCCCACCAGCTGAACTCAGTGTCCCACATCAGGCAAGCACTCAGCAAGTGGCAGCTGCTGTCAACCTAGGGGGAAAGGGCTGGATGTTAAAGATGAGTGGACACTTTAACAACCTCAGCTCCTGCAGACCACTCTAGCACTCAGCTTCAGGACCGAGTTTGCAAACGGCTTGGTAGACCTGCTGCCCGGCTCCGAGCAGCTTAACTTACTCCCACTTTTCAGTTTGATACAGCTTGGGTTCTGCAAAGGCCAAAACCATGTCATATTATTTATAAAGTTATTGCCTATTTGTGGCCACTCGGTTAAAAATAACCAAAGCCTGTTTCCAGTCTGTGTCAAAAAGGAACAAAAACCGTATCTAATAGCAAGACATTCTTCCTTTGTATTTCACCAAAATACTAACATATTTCCTGAAACTGTCGAGCATAGAAACCCAATTATTTATAGTGGGGATGTCAGCGTGAAGTGCTACATCCCATGTTCCCTCTTTTCTGGAGGTGGAGCAGGTTTGCTTTTGCTTTGGAGACAAGATCTCACTATGTGGCCTGTGCTGACTTTGAGCTGTGACCCTCTTTTCTTCACTCAAAGCATGCTGGGATTTTAGGTGCACATCACCCTATCTATCTGTAACATCTCCTTTTCAGAAACTGCCATAATATTTACAATTTTTTTTACACTGAAAGATATGTTAAATTATTACTGAACTACTTTAATATGAGAAGAAATTCCAAGTCACATTCTTCTAGAAGCATGAAAATGACTCCCTTTTTTAAAATTTCTTTTGTGTTAACTTCTTTATGTGTTGGGTGTGTGTATGTGCCCGCACGGGCCAGGAGGAGGTGTCGGATCCCCTGGAACTGGAGTTTCAAGTGGTTGTAAGCTGCTGACTGCGTGTGCTAGGAACTGAGCTCAAACCTTCTAGAAGAGCAGCAGGTGTTCTCAGCCCCTGAGCCATCTCTCCAGCTTCTCCATTTTTATTTCTAAAGGTCCTAAGACTTGGAGTCCCATGACCATTATTTTTGTGTGATGTGTGTGCATGTTTTGTGCGTATGTATGTATGTGTGGGGGGATGTGAACATAGAGTACATGTATGTGGAGGCTAGAAGCCAACAATGAGTGTCTTTGTCAGTCAGTCATTCTCTACTTGACTTTTTTTTTTTTTTTTTAAGATTCTTTTATGTATAGGGATGGGCGCTTTGTCTGCATGTGTACCTGCACAGCAGAAGAGACCACCAGGTCTCATTGCAGATGGTTGTGAGCCGCCATGTGGGGGCTGGGAATTGAACTCAGGACCCCCGGAAGAGCAGCCCGTGCTCTTACTCCCTGGCCTGTCTCTGCAGGCCCGTGACCTTACTTTCTCAGACAAGGCCTCTCAGTGAGCTGGTCGCTCACCAGTTTGGCTAGACTGGTTGGCCAGTTAGTCCGGGACTCTTCTGCCTACCCCTCCCTAGCCTTGGGGTTACAGACCTGCACAGCCAGTTACAGCCAGTTTTTATCTGAACGCCAGTCCCCATGCTTTTGTGGGAAGCACAACTGTCTCCCCAGCCCCGTATTATTTTAAATGACATCAAATAGGGCTAAACTCTTCACTCAGATGGAGGTAGCAGAGGGTGGTAGCCAAATCCCGGGTCAAGGGGTGTATTAGCTCGTTTTTGTACTGTATTAAAATACCTGAGGTAATGAGTCAAGAAAAAAGATTGATCTGGACTCTTGCTTTTGGAGACTCCGGACCACGGTCAAGTAGACCCATTGCTTCCCCACTGGTGGAGCGCCAGGTGGAAGGGGCAGGAGCAAATGTGGCCGTCTCCTGACCGAGAAGCAAAAAGAAAGGGGAGAGGCCAGGGGTTCCCCAGTGCTTCCCCTCAGTGCCACTCTGGGAACAAGCCTTGAGCCCATGGAACTCTGGGAGGACATTCGACACACACACCTCATGCATGATGCCTCTGTGTGTGTGCATGCATGTGCCCAAGCATGTGCAAAGAGCCACCGAGTCCACAAGAGGGCATTGGATCCCCTGGAGCTGGAGTAAAAGGTGCTTGTGAGCCCCCTGATATGGTCACCGGGAACCAAACTCATGAATGTGCTCTTTACCCTGGAGACATCTCTCCAGTCCCTGTCAGCACTGTTTTAAAATGTCAGGCTGCAATTCGGTAGGATCCAGGGCCAGGCTTTCACAGAAGAACAGTAAAGAATATCACACAGGTAATTTGAAAACCTGCCTGTGTGCTAACATTGTCTATGCTTTGACATTTGGTCCATTCACAGCCTGCGGCAGAGGCACATACTCAGACACACTCAGAACAGATGAAGCAAGACCGACCAAACCAGTAGGACACAAGTGCACGCCCAGATGACATCCAGTTCTGAGAAGCCACCTAACCTCTTTTTACTCGCAGAGCACGTCCATCCCTGGCCAGGCCTTTCTTCTCTTCAGTCCTGGGTGACTGCAGGGCTGTGTCTCTATCAGGGCTGTGTCTCAGGCCCCTCACAAGCTACCCAGACTGGAGGCCAAAAGATGTGGTTTAAATCTTCCAGCAATTCCAGGTCATATCCAAGCTCCATAGGCTCTTCCACCTTGAGTATAACCTCCATCAGTCTAGAAGATTCTCCCTTCTAACTCTAGCATGCCTCCTGGAACCCGGGTCCAGCTCTCCTTTCCCTCCGCACAGGTCCACAGGCTTCCACTTTCAACTTCAAAGGCCTTTTCTGCTCCCATCTCCATGACCCCCTGCAGACCCATGTTGCCTCAACTCACATCCTAAACTAAAAGTCTCCTAATGTTAGCACCCGAGGGAGAGGTGGTCTGGATTTCCAGGGCCCAAATCACTCCAGTGTACAAGCTTGGCTTCGTTCTAAAGACTTTATACATCCTCAGCAATAGCATTCTCTTGCAAACAACACAATGATACCTAACAGGTAAATATAAAGAAAAGGGGTTTGTCTTGGCTCAGGGTGTGGTCCAAGGGTGAGGGCCACATCTAGGGATGCTGGCCTTCTAGCAGTGTCCAAGAGTGGTACCAGGCATCATCGGAAAGGGGACAGACAACACATATTTCTGTCTCCTCTGGTTTCTCTCCTTCTATGAATTCTCCAGAATCCAATCACGGGACTCTATCCTGATGACTTAATCAAACCCTCGTCACTTCTCAATGGCCACACTTTGTATATTGAATGTCGGCAGGTACTGGGTATTCAGAGGTGAAGGAGACATACGTACTTCTGATCTCAGTGAGTCTGTAATCTGTTAGGCAAGGGATGATAAGCAGATACCATAGTGGAAACAGTGATAAAGGATGGACAAGAATGTCATTTCAGATGAGGTGGTCAGGCCTGATCTAAGGTGGGGACATCTGAGCACAAACCTGAGTAGAGTGAGCTTGCGTGAGTGTGTGTGTGTGTGTGTGTGTGTGTGTGTGTGTGTGTGGTGGGTGGGCGGTTGCGGGGGGGGGGGGGGGTAGCCAGTGTAAAGGCCCCGAGACAAGAGCAAGCTCAGCCTTCAGGGTGCACAGCAAGGAGGTCAACCTGCTGGAATAGTCTGTAGCCAGAAGTAGTAAGTACTAAGCTGTGCAAGATCAGAGGGAGGTCAAGTTAGGTTAGGTAGGGCCGTTCTGGTACCCTAAGGACTTTGGAATTTAAGTGTGACTGGAATCCATTGTAGGTGTGGACTTTGGTGGGACATGATGTGACTCACCTTTGAAAAGATCACTCAGCTCACTCTGGCTGCTGAGCGGAGACGACGGAGCGAAAGTAGGCAGACCAGCAAGGACAGTGTCCAGCTACTGATAACCCAACTTGAATGCTCCACCAGGGCAGGGTGAAGTGGTCTTCTCGCTGCTAAAATTCCTTCCCTGGGGGAGATTAAAACACTGTCTACTCCTCCTCCTAAGGTCCCAGTGAAGAACCAAGGTGGGAACCAATGAATTTATTAAGCTGACTTACAGAACAATGGGCAAGGGGTTCCCAGAAGAAGCGTGGGCGACCTTAAAGTGGCCATATTGGACAGCCTGTGCCAGCATGGATGATGATTCCCTGACGGCTGTATAGACAGAGGTCTCTCTTCTATTTAGTTCCCACCTACATGATCTCTAGTCCTTCCCAAAAGACCCCCAGGCTTTCAGTTAGGGTAGAAGTATATCCAACAGAGATGGCTGACTACTTAGCTGAGGGCCCTATGTACCCCTCCCACCCGAACCCACTCTTTCTGTGAGGAAACATCAGCTGTCAACAAGCCCAGCCATGCTGATCTTTTTCTAGCAAGCCCAGCCAAACTCTTGGAGGCAAGTAAGGCTCAGGAGATAGTTCTATACAACACTTTCAAATTTTATTCATTTATTATTAATTGTTATCATTATTATTATTTTGGTTTTTCGAGACAGGGTTTCTTTGTGTAGCCCTGGCTGTCCTGGAACTCACATGGTAGACCAGGCTAGCCTGAAACTCAGAGATCCACCTTGTCTGTCTCCTGAGTGCTTGAATTAAAGGTATGTGCTACCACCACGCCTGGCTACATTTCTTTTTTTCATTAATAAATTTTATTAATTGTTGTGTGTATATGTGCGCACACACATGGCATAGCACACATATGGAGGTCAGTTCTCTCCTTCTACAATGGGAGGAGGTCCAGGGATTGATGTTAAGTCATCAGACTTAGTGGCATTCACCCTTAGCCACCGAGCCATGGTGCCAGCCCTAGCCTTCTTTGAAAGACATCAACAAAAGTCTCTCTTATCTCCTTTGTGGATAACGGGGACTGATGTCACAGGGGACTGAGAAGGTATATGGGCACACACCTGTGGTACGGGTTTGGGAAACAGAGGCAGGAGGATGAGAAGTTCAATCAAGGTCATCCTCCCCCAGAGAGTGAGTTGGATGCCAGCCTGGACTACATGAGACCCCATCTCAAAAAACAAAACAAAGCAAAAAACCCCAAAACAAACAAACAAACAAAAAAAAACCAAGCCAGGGGTGGGAAAGATGGCTCAGCAAATGAAAATGAAAGTGCTCGCTGTTAGCCGGGCGGTGGTGGCGCACGTCTTTAATCCCAGCACTCGGGAGGCAGAGCCAGGCGGATCTCTGAGTTCGAGGCCAGCCTGGGCTACAGAGTGAGTTCCAGGAAAGGCGCAAAGCTACACAGAGAAACCCTGTCTTGAAAAACAGAACAAACAAACAAACAAACAAACAAAAACCAGAAAGTGCTCGCTGTCCTTCCAGAGGACTTGAGTTCTGTCCCTGATACTCATCTAGGATGACTCACAACCATCTGTCACCTCCAGCTCCAGAGGCTCCAATGCCCTCTTCTGACCTCCGGGGGTACATGTGCTGAAGTGGTATATACCCCCACACGTACATATAACAACCTTCAAGAAAACAAAACCAACCAACCAACAATCCCCCCCCCCAACAACAACAAAATCATAACAGAATCCACACAGGTTATACACACAGGCTAATACTTACTTTTAAATAGGACATATGTAATAAATAGAAATAAATATCAAAATAGAGGACGTATATATTACATAGAGCCTTTCTGGAGAGTATCCTTCTTAGGACTTTACGAATGTCAAATTACATGGTCCTCCATAGTGTTAACTGCTGTCCTCCCTTTGCAGACGGACACAGAGAAAGATGGACATAGAGAAGGTCTTTGTCCCTGGACCCACGCTAGTAAACGACAGAGCCAAGAGTCAGTTCCCAGCTCTGGCTTTCAGGCCAAGATGCACACACCAGGCACTGAGTGAGCTTGACACCCCTCTGATGCCAACACCGGTCCAGTAGGTGTTCCTGCCACCGTTCTTGCTCTGAGAGAGGAGGTGGCACACCCATTTATAACACTTCTCAGCCAGCCCTCAGCAGGTCTTGTCTGCTCTTTGTCTCGACTCTGCTCAGGCTGTTGCCAGACCGGGAGCACTTTGTCCTTTTTACTAATGTCCTGAGGTCAACTTTGCCTCCTCTCATTGCCACACACAAGCTTTTTTTTTTTTTTTTTTTTTTTTTTTTTTTTGGTGTATAACTCTCTCCACCAGCCCTGCCTCACTGCCGTTTGTTACAAGTTGCTTTAAACGCTCCAGTGCGTCATGTTTTCCACGCTTATGTCGAAGTAGACCACGTGCCTCTTCAGCTGAGAGCTGAAGGCCAGGGGTTAATATGACAGTAGTAACCTGATCTTTCCAGAAACACGGAGCTGGAGGGCAGGTCCTCTTCCCCTTTAGCACTGACTCCTTCCTCCCAGCACTAATTGGGAACGAAGTGACAGGTGGTGAATATCCATTCATTTATTTGAGCGCCTACTACCTATTAGTTAGGCCGTGTGGTAAGTGGTGAGGATATGGTGGGAAATCAGAGGCTCACTTGGTCACCACCACCGTTAGGGCTTTCCATGCAGCTTGGTCTGAGGGTCCCCAGCACCCTTCAGGCCCCAGATGCAGTAACCACTGGGAAGCTCAGTGGCCGGAACCGAAGCAGAGGGCAGGAGGCAGGAGTGGAAGCCAACCAGAAGTACACACGCCTCTGGAAAAACCAGAATCCACAGTCACTGCAAAGACCCCGCTCTGAGTGAGGTCACCCGTGCCACATGGGGCACAAGCATGGAGTAGTTGACCAGCTGAGCTTGTGCAGCCATGGAGTTGGCTTGGAGGGGGCGGGGGTTGGACTGGGCACACTTAGGAGTCAGAACTCCAGGGATTCAGGGCTGAGACGCTGGTGTCTGCATTCCGATCCCAGGACTGTTGTTTATGTGTGTAACCTTGAGCAAGTCCCTCAACCTTCCCGAGGCTTATTTTCTTCATCAATGAAATGGGTTTCCAACAATCCCAGGGTTAAGTGCCTAGAAAGCTTCCCCAGAACAGTGCCCGCATAGAAAAAATACTCGGGAGAGGAGCAGTGATCCACGCTGAGGGTGCTTCGGGGTCCCTACGTGCGTCAATCTTTTCCAAGGGATCTGGTCCTAGTCCACTAAGGGCGCGCCCCGCTTTGATATATTTATTTGCTTGCTTGGGCGGAGCTTGGAGCGCAACAAGGAGGAGGCGGCGGCGGCGGAGGCGGAGAGCGCAGAGAAAGGGAAGCCACCCGGGGGCAGCGAGCTAGCCAGGCGGGGCCGGGGAGGAGTCAAGCCGGGTTCCAGGGGCCAGGCGCTGCGCGCATCGAGAGCCTCGGGCGGCGGAGACAGGGGCGGGGGCGACGCTCGCCGGCCAATGGCGCGCGGCGCTACCGCAAGGGCGGTGCAGGAACCCCGGCCGCTGACAGTCAAAGTCGCCAACTCCGCCCTAGTACCCGCGGGATCCCGGAGCCCGAGCCCGAGCGGGGCCGAGGCCGCCCAAGGCGCGCTGCGAGCGAGTGAATATGGCAGCAGAATGAGGAGCCTGGCGCCGGGTGGTGGCCGCTGCTGCGGTGCTGCAGCTCGCGATCGGCGCCTGGCACACCGCGAGCCGCATTCTTAGTCGGCCTCCGGGTTATTTCATTCGGCACCAAGGACCGCGGAAAAAGGAGATCCGCAGCCCAGAGAGGGTGGCGAAGCGGGAGCGCGAGCCGGGAGTGAGATTCTGCGGGGATGAGCCAGCCATGGGGCGGCCTCGGCGGGGCGCACGGAGCCGGCCGGCGCTACAGCGGGACCGCTGCCTGAGCCCGGGCTCCACGGGACTTCGGGGCCTCGTGCGTCTTGGCGGAGTCCCCGCCGCTGTCTCCGGGAAGGACACGCTACTCGGGTGGCGGGCACTGCAGCGGTCACGGCGCTGAGGCTCCCGGAGCCTACAGGGTCTGTGGTTCGGTGCGCTGTCACGCCGCCGCACGCGGGCGCCTGGCCCGGGGCTCGGCGCCTGGCGCTGCACAGCGAGATCGGCTGCAGGAGTCGGGGACTGCGGGACCGGCAGGAGAGGCGTGCGCGCGGGTGTTCGACTGGAGATCCCGGCAGAAGCAGAGCCGGGCGGACCTGAGCAGCCATGCTTCCCGGGGTGGGCGTGTTCGGTACCAGCCTCACGGCCCGAGTCATCATCCCGCTGCTGAAAGATGAGGGCTTCGCGGTGAAGGCGCTGTGGGGCCGCACGCAGGAAGAAGCCGAGGAGCTGGCCAAGGAGATGAGTGTTCCTTTCTACACTAGCCGCATCGACGAGGTGCTGCTGCACCAGGATGTAGACTTGGTGTGCATCAACCTGCCGCCGCCGCTCACCAGGCAGATCGCTGTCAAAACGCTGGGTGAGCGACCCCTCCCCCAGCCCTCTCCTCCTTAGCCTGGGTCTTCGCTTCGCGCCCTCTCCAATTGCAGAAGCGTGCACCCCAGGGATTCCAAACCTATGCATGTTACTTCCAGCTTTCCCATTCCCAGTCCGCAGCCTTCCCCACCTCCACGCTTCGCTCCTGGCACCACCTGGAAGCGCATCCCCACGTGCGGAGTGCTGAGGCTTGGGTTCCAGGTATAGGAACCAGGTGGATCAGATGCAGAGATCTGAAGATGGGTTGCTGTTCCGGGAGAGGAAACTCGGTCCCCAGCTGTATGTGTTAGTGCTCTGGTGTGTTGGTGCGTGCGCGTCAAGGAGAGGCGAGCGCGCGGCCAGGAACCTCTGAATAAAGGGCCGCACACGTGGCAGGGGTTTTCCCCAGTGTACCTGTTGTCAGCATCTGTGGCACCCTATTCGGGTCGTTTGTTTCCACTGTAAGTGAGTTCATTGTGAGATTAGAGACGTGACAGCTGGCTGGAATGACCTCTTTCTGCTTTAGAAGCAAGCAAGGAAGGACGGTGGAAGTGAGAGTGGGCGGGTCTATTAGAACATTCTCAGATGTGTCAGAGGTTAGTAGAGACTGTAATTTAACCTTTGGGCACAGTCTCCCAGGAGCAGTCTTCTACTCGAATTGGGAGTAAGTAATATATCTTATATTCTTAGGAGATGGGCATTGTGGTTTCAGAGGCAAGGATGCTTTGTGTGGGAAAAGGCCAGACGCTGCAATTTCCTTTGGAAACGTGCGATGGCACCTCCGTATTTTGCCTCCGGAATATTCCCAGACGCTGTGTTTACAAGTAGGCTGGGGCTCAGGCTGTTCTCAGAGGAATGTCTTGAGCAAGTCTGTCTATCAGCAGCTCTTTTCCATACCCCAAACAACCCCACTCTGCCATTCTCAGACGTTAGTTGCTCACCTTTGGAGGTCAGAGTCTTAATTGGTGAAGAAAGAAAAAGCTCCTGAGCTGGGGATGTGCTATGGCAGAACACCTGTCTGGCATGCACAAAGGCATTAGGTTTCAACTCTCAGCACCGGAGAAAGGAATCCATATAAGTTTTTGTTCTATATTGACAAGACCGAAGTGAATTACCTCTTCAGAATGAAGCATCAGAGGCGCTATTAACCGAGTTTACTGTGTGACAGGGACAGCCAGGACTTCGCGCTTCCATGGCGGGATGCAAGCTTTCTTCTTTCCCTTCTTAAGTTCGTGTGCCAGTGGTTTGAGGTAGTCTATGATTATGGAAAGTGTAGGGGCACTGAATTTAGAAGTGTTGACGCACACATGTTGATGGCTTCCCTGGAAGGCCTACGAGGTTCCAATGCTTGTACCTTCGAGGCCACTCTTGACTGGCTTCACAGTCATGGTTAGGAGGTTGTACACACACAACACAGGAAGTGGAAAACCCCAAGCAGTTATCAGTCTGGCCTTGGCCGTTGGGGGCTTTGCACATATTAACGTTTACTTGTAGTTGAAATGAGCCACCTTTCGGTGAGTCCTGGTGAATTGTCCTCCTTATTCCACGGCCAGCAAGGGTATAGACTGGTGGCGCAGTCCATGTCATGGCCTGATAAAGAGAGGGCACCGGACAAGTGAGATCAGTGGAATCACAGACATCCTCCCGTGAGTCCAGAAACTTCCTTCAAAGCCCTACTGTTACCAGACTTCGGGCCACACCCTGTGCCCCAGCAAGCCAGGTTCAACCACCTGTCCTCCATAAGTCAATTAAAATACCCACATTGCTAGCAGAAAAGGAGATCTCTTCCAACACTGGGGAGAGGGACAAGAGAGACCTAGGGACCCCTCCACGTCCATTTTCAAGGTCTTGAAGTGAGGTGGAGGTTTAGATAAAGGGCCAGAATTACGTATGGCTGAGCAGTCCTGTCCAGCTGCTGTCTACCCATCACTGTTCTGGCTCCACCCTCCTGCCAGGTGGGCTGACAAGGTGCAAATCTCTTTCCCTGAGAAAACTTCCCTTCTGGCTGACCCAGGCTTTATGCTTTCTCTCCTCCCAGCATGAGAGTCCTGGGGAGATTCCAGTTTCTCAGGGTCCATTGTTTTAATAGTCTGATAGTCAAAGTGAGGGCTGTTCCTTTAGAATATCTTCATTCTTTTCAGGCCAGTTACACGCCTCAGTGGCATATCTGCTGTAGAGATATTTCTGCCACACACAATTTGCTCGCCTTTTAGGGCTGCCTGTAACTGAGAACCTCTTGTGGGCCAGCCCGTGTGGTAGTTTGTGGTATAGAAAGCCTTTTACTGCAATGAAAACAAGTCTCTAAGGCAGACATTTGACTGACTTTAAAACGAGGCTACCCAGATTCACAGAACTGAGTTTGAGCTACCCTTGGCCTTACAGCTAGAGAGCTGCACCCAGCAGCCAGCCTCTGGTTCTTTCTGAAGCCTGCTCCGTTGGCACAGTTCCTTTTGTGAGAGATTGCGGGGAGGGGAGGTCCTGTGTTGCTTTCTACGCCACCGTTGGAACTGGTTCTCCACATAGTGCCGATACCATCTCCTGAATCTGGCTTTGTTACCCTTTGTGCCTAGTTGCTTCCCATTACAGACACCTAGGTCCTCATCTAGTTTCTGAAGTTTTCAGGTGGTCCCGGCTCACCCCTGCTGGTTCATCCGTCATGGTGCTTCAAGATACAGGGCAGAACCATTGGCACTGCCCCACTGTCTCTGCTTTAGGAAAAGCCTGAGCTTGGTGGCACAACAAGCAGAACTAACTGGCTTCTGATGAGCCTGGCCAACCTCAGGTCCTGCAAGGGGCTCAAGAATCCTGTGAGCTTGGGCTATCGCCATGGCTCATTGGGTAGAGATGCTTGCTATACAAGCCTGGAGACCTGAGTTTGATCCTTGGAACTCACAAGGAGATGGAGTGAGAGAGCTGATTTCATGAGATTGTCCTCTGACTCTGACTATCATATATGCACTGTAGCATGTGTGTGCGCGTGCGCGCACGCACGCGCGCGCGCGCGCGCACACACACACACACACACACACACACACACACACACACATGTTTTGGGATATTTGATTGCACTGTGACACTCCAAGACTGTGTTAATAAAGTTAAACTTGGATGGGGGGGGCAGAGCCAGCATCTAGTTGACAAGAATTGACAATAGAGATTTTGGAGGACCCAGGATATGATAGAGAGGCACAGGAAGGATGGAGAGAAGATCAGCTGGTTCCTCCTCTGCTGCTTTTTTGATCCATCAAGTTTTCACCCTAACATCTGACCCTTGAGTCGTTATTGGTAATAGAATAACTTAGATAAACACCCCTCTCTCTCTCTCTCCCTCTCTCTCTCTGTCTGTCTCTGTCTCTCTCTCTCTCTCTCTCTCTCTTACACACACACACACACACACACACACACACACACACACACACACACACACACGAACTCCATGAGCCAGTTAAGGTACCAGTAGGGAGTTCTTGGAGAGACTCTTGGTTCACATGCTCAAGCTTGTCAGGAGCACTGTTGTTCCTGGAGCTGGATTAAGAATTGTGCAGCCTTCAAAACTGATCATCTGTTGGCATCTCCTGAATCTTGTTCTTCTGCTTCTCAGCCCCACTCCTTCCCCTGTGTACCCTTCTAGGCTCTCAGTGCCGTGAACCTTTGTACTTTCTAGAAGCAATTTGAATGTGTTTGTTTAAAATTCAAATTATATTTAGTTAGTTTGAATAGGTTATATATCTACATGCTACAAATTTAAAACACTGTAAATGTACACAATGCAGAGTAAGGGCACCCCATTCTGAGGCAATCAACCTTACCACTTTTTTCAGTGTCTTCTATTGAAGATTTTTCTGGCTATAGTAGTAAATATGCATGTAAGAACTTTCATGTCCCATTTTGGGTGATTGGTAAAGTCATTCATACTACTGAAAAGCCACTTTCTATCCTGATAGTGTTAGCCTGTATGTATATTAAAAACATGTCATATTATGTAAAATTTTAACGTATCATATTCAGCCGGCCCTCCATGTTTGTGGGTTCTGCATTTGTGAATTCAACCAACCATGAATTAAAAAATACTCAAAAACCAAAAGAAATTGTCCCTGTGTTGAACAAATGCAAATGTTTTTCTTGTCATCACTTCCTCAACAGTACGGTAAGACCACTGCATACTGTATTTCTATCCTGTTAGCCACCTGAGGCGAGCTAGAGATGGTGGAAAGCGGGGAGGATGTGTAGGTTACACAAATGCTAAGCCCTTTTAAGTAAGGGTTTGAGCCTCCATGAGCCTTTGCGTACCCATGGGGATATTCAGGAACCAATTACCTGCAGATAAGGAAAACTGAATGCATCTGTATGCATATGTAATATATTTATGTTGTACACAAATATACACACTCCATGCACACACACACACACACACATATTTAGAATGTGAATATATCTTTTGTCATGTTTGGGGCTGTATAGGATTTCATCGTATGGGTGAAATTAAAGTGTCTTTGACCTGTTCTCTGTTATTCAACATTTAGGTTGTTTCTCATCTTACACAGGCACGGAATGAGTCATCTTGAGGCGCTGCCGTCTTGTACACATTAGTGTATTTGTAGCATAAATGCACAAACTGAGAGCTGGTCAGGGGGGAGGTAGTCTCATTTCATTTGACATAGATACAGCATTTTGTCAGTTTCCTTCTGAGCTGCTCCCCAGCAAGGCCCTGGACTATAGGTGCCTGGAGGTTGCTAATAGAGTTTGGTTCACACTGTTTAGTCCAGACAGGCTAGCACCACTGTGGAGACCCACAGAGGTTTCCTAGTGAGAAAAAAAAATCTGAGGCTGCTTTACCCAGCCAGGCTGCATAAGGGGATGATTTGACCACGTGCGTGGTTACTAGGTGTATGGAAGGGTCTGCACATGGGCTGTGTGGTGGTATGCTTTGATCTAGCAAGGGGGAGGTCTTTTGCCCCGCCCCTTGGTATTGTTATAAAAAGCCCCTTTGAAGAGACAGAAGGGGCCAGTGGATTTTGATCCAGGTCCTCCCGAAGCTATCCTGTGTTTCTGCCTGTCTCATCTCTGCTATCTTTCTATCTACAAATTCTTTAGTCCTCTCTTCTCCTCATAGGAACCCTGCAAAAGGTGGAAGCTGGCCTCCCACGCACCACTCAGGCCAGTACCACTTCCTAGCTAGCCATGGGTCAGTCAGAACCTGCCGGAACAGTGTCCTCTTGCTGCAGCCCTCTCTCCTGAGGTGAGGCAGTAAGCTGTCTGGCTGCCTGAGAGAACCAGTCTATTCTCTGTACCATGGGAAAGGTGAATGTGTAGGAGTCTGCACATAAATAAATAATACCTGCCAATGGCAGGCACTTCAGTGGTTCTCCTGGAAGTTGTACTAACACTCACGCTTAGGAGGGACTTAGATTCCTGTTGTCCAGCCTCCACTTTGCCTCTTACTCCTTGAGCAATCGGGCTCAATCTTGGATGCACCACCCACCAGTACTTAGGCCTCTATTATGTTCTTGGAATTCCCCAGCCACTTATCTGACTCCCAGGGTCTTTGCACTGGCTCTGGATGGTTGTCCAGATGGCTCTCTCCCCTGCCTTTGAATGGCTGGACTACTGTCTATCTTGCCTTTGAATGGCTGGACTACTGTCTATCTTGCCTTTGAATGGCTGGACTACTGTCTATCTTGCCCTTGAATGGCTGGACTACTGTCTATCTTGCCCTTGAATGGCTGGACTACTGTCTATCTTGCCCTTGAATGGCTGGACTACTGTCTATCTTGCCTTTGAATGGCTGGACTACTGTCTATCTTGCCTTTGAATGGCTGGACTACTGTCTATCTTGCCTTTGAATGGCTGGACTACTGTCTATCTTGCCCTTGAATGGCTGGACTACTCTCTCCCCTGCCTTTGAATGGCTCTTTGTCTACAGATCTATGTTTTGAGGGAGTGACGTTTCTGGCCTCCTCTTCCATCTTCCGCCTCTGGGTCCATCTCTATCTCTGGTGTCTCCTTTCTGTTCTTGGCGACACTCTCACAGCTGGCGAGCCTCATGGGTGTCATCTTAACTGCTCTTTGTCCCTCTGCTGGAGGGCAGCTCTCTGAGGGCCGAGCTTTTGTCTGTCTTTCTCTCTGAGTAACTCTTTACCCGCTGGACAGGGCCGGATACCCAGTCATCTAGCAGACAGGCTGCAATGAATGGCCAATGAATGCGGAGCGCCTTTTCCATGTGTGACCATGTGACCTCAGGAATCACAGATTAGGAATAGGATACATCTATCAACACGGCATTTTTGGTGCCCTGTGTGGTATTCTGTACCCTCTTCTAACTTTACCGTTCATTGGTATTATCTGGGGAGCCCTTCAAAATACAGATTCCTGGGTGGTAACCGAGATGAACACTCTCCACCTAGCTCATGGTTGCAACACTGGACCAGAAGCACTCCACCTTGGGAAACAGAGGGGGACCTCCCTCCGTGAGTAATTATTGTGCAGGACTGTGCCAAAAATACCGGCTGCCTCGTGTGGAATGTGATGACACTTGCTGTCATGCTCTCTGTCCTCATGGTTGGAGGTGGCTGTGAAGACCCAGGGGAATGGAAGGCTTCCCTGGGGCAGTGAGTAAAGCTGGAGGCTTTCCTTGAGCTCTGATCTTCCAGTGCACGAATCTTGCCTCTCAACTCCTTTGGCATTTGGTGTCATTGGTGAAGGACCTGGAGCAGTCCATCCACCGTTTCCTGGCAGCAGTGATCACTTTAACATGAGGAGGGCTGCTGGGATAGAGGTGAGCTGGCGGTCTCAGGCCATTGTTGCCACACCAGCGATCATACGCGCTGCAGATAATGTCAAGGGTGGACTCGGACTTGAAGGGAGCCATTCTGAAATCCTGGCAGCCCCTGAATTTCCAGTTCTTCCTCAGAGTTTGTTTTGGACCTCTTCCTATCTTAACACTGCAGAAAAGAAGTGATTGTATTCTCTGGGTTCCTGTCCCTGCATGCAGCAGGAAATGGTTTTTGGTCCACCAGTTTGGTGTAGAATTGAGGAAGCCCTTGGGCATTATGTAAATGAGAGAAATGATTCTGTGTATGGTGAGGAAAGCCCGAGTGTGGGGAGGCTTATTGCATCTCACTGATATGAGGTGCACTTGAACGATCATTTGCTGGGTGTGTCGGGCTTTGGAGATGGATAATTCTGTAGTTGATCTTGGAAGGAGAAAGTAAATGAAGAACTTGGGCATTTTGATACCTGAGCTGGGAGAATGACTTGCAACAGGAAATAAAAAAGCATGCTTAATATGCAGGCATATTGTGACACATTTGCTGGCTGTGACCTAGAAGGAGCCTTGTCATATAAAATGTTGTGTATGGTTGAAGTAGCTAGTTATGGGAGCTGTTGGTGGGCCACTACTGTGTGACTTTGGGGGAGGTATTCACTTTAAAAGTTATTTCTGAAAATTCAAAAAAAATTGTTATTATAGTGTGTATGTGCAGATCTGAGGGCAACTTGGAGTTGTTCCCCCTTTCTACTTGTTAAGTGGGTTCTGGGGATTGAACTCGGGTCTCTAGGTTTATGCAGTATGCACGTTTATTCACTGAGCCATCTCACCAGCCCTTTGGAAATGACTATTGTGTGCGTGGGTATGTGTGTGTCACATCCATCATGTGGCGGTCAGAGGAGAACTGTTGGGGTGTCTCTACTTCCCACCTGGAATTCTAAGGACCCAATTCAGTAAGTAATTTTACCTCCTGGGCCTTCTCACCACCCAGTACCCATTGTTCTTGAGCCTCAGTTAAT
Source organism: Peromyscus maniculatus bairdii (assembly GCF_049852395.1). Lineage (NCBI taxonomy): Eukaryota > Metazoa > Chordata > Mammalia > Rodentia > Cricetidae > Peromyscus > Peromyscus maniculatus. The sequence continues at coordinate 124,303,963 of NC_134856.1, read as the reverse complement.
CTCATCAGTGAAATGGAGCCAATGATACTACCACGTGGGACATTTAAAGTGAGAAGGATTATGTCAAGACCTGGCCTGTTGTCCCCATTCAGTTATATGTATTGGCTCAGTAAACATTCATTTCTTTTTGTCTCTTATGTGATCAACTCTCTAGCTGGCATACACACACACACACACACACACACACACACACACACACACACACACACACAAACACGATGCTTTTTCGTGGCAATGGGTAGGAGTTGAGACAGTGTCTCACCTTATAGTCCATGCTGGCCTTGAACTTGATGCAATATCTCCTGCTTCAGCCTACTGGGATTCCAGGTGCTAGTCACCACCCATGCTTAGATTGAATGGTTCTTATTTTCAATTAAAAACATTTCTTTTTGAGACCCCCTCTTGTGTGTCCCAGGTTGGACTTGAACTCGTCATGTAGCTGCGTATGACTTTGAACTTCTGATCTCTTGTCTCTACCTCCTGTATTAGGATTACAGACCTGTATTGCCATGCCTGATTTTATGCATCACATGGGATAGAACACAGGTCTTTGTGCATGCCAGGCAAGTATTTTACCAAGCCCCAAATGGTGATTTTGAAATGTTTTTCATATTTTCTGCCAAATTCAGGAAATAACATTCCTTTCCTCCCTCCCTCCCTCCCTCCCTCCCTCCCTCCCTCCCTCCCTCCCTCCCTCCCTCCCTCCCTCCCTCCCTCCCTCCTTCCCACAAAGGGAAGGTATCTAAGCCAGGCTTTTCATTTTGTATTTGCTACAAACTCAGTATGGTCATCCTTCAAGGTCTATGGATTCTGCATGCTCAGATCAATACATTACAGGTGGGAGTTATCCCTAAAAAGAAACTACATCTGTACGGAACATACACAAACCTTTTCTTGTCCTTATCCCCGAGGACAGTGTATGCCAATGCAGCTTACCAGTGCTTACATCGCGATGGGATTCAAAGTGCACAGGTAATATGTGGAGGTTCTGTGCAAACGATGTTTCTTTTTACTAAAGGCATTTGAGCACCCGGAGATTTTGGTTTTCTCCAGGACAGTAAACCCGTGCTGAAGATACTGAGGGAGCACTATGGTAACTTCACAGGTGTGTGATCAGCAGTAGGCATAGAAGTTATCGAGTCCATCACTTGTGACTGGGATGTAGGGCATCTCATGGAACCCAAGAGCTGATCTTGGGTACCTGGACTGTACATTCCTGGAGTTAATTTTGTTTCTCTGTGCGTTTCAACACCCGCCACTGTTTCCAACGTGGTAGACAAAAGCTGTCTGCAGCTTCCTGCTCCACACATTGCAGGTTCAGCCACCTGGAAAGTGCAGTCTCTCCCCACTTCCCAGTTCTCTCTGCTTCTGTCTGGTGCTGTCTCCTGGCTGTCATTTCTATGGTTACCTATCGTGTTTGGATAGAGCAGTGGTTCTCAACCTGTGTCTTTATTTACTTTTTGAAATTCACTGTTGCATTGTTTTTCTAATTGACAACAGCAAAACAGTGAAAAGAAATAATGTATGTGAGATCCAATGAGACCACTTATCATTAAATATAAGGTCTTATGTGTTTTTGTGTATGCACACATAGACACATACATATATTCTGTGCTGAGGATGAAACCCAGGCCTTTAAGCATACAAAGCAAGTACTCTAGTATAACTGTCCTGGGGGGATAATCTAAATGAAGACACTCATGCCTTCAGCTCTCTGCATACTCAATCAATGGCCCTCAAAGAATCAGAATTTCTCCAGGAATTCATGTTGGAAGAAGGAAAAGGCTGATGTCTAGTGCCAGCCAGAGTGGGAACTTGGCTTCCAGGAAGAGAGTTCACACGGTTGTGAAAACCTGTCCGACCACCTTACAAGAGAAACCCCTGGAGCCAGACAATGGCTTGTTAGTGGGCATGACCACACCTGGCCAGGACGGCTTAGTTATGCATGCCTCTTACTTTATATTTACATCTAAACCTCACATCAGAACCTGGAAGATGGGCTTGCAGGGGTGGGTGGCTGTCACTGGATGTCTCATTTTGTTCCTCTTCCTCATGTGGCCACATTGAATAGATCATCTCTCTCTCTCTCAAATGGTTTACTTATTTTTATTTTATGTGTATGACGGTGTGCCTATGTGTGTGTGTGTGTGTGTGTGTGTGTGTGTGTGTGTGTGTGTGTGTACTAAGTGTGCACCTGGTACACTTGTTAGGGCTTGGGGTGAGTTTTGGTTTCCACTCGACTAAGAAGAGAGGGCAGGACTTAAATAATTTAAAGAAAGGTATGAGTTGGGCCCAGCAGTGTTTCCTTTTGTGTAATTCTACTATTTGGGAGGCTGAGGCAAGAGGGTCAAAGCCAGCTTGGCCTGCACCAGCGATTCTCAGCCTTCCTAATGCTGTGACCCTTTAATACAGTTCCTCATGTTGTGGTGACCCCCCAACCACAAATTTATTTCGTTGCTACTTCATATCTGTAATTTTGTTACTGTTATGAATTGTAATATAAATATCTGTGAATTTTGATAGTTTTAGATGACCCCTGTGAAAAGGTCATTTGTGCCTACCCCCTCCAGGGATCACAGTCCACAGGTTGAAAACTGCTGGTATACATGCTGAGACCCTGTCTCTAAATAAACGAATAAATATGTACATGAGGGGCTGTATAGATGGCTCCACAGTTAAGATGCTCTTTCGGAAGACCTAGTTCCTGGCACCTACATGGTAGCTTGCATTCACCTGTACCTCCTCTTCCAGAGTATCTGATGCCTTCTGGCCTTGCAGGCACTGTATACACTTGGTACACATACATACATATAGACAATCACTCATACACATTTAAAAAACCGAATGAATAAATAATGAAAAGAAATACACACATTTAAGAAAGAAAAAGTCCTATGAGTAGTGTCATCCCGAGGAACTAACTGTCCAGCTCTGCTGAGCTCTCTGTCTGCACGGTTCCAATGGCCCAGTGGATTGAGAATGTCTGGCTTTGTCAAAATAATCAGAAGTGAAGAGTTTGAAGGTTCCCCACATACAGAATCAATGAGAGTTAAAGCAATGGAAATGCGGGTTACCCTGATTGGATCAGCACATAGGTAGACAGACCTGTGTCAAATCACCACTCTGTGTCTCTTAAGTATTCATGTCATATGCTAATTATGAAATTTTAAAGAATGTCCAAAATTAAAAAAAAGTGTGTATATATAATATATATATATAATATATATAATAAAATAACAATAATTATTATATAGCTACTGTCTGTGCTACTTACATTATTCTCTCTCCTCAGGTTCCCATTAGTGATGGTAGCAAGGGGCAGATCTCTGAGGTCAGCAAGGGAGACAGCTTGCAGGAGTGTTGGAAGGAACCGGGTTGAGAGGAGCCCAAATAGCTGACTTTCTGAGTGTGAAAGCCCTGCAAAAATGAATTCATCCTGAAACATTTCAATGCTGTAAATGCTCCGTGTGGGGCAGGTAGGGGTGGAGAATGGGGAAGAGCGGGGCTGTGGAGGGGCTCGGTCTGGCCTGTGCTGCTGTGCCAAGCTTCCCTGTGGGTTAGCAACTTCTTGGGAACTCACGTTGAAATTTAATCTCCATAATAAGAGTGTAAGAAGTGGGACCATGTGGGACTTTTAAGAGACAATTGGGGTTCTGCCTTCACGCGAGATTAATCCATTCATGAGTGTTTCACTTTCTTCAAGGAGTAGGGTGAAAGGGAGTGTACACACTGGGGTGTTGGTGTCTCAGAACTAATTAGTAGAGGTTTCACAAGGTCTAGGCGTAGCCCTCTCAGTTTATTAGCAAGGGCTCTATTATTAATCAGGAGGAAATGTGTTGTGGAGAGTTTCCTAAATTCACCCTGAGATATTGGGAATGAGCACAAAAATAGATTCTCCCATTCTCCCTGAGCACCACAGGACTTTAGGTAGTGATGGCACCCAAGGAGGGCTGCTCCATGTTGGGAATCCTTAGCAACCCTGCAAGGATTGGGTTTTCTAGTCACTGCAGAGAGAGAAGCAGAGACACAAAGGGACTTCGCATGCGGAAGGGCAGGAACCAGCTCCACCCCACGCCCAGGGTGCATGAGGAAGTCAGCGCACAACTTTCACACTGTCGTCCACTTTGTGTTTTTGAGGCAGGGTCTCTCACTTGACCTGGTGCTCTCAGCAGGCTAGGCTGGTGGGCAGCGGGCCCCAGAGATCTGCCTGTCTCCACCTCCCCAGTGATGGGATTACAGCCCATGGTATGTGGCTGTTTAAGTGGGTTCTGAGGATCGAACTTGGGTTGTCATGCTTGTACAGCAAGTGCCTGGCTTAGCTATCTCCGCAGCTCATCGCCAGGCCTCTGTTGTTGTTGTTTTTGTTTGCTGTGGTAGGATTTCTCTGTGTAGCCCTGGCTGTCCTGGAACTCCCTCTATAGACCAGAGAGCTGCCTGTCTCTGCCTCCCGAGTGCTGGGAATAAAGGTATGTGCCACCGCTGCCCAGCTAGCGCCGGGCCTCTTGATCCTGGAAGGACCTGTGAGCATATTTGGCAGCCAGGTCTTGGGACCTGGGCTGATGGAAATTGGACTTCACAGTCACTTCATTCCTACCTCCTGCCTGCATCCTGGGAGACTCCAGGAAAGCATGGCTTCCATCTTCAGTCTTCTCACTTCATCCCCCCTTCCCTTCATCTGAGGGGAGAGGCTTAACAACCTAGAGCACACAGCCTCAGCTGAAGGGTCCTTACTATTCTCCTGATTATTATGGCTTTTTTTTTTTCCCTCTTTGAGTCCCGTTAATGCTGTGGCAATGCTATCCATTGGTGTGAACGTTCCTTAGGGAGCATAGGCTGTTGCATCCCAGCTTGGATGCAAGTCAGGGCTTGGAGCGGGTAGGAAAGAACAGAGAGGAGAGAGCATGCATGTGAGGTCAGGGGCAAATGGGGGGTGGAGGAGAGAAGTGTGCATTGGAGAGTGTGAGCACACACGTGACAGAGTTGAATGCCTGCAGAGTATACAGCACCCTCGTTTGGATTGCTGGTTATTTGGAGGGAACTCTGCTCATCTCCTACATGAATATGAATAACTGGGTGGTACTCCTCTGCTCTGTACCTCTTTCTCCGTAGAGCTAGGGCATTAGAGGAGAAAAGAGCAGTAGCCATAAAAATAGAGAAGGGAGATGCTGCACGGTTTGTTTGCAAACGCTTCTGTTTCCTCCAGTTCCACAGAGAGGGACGATTGTTTACACCCCATGATGATGTTGCTCTCAGAGAGTCCTGGGAGACAAGTTTGGAGCCCTAGGGGATGCGCTTGTCTGATTTAATATGCAGGGCTATTCACGTCCAGAGTACAGAGAGCCTGGCTTTCCCCCTAAGGCCCATGGGTACCACAATGCTATGTTTGTCTGTTGAAGTGAGATTTAGCCGCTCCTTCCTAACTGAATGCAGCTGCCTGCATCCACAGCTCAGGGCATGGGGGATTCCAGAGTCATGTGTATCTGAGTCCTCACTGGCTCTTTCCAGCCTTTCGGCTTCTGGTGGGATTATACTAGCTCCTTCAGGTCCTGAGGGAACCTACATTGACTTTCTTGGTTTCTGGCTTGGGTGCTTGTCAGATTTTAGATTTCTTGATTTTTTTCTTTTAGATTGTGCGTGCGTGCGTGCGTGTATTTATATGGGTATGTGCGGGTGTCCAGAGAGGCCAGAAGAGGGCACTGGATCTCCTGAAGCTAGAGTTATAGGCAGTTGTGAGCTGAGGATGTGGGTGTTGGGAACTGAACCCAGCCCCACCCCCCCCCATTTAAAGAAGCCAGATTAAATGGCCAACGTTTGTGTAAAGTACAAAAGGAGGCGCTTGATGTTTACCTCCCTTTGCACTGAGGTGTTCTGGGGGAAAGTTGGGTTTATCAGGGCTCTGACCAGGGCTGCTTTACTGTCCCTGAGGACCACAGCAGGGCACAGGGCTAGGGGGCACATAACCACGAGAAGAGATACAGACAACTTCCCTCCTTGCATGTTGAATTCTGGGAAGTTCCCAAGGTTTGAAGGCCTGGGTGTGTTTGTTGTTGCCACAGTGCCCTGTGGCCATCTCTTGCAGACATATGGAAGCTCGTGGAAAGGCAGAGCTGACCTGGATGAAGGAAGAAGCAGTGAGGGCACCACCACTAGGTTTTGTACGCCATTGACTTGATTTGCAGGCCCGTGCTTACCTTAGCATAGTCCTACAGTGGGCTTTGACTGAGTCATTTTCCCAGACAGCTGATATGAAAAGCAAAGAAGAAGGGAGACTGGATGCGAGATCGGGTGCCTCAGACAGGAACCCCTGTGGTATAGTGGAAAGAGAACCCGGCTGGCACCCAGATACCTCAGGCAGGTCCTGGGGGCTGGGGGAGGGGTGCTGTCATACCTGTCTCCTAACTAATGCCTCAGGAAATCAAGTCTCCGAGGAGTGGGGTGGCTCGTCAGTGTTCTTAGACCTAATCACTAACAGCCACATCAGGACCAAACCCAGGTCTCCTGAGAGGAGTCTTATACGCTCTGGGACTAGTTTGTCAGTTGGCACGTGTGTTTCTCTAACAAGGAGGAAAATGAGGAGCTGACTTCTAGGAAGCTCTTCTAAGGAAATAACAAAAGACATCTCCCCACTCAGTGCTTCACTTCAGCGAAGTCTTGTTTATAATTAGTAAATCTCTGGAAACCTAGTGTTCCATGGTGGGGACACTTATTTAAACATGAGAAATACACTGCTTGTGCACATGTAGCCATTGGAATTCTATGTTGGAAAGATGGTAGCAAAAATGCAAAACTTTATAATCATGGGGAAAGAAAAAGGATACAGATATTTGTATATATTGATTGTATAAACTGACTTGCCTGCACCATGGTATTGTTAAGGGGAAGTTGTTTTTTTTTTTTTTTTTTTGTCTTGTTTGTTTGTTTTATTTTTCGAGACAGGGTTTCTCTGTGTAGCTTTGCGCCTGTCCTGGAACTCGCTCTGTAGCCCAGGCTGGCCTCAAGCTCACAGAGATTCACCTGGCTCTGCCTCCCAAGTGCTGGGATTAAAGACGTGTGCCACCACCGCCCGGCTCAAGGGGAAGGTTTTTTATTGTAGAGGTGAAAGAGAGAAGAGCCAGAGGCAGAGACCAGAGCAGAGAGAGGAAGTAGTGGGCTGAACATGGCGAGCAGCCTGGACCTGGCCAGGGCAGTAGCAGGAGCAGAGCAGGGAAAGAGCAAGAAGCATGGAGAGAGGGAAAGCGAGGGAGAGCAGAGAGGGATATTGAGAAATAGCAGGGTTATAAGGAGAATGAGTAGCTGGAGGGTGGGGTAAGCGCCTGAGCTGGGGGAGTTTAGAGTAAGGGAGGAGGTGAGAAGGGCTGGGATGCTAGCATGGACTGTGAAACGTAACAGGGGCTTGTGTTATGGAGGGGCCTGGAGGCCAGCATGCACCTCGATATGCTAAGAGGCACCACAGCCCTTTGTCTCTGCTGCCTTTCGGAATTTGGGGAAATGGAGCTTCCCTTGGACCTGACAATGGACCTTGGACCTTGTTTTAATTCCCCCACCCCCACATGCTTGCACACCCTTAACCAAATAATGGGAGGCTGGTAGGTGATAAGCCCGATCCTGATGATGGTTTTGTAAAGTAGTAAGATTATGGATTATTTCCCTAGATTTCGAATTTATAAAAACATGGCCATTGTCCTAGTTTTTTGTCAACTTCTGGGAAGAGAGAACCTCAAATGAGAGAATGCTCTCATCAGATTGCTTGTCGGACTCCTTCTTGATTGATGGTCGCTGTGGAAAGGCCCACTTCCGGTGGACAATGCCATTCCTGGGCAGGTGGTCCTGAGAAAGCAGATTGAGCAAGCCATGGGAAACAACCCAGTACGCAACATTCCTCCAGGGCCTCTGCTTCAGTTCCTGCCTCCAGGTTCCTGCCTTGCTTGAATTCCTTCCTTGGCCCCTCTCAGTGATGGACTGTGATCCAGAAGTACAAGCCAAATAAACCTTTTTCTCCCCAACTTACTTTTGGTCACGGCGTTTATCACAACAGTAGACACCTAACTAGGACAGACATAATGAGACAAATACATTTTTTTCCAGGGAGAGACAGGCTAGGGGATGGGACTCAGTATTCCCAGTGCCACACAGCAAAGCACAGAAACCAGGGGTGAGGGTGACGAATGAGTGACTCCCCCACTTGGTCTTTGATTCTGTGATCCCCTTTTATGTTTTGCTTTTTGTTTCTCAAGACCGGGTTTCTCTATGTAGCTTTGGCTGTCCTGGAACTCACTCTGTGGCTGGCCTCAAATCCACAGATATCCACCTACTTCTACCTCCCAAGTGCTGAGACTGTCTGGCTGATTCTGTACCCTTTGGGTTTGGGACAGCTGGGGACCCCAAACACACACGGCCTTGGCACAGGAAAGTGATCCAGCCTTGGCTAAAGGAATAGACAGACCCGTGGAAGCACAAGGGGATGAAACAGTGACTGTGGGCCTCTGGTGTTTAGGTGAGTGATGTGTACCTGACCCTCACTTTGGGGGAGGCCTAAGCCCTCCTGGCTGATGGGTGACTATTTATAACCTCACTTTGTGTGGCTCAAACCCACACACAGCTGGAGGGAGCTGCTCCGTTTTCATCCTGTCCTTTGCTGCTTGAACTTGAACTTGTGTGAAAACTGAAGGTTGTGTTAGCTTCTACCTTCAAAGGATATAGGCATGAGAGGGGGGCATGATGTACCCCAATAGTCTCAGCATCAGGGGATCAAGGCCATCCTCAGCTACACAGCAAATTCAGTGTCAACCTGGGCAACACGAGACCCAAAAACAGCAGGTGATTAATTGCCAGGACTGGGCCATCACGTTTTCATCAGTGATGGGGGATGGGCTCATGAGGCCCCATTTCTCCTCGGGCCACTGTTGGCAGTGGTCGGGAGGGGAGGGGTGCCGTTTTCCGTTTTCCTCAAAGATGAAGCCACAGCCGAACCGCCCTGGATCTACTAAATCACCTCCTACCTACACTTGGGTAAATACTCTTACTAAATAAACTCTGTGGGCCACACTCAAAAAGAAGACACGAGAGTAGGAAATTGAGAAGAAGAATTCCAGTAGGAGAAGGTGGTGAAAAGGACTAAAAGTCATTCTATAAACATGAGACCATCATATAATTAAAAAACAAAAACAACAATAAAGCAAAAAACCATGTAGTGAGAACCTCATGCCGAGACGGTCCTGTGTAGCAAGCTGAGGGCTGGCAGAGCGTTGGTGTGGGAGACTGGAAGGATGGTGGTGGTCTCAATCTCACAACTGATTGGCTGTAGACCTTGGGCAGGTGGCCTTGGTGCGGCTAAGCTCCCCCCCCTCCCGTAACAGGCAGGTGCTAGTAGATTCTAAAACCATCTCTCTAGTTCTCGCTTTGAATATCAATTCGAATAACTTGCACCAGTGGACCACATTAGTTGGTGGCGTAGCTATTTTTAGGGACATTTTCATTGCTATTGCTGTCATGTAGTTGATTAGTTTGACTTCTTCTTCTTTTTTAATCCTTTATATAAACTCAACAGTTCTGCTCCGTACCAGGAAGCGACCTTCCCTGTCTCTGTGAGGGAGGAGATGAACTCCAAGGGCAAAGTCACAGAGTTGGTGAGGCTTTAGTGGAAAGACTGCTTGCTAGTACTCTGTGTGTGTGTGTGTGTGTGTGTGTGTGTGTGTGTGTGTGTGTGTGCACACTCGCGCATCTGCATGCGTGCGTGCTTGTCCATGCACATGTGTGTGTATATGCATGCATGTATACACACACGTGCACCAACCCATGTGTGTTGTACCCAAAATGGTGTTTTTTTTTTTTTTAGAATTTCTTCAAGCGCACGGCTGAGAACACATCTTTGTGGGTAGCTGTTCCCATCAACTGTCAAGCCAGCAGTTCAGTGGGGGTTCTTTAGAATTTCTGGGCACAAATTTACCAGCCCAGGGGGTGGTGGGGATGTGCAGGTATCTTCTGTTAGATCCTTATTACGCATGGGATCCGCTGGACTGAGGAACAATGTGCTCTTGACAAGTCCTGAACAGATCAAGGGTTATTGGTTGTGGCCAAGTCCAGGGCAGACAGCTGATAAAGACAAGTTGGGGCCGCCACGGCATCATCGTCTGCGGCTGGCTCTCAGGAATGCCCTCGCTGTTCTAAAAGCCAGAGGACATGCTGTCACTCACCTCTGGGGATGAGAAGCCTGTGCTCCTGATTCCGGCCCCTCCAGAGGAACCACTCAGCTAACTTGAAGGGAAAAAAGTCAGGCTTCTTTCTCTTTTTTTTTCTTCTAACTGAGATGAAAACCCAGGCCATATGGCCACCCACAGAAGGCACAGCATTGCCTCGTAGCTTCCAAAAAGTTATGTAACAGTGAGTCATGAGGCTCAGCAGAGAGCCAAGGAGCCAATGGAAGCTCATCTGCTGCCACGCAGGTCACATTTGGGTCACCCTACACCAGGGGTGGCACGCGTCTTTCCCAGGACTCATTTTACACGTTGTTTCAATGTTTGATGGATCTTATATATGACCCAGCTTCCTACAGTCCAACCTCAATGGAGTCATTCTTTTTCTGTTAGTGAGTCCTGATGGTTCTTCTTGACCTATGAGATACTTGGCATGTTGAACATATCCTATCCCATTTGGGTGTTAGGTAACCCTGGAGGTTTTGTGTTTGTGTGTGCATGTGGTGTGTGTGTGTGTGTGTGTGTGTGTGTGTGTGTGTGTGTGTGTGTTACTGGGATTTGAACTCAGGGCCATTTACATGTTAGGCAGGCATCCTAACCCTATCATCGAGCTGTAGCCTAAGACACCCCTTCCCACCCTTTTATTTTGAGAGAGCTTCTTACTGAGTTTCTTAGGCTGGTCTTGGACTTGGGGTTCTAGTTTTCATTTTAACTGGGTCTTTCATTCTTTTAAAGCATTTTAGGAAGTCAGGTAACCATGGTAGGATTAAATTTTCTTCTGATCCTATGTGACCTCACAGAGGTCCTCTGACCTCTCTGGCCCCCATTCCTGTTATAAAACTAGGGGTTCTTTTATGGTGGTTCTCAAGCTGGCTGCCTAGTAGGAATATCTGGGGAGGTTTCAGACATGCTGATCCCAACTCTGCCCCCAGCCATTTCAGCCTTTCATGATAGGGCTGAGGGTATGAATTTTTTTATTTATTTTTTTATTTTCTCAGAGCCAAGAACCACTCACTTGCAAGTGGTGCGTGTCATAGTTGACAAAGTTTACAAAGTATGACATAAAAAAGCTCCCTCTGTAGAGTCTAGCTTTGTAGGTCTGAGGTGGCCTGAGAATCTGCATCTCTAGCCTGCATCATGGAGATGGATGCTGCTGATTCGTGGACCACGCTTTCAAGACTAGGGTTTAAAACTGACATAGAAGATCAACCACAGCCTCACACATGCACACATATAGGCATGCATGCCCACAAGCGTGCAGGTATGCACATCATACATGTACACATACAAGTGTATGCACTCACTAGCATGCAGGTATGCATTCACAGAAGTGATACAAGCAATAAAATGCCAGAGTGACCCCAGGAGAAAGAACACTTACTTCTTTCTGATAGAGGAAATCAGGGGTGGTCACCAAGAGGAGGAGACATTTGAGAGAGCGTTGAATGATGAACAAAGAAGTCAAGGAATCCTGGGTTCTCCAGGGAAACAGAGTCGAAGTTGTTGTGGGAATTCAATCCCTTCAGCCAATGGCTTCGGGACAACAAGCCCCAGGGCATGGTCTTGTCTGGGTTCATGAGTGCTTCAGAGGGACGCCATTTGTAAATGGAGGCTTTTTTGTTCTGTCCAGTCCCATGGCTGCTTGTAAATAATCACTCAGAGGCTTAATATTAATTACAGACTGTTTGGCCTACTGCTCAGGTTTATTTCTAACTTTATGACTAGCTCTTACAACTTAACCAGTTTCTATTAATCTATATTTTGCCACATAACCGTGGCGTGACTGGTCTACTGGCATGTTGCTCGTTGGGTGGCGGGATGGTGTCTGTCCCTGACTCTGTCCTTCTTTCCCTGTATCTCTGGTTGGATTTCCCACCTGACTCCATCCTGCCTTGCCATAGGCCAAAGCAGCTTTATATATTAACCAATGGGAGCAACACATATTCACAGTATACAGAAAGATATCCCACAGCACAAAGTGGGAAAGGGCGGGGGGAAGAGAACAGCAGAGCGTGGGCTCTGGGGTGGAGTGGACCACTCTGGTCCTGGGGAAGAATTGCCCTGCTGGCCCACAGGCTGTCTGCTGACAGAACTCTTCACAGGCCAGCCTTGTAAAAATGTCGTAAGTTAAGGACTGGATGAGGCCCACCCACAGGGTTCAGAGAATCTGTTTTACTCAGTTTACTGACTTAAACAAGAATCTCACATAAACGAAACAGAACAGCAGCACACTCAGAAATAGGTTTGACCATATGCTTGAATATGGTGGCCTGTTCATGTAGACACAGAATCAGCCATCATAGTGAGGGAGCAAGCCTTCCAGGTGTGTGTGTGTGTGTGTGTGTGTGTGTGTGTGTGTGTGTGTGTGTGTGTGTGTGTGTACTATAGTACTAGATAGCCATGGCTGTCAAGGGAAGACTTTGTGGTCCAGGCATAGGCATCTCTGGGTCTTTGCTGTGGATGCTACAGTGAGTCTTTGTTCTTCTCTTACATACAAAAGAGCCTGACTTCACACGCCCCAGAATGAGCGTGGGCTCAGCTGAGTGTGCATGTACACCTCCCGTCTGTGGACACAGGAGCCCCGATGGGTAAATAAAGCTGTCCATTTGCCTGGGTCTGTGCCTAGAGGAAATAGAGTCTAGGGGAAGCACACGGAAAATCTCTTATGGAGACCTCGTGCCTCCTCTGCTCCGGATCAGTCATATGGAAAGGGGAAAGTGACTAAACATGAGATCACTCAGACACCAGGGCACAGGCAGCCTGCTGCTCTGGGGAGTGAGCTTATGTTATAGATACACACATGTATATGATCTATAGCATATGTATATCTAATTGATGAATAAGGAGTCTTGTGACATGGCACCCTTCTTCCACTGACACGTGACATCCTCTGGATTATTCTACTTTTCCCATTTTACTAAAAAGAGTGACTGGCCATGACCTGTTGAGCCATTTTCACAGTGCCAAGTAGATGAATACCTACTTAGAAAAAGACCCCAGTCCTGAGATAGGGCCATAGGAACTGGAACAGCGATATCCAGGGGATGCTTCTTTGATGATAGGCAGCTCTTATGTCCAGAGAAGGAGTCCCCCTACCCTCCACCAGGTCCCCCAATTGTAGTTAGTGTAAATGATGGACTGGATTTAAGTTTTAGTTCGTTTAAATTTAAATTTTAGCTCATTTAAATTATTAAATTTTTTTTTCGCTTAGACTAATCTGTGGCTCCTGTGACGGATAGGCAAAGTTCAGAAAACTGCCTAGCAAAATGACAATAATGCCCAAGTCCATAGAAAACCTCTAAGCAAAACTCTCTGCGGGGTCTTCCCTTCTGCATTCAGGGGTCTGGGAAGCCCTGCTGGAGGATCTTATGCAGGGATACAGTTAATGAGGTGTACCGGGCTGGTGCAGGTCTCTGTGCTTTGCATCTTTAAATGCTCTTAAACCTTTACCTCCTTCCGTTTGTGGTGCTTAATTGCTCGACTGTGATACTGTGCTCAGAAAGATGGGTGCTCTCCACCTAATGACATCTTGGCCGCTCCTGTGCGCTGGCTTGCTGAGCTCGGAGATGGCGTTTGTGAGGAGTGGGAGATGTTGGAGATGATTTGCTCTGATTGGTTGCTCCTTTTGTGGCAAGGTCTCATGCAGCCTGGCCTGGCTTCAAACCCACTATGGAGCTGAGAATGACTTGGAACTTCGGATTCTCCTGCTTTTGCCTCCCGAGTGCTGGGGCTGCAGGTGTGTGTATGTGTGCACCATTGCACCTGTTTTATGTGTCGCCTGGCTTATTTATAGGTAAGCCCTAGCTTCCCCTTGCTCGACATGCCCTCTACCCACTGAGCCACACCTCTAGCCCCCCCTATCAGCTGCTTCCTGATCTAAGGAGCAAACCCTCTAGCCAGACTGGGGATGGCCCAGAGGAGGAGGGGCGGGACTGGGGGCCTGTGTTAAGCTACCTCTTCGTTGGTGTCCTATGATGTTTGAAAGCCAGTGATTCGGTTTGCATTTGAGTTTGTTTAGATTCCAGCCTTTAGTAATGGAACAGGCCAGGTTTCCCACTGATTCCAGAATCCTGCTGGGGAGATGAAGTGACCCAAGAAAGGGTCAGGGGTGGGAGGCTCGCCCCCATTTTAAAGAATGCTCCCGCGTACCAAGGCTTGGGTTTGGCAGAGCTCACAGTTTGGTGTGCTTGACTTTTCAGAGCCTGGGTTCTGCTCCCGGCCTGTGTTTGGCCTGACTGAGGGTGCATTGGCAGGTGGTGTGAAGCCACAATCCTCATCAGGGCCAAGAGTGACAGGAGGCGCTCCATTTTGGCTCTTAGGGAGGATGTCGCATCTCTCCCTCTGCCTATGAGGAAGGGTGGTGTGTTTCTGAATCTCACTGCCTCTTGGGCAATCACCCAGATGACATCCCCACACATGTTAATGACGCTGTCTGTCCTTTCTCCTGCTAATCTACTAGTTGTCACTTTGCTAAACAGACTGGAACCTTCAGGGGAGAAGTTGATTGCCTGGGACCTGAGGAACTAGGGCTCTAGATTTTTTCTTTTAGTGCTGTTTATTTCTTTGTTACCTGTTCACAAACTAGAGTCCCCATGGGAGGGTAGAACCTCATTAGAAAAACTGCCTCCATCGGATTGGCCTGCGGGCATGTCTGTAGACATTCCTTTTTGTTTGGTTCTTTTGTCCAGACAGGGTTTCTCTGTGTAGCCCTGGCTGTCCTGGAACCCACTCTGTAGCCCAGGCTGGCCTCAGACTCACAGAAATCCACCTGCCTCTACCTCCCAAGTGCTGGATCAAAGGCGTGCGCCACCACCTCCCAGCTCTGTAGGCATTGATTGTTGATTGATGTGGGAGGGCCTAGCTCCCTGTGGGTGGTACCATCCCTAGACAGGTGGTCATGGGAGAGTTAGAAACACAGCCAAAATGCATGGTGGTTTCTGCTTGAGTTTCTACCCTGACTTCCCTCAGAGGTGGACTGTGATGTGGTAATATACCTAACCCTTTCCTCCCCAAGTTGCTTTTGGTCAGTGTTTTATCACAAGACAATACACCTGGTATTCTAGACACCAGGGCAGTTGGAATTCAAACCTGTTGGTAGAGAATTTCGAAATGTTGTCTTGACTTTCTGAGGCCTGCCTGGAGCACCGATGAACATTCACTGACTCACTGTCCCTGTTACACCCATGTGGCACAGGGTGACAGCCACAGCAACCATTCTGAGAGGTGCCATGCTGGTCTTCTGAGCTGTGGCTTGCTTGGCAAAGGCTGAGCCTCGGTGTGTGTGTTTTCTGGGAGGAGCTGAGCCTGGAGTGAGGTTCAGGGATGGAAGAATGTCAGCTCCATGCTGCAGAGTTCTTGTCTGAGACGTCACTCAAGTGAAGCCAGGATTCTTGACTTTGCCACAGAAAAGATTTCAGGGTGAGCCCTAGGAAGCTGAGTCGGAGTTTAAGGAGAGACTAACAGTTTATTTAGCATGGGAGGTAATAGAGAGACACATCCGGAGCCGAGCTTCACCATCCTTCCAAATACCTAAGTAAATGATCGAGGACACCCAGAACCAAGCCAGAAGCCCCCAGGTTCAGTTTTTCTTGCAAGAACTAGCTCTTTCTGACTTGTGGAGAACATCAGTCATGGGGTGGTTTATGCATGGAGGATCAGCTGCCTGTTCTGAGTCACATTCTCCTGTTTGTTAGAGATGCTGGGTTCTACCGATAACCAGTCATGTTTATGGCTACAAGAAGAGACACCAAGCATCATCCAGGCCAGGCTCCCTCTAATCAGGTGCTTCTCTAAGTGCACCCAGAACCATCTCACGAGGATTCTCTATCCCTCCACCAGAATATCAGGGCTACTGGCCATTGAGCAGTCAAGCCCTCTCATTGGCTCTTTGCTCATGAAAGGCCAATTTATCCTCTCCCACAAATAGTTACTAGGCACCTGCTATGTGCAGAATACAGTTCTGGGTGTTTTGGGTCTTTCTAGCCATTGTTCTTCCATTTTAGGCCACGGAAAATTCCAGGTCATGGCTCAGATCCCTGGCAAGTGCCCATTTGCTTCTGGCAAAGTCTGAGTCAGGATGCGCAGGGGGGAAGGTGACCGGGAAGGTTGTGTCGTCCTTGCCTTCTCCCCTACTTCCTAAGCTGGGCCATGAGGCTGGGCTCTGCAGAGCCGTGGGCAGAGCAGCCCTGGCCATGTATCTCTTACCTATGACAGAAAAGCTCCGCCTTTGATTTTTCCCACGCCTGCTAACTTACCTGTCAGTTACTGGGAACGTGGAGGAGCTGAAGTGTTCCCCATATTCCATCAGAGTGAGTGCTCTGGACGGGCTCCTCACTTCCCTATTCTTGGATCCCTGAGAGGAAGGACATAGCTCAGCTTTCTGCAGGGTTAGCCTTGCCTCTTCAAAGTCTCCTGATTTTGCCTGGGAATGTTTTTTATCTTAATAGTGCCTGGGGGACTGAATGGGACAGCTTTTACCCCGAGAGTCTGTCCTGCCTGAGGCTCCTGAGGCCTACTCAGGAGTCCTTGAGGGTATCCCAGTTCATCAAGCCCAGATCTTGAGGTCATAGGTCAAGAGTCAGCACCTGCTCAGCATTAACCATCTGTAGCAAAAGAACAATCAAGTCTGTCTATATGTGCGTCTTGATTCTGGCTTCAGTGTGTAGTTAAAATGTTAACCTGTATCCAGTGGACAAAAAACAAGAGGAACAAGCCTACATCTGTATCCATGGCAATACTGATAAAAATTTCATGAAGGAGTGGGTGGGGAGCAGGACAGGGTCTCTCTCTCTCTCTCTCTCTCTCTCTCTCTCTCTGAGTGTGAGTGTGTGTGTGTGTGTGTGTGTGTGTGTGTGTGTGTGTATGCGTATGCACCTGCTCAAGCCTCTTGAATGCTGGGGATGGCAGGTGTGTACAATCACATTTGGCTTTCTATATATATTATATATAATCTAAAAGATTAGAGCATTGTCTAAAAACTCCATTTTCTTTCTTCTTCTTCTTTTTTTTTTTTTTTTTGTAGACCAGGTTGGCCTCAAACTCAGAGACCCACTTGCCTTTGCCTCCTGGGTGCTGGGATTAAAGGTGTGCACCACCATGCCCAGCTAAAAACTCCACTTCGTTTTTTGCAGTACTAGCGACAGAGCCTTGTGCATGTTAGTCAAGTGAACGACCACTGAGCTACACTCTAGCCCAGAAACCTCACATTGCGTTTACCCTGTGGGATCTCACTGCAAGGTGGAGGCACTGCTATTTGTGTTTTCCTGCACCCCTCATTCGTCTTGGGACAAGCAGTGCTGAGCTGAGGATTGTCTTGGGTGGGAGCTGGGCTGAGTGGGCCAAGAGCTCCCAGCCCTGGGCAGCTGTGCCCAGATCATGTCCAGCAATATGTGCTCAGGAATCCAAACAGTAGTCAAGCTAGAGGAGTTATTGAGCCAAGTCCTGTCTCGTTTGGAAGAAGTGCTGAAGGAGGCTAGGGTAGTGTAGATCATAGATATCTGAGATCCCTTCCTTTTTCCTGGCACGCATCCTAAACTCCTTAGAATCTCGCAGTGCTGAGTGGCTTTGGAAAGCTAATGAATGGCCCAAAGGCTGGCAGCCCCTGCGCAGCTTCAAGCTGAGGACCATCCGTCATAGGGAAGACTGGCAGGTTAGAGAGGAGATGAGGTCAGCTCAAGCCACTGCCTCCAGGAAGAGAGAAAGGGTGAAGGTCAAGTTGATTGTCTTTGGCTTTATCACCAAGTCTTTGTAATGAGGTGTCTGTAAACCCCCATTTTTCTGGGGAGAACACAGGGAGGGAGTGGCACTTCCAGAGAGGCATGGAGGCGCTCTAAGCCCACACCCCACCGAGGATTGGTGTCTTTTGTAATTTCTGTGTGTGTGTATGTATGAGCATGTGTGTGTGTGTGTGTGTGCATGCATGTATGTGTATGTGAATGTGTGAGCATGTGTGTGTTGTATGAGTGTGTATGTGTGTGTGTATGTGTGAGCATGTGTGTGAGAGTGTGCATGCATGCATGTGTGTGTGCACAAATGCGTGTAATGTGTATGTGTGAGCATGTGTGTGAGTGTGTGTATGTGTGAGCGTGTGTGTGAGTATGTGTGCACATGTATGTGTATGTGTGGGCATGTATGTGCATGTGTGAGAGTGTGAGTGTGTGCATGCATGTGTGTGTGCATACATGCATTAATATGTATGTGTGAGTATGTGTGCATGCGTGTGTGTATGTGTGGGCATGTGTGTGAGAGAGTGTGTGTGCATGCATGTGTGTGTGAGTGTGTGTGCACACGTGTGTAATATGTATGTGTGAGCATGTGTGTGAGTGTGTGTGAGCGTGTGTGTGTGAGTGTGTGTATGTGTGAGCATGTGTGTGTGTGCACACGTGTGTGTGTGTGTGTATGTGTGGTCATGTGTGTGAGAGTGTGTGTGCATGCATGTGTGTGCGTGTGTGTGAGTGTACGTACATGCATGCATGTGTGTGTGTGTGCGCGCGCGCGCGCGCGCGCGCGCGTGCGTGCATGCGTGCGCATGTTGGGAATTGAATTTAGCACCTTATTCACCGGAAGCAAGCACTTTGTCACCCAGCCCTGCAATCCTTTCTGATAAACCACTAGATGCATTTCCTAGGGTTCTGTAAACTGTACAAGAAAATTAATTGAACCAGAGGAAAGAGGTGACAGGAACCTTGTTTTAATTAATTAACTAATCCTGGCTTAAATAATTAATTTAATTTTGAGCCACGCTTTCCCTATACACTTCAGGCTGGCATTAAACATGCAATCTTGCTGTCTGTACCTCCCAAATGCTGGGATTTACACATGTGGACTATCACACTTGGGTGTAGAATCAGGAATGGTTCATCCATTCATTCATTTGGTTTTGTTTGTTTGTTTTTTAAATGGTGCTGGGGATTGAGCCCAGGGTTGTTTGTGTGTCTTACCATGAAGCTATTTCATAGCTTATTTATTTCATTATTACTATTTTTAATAGAGCCCTAGTTTAAAGCAGGTGGGTCAGAGGCAGGCAGGATGACTTGGGCTTGCAGTTACCATCTAAAGCATGCAGGTTTGTATGTGGAGGCAGTCCTGGGGCTCAGCCCTCAGCCTATGGGACCTGCCACCAATTCCAGGCTCATCCTGTCAAAATGAAATTACGTTAGAGGACACCCAGCTGGCGTTTGCTGCTACAGCTGAGGCTTGGTTATGGGTGGGGGAAACCCCACACAAGCCTGACATCGGAAGTCTGCAGTTAGAGAGTGAGCAATTGAGCCTTTTCCTGTGGCCTCCCAAGGGCTGACCGTGCAATGGGGACTGGCTGGGGATGCGGGAGCTGATGGTCGGGGCAGGTTCTAGTGTGTGGGTGTGGGGACAGGTAGTGTAGGCAGGTGACATCACGATCTGACCTTTGAGCGTTTCATATCTAGCTCTGTGTGTGGGTGTCTGTGCTTAATTTAGCATAGCTGTTTGTTTCTTCTCTGAATGGGCTTCCGGAGTTCAGACAGGATGTCAGGGACTGGGATGACAGTTGACAGGCAGTGGCGGGGAACTTGGGGTTTGCAATGCTTATGGCTTAATAATACCCCGGCCTTTATCTCTGTCATCCTCGTCAAACTGTCACAGCATTGGTGAGCTTGGGTGGGGTTTCCTCTTTAAAAATAACACCTGCTCTGGTCCTTGGTGCCCGCAAAGCAGTGACAAGGTGGCTTTCCTACTCACAAGGAGCTGCTGAGTTTCTCTGAGCCTGGGGCTGGCTTTCCCTTTCAGGAAACCAAACCCGAGGAGGGCAAAGGGTGGCGTCTGGAATTACCGAGGTGAGTCAGTGATAGGGACTTCTGAGAGAAGCCACTGGGGGTGTGGTCTCAGTTCAATCAGGTCAGAAACCTGACCCCCACACACACCCCTCTACACTCATCCACACACTGCCAAGCTTCCAGAATTGTTCAGGAGGCACATGCTTCTGCTAGACGCTTGCAAGGACAAGAGCTGGGGGCCATGAGCACACATGTGTGCTGAGCATGTGCAGAGGGACCTAGGTCTGAGGGCTTCACATGACTAAATTCCAAACTCCAGTGACAGCCGCAGAATCAGATGGCAGAAGATCTTACCTAAATGCATTTATGGTGTGTTTGAGGGTTTTCGTATCCACACAAGCAGAGCTTTTCTGTCAGTGGCCGTTAGAGGTGAAGCCGAGGCCCTGGGGTCTGAAGAGCTTCCTCAGTTCCTTCCCTAGAGTCCCCTGTGGAGTTGCTCTCCCTCTCCTCTGCCCTCCGCAGTCTACAATAGGATGGGGAAGTGTTGATATCCATTCCTGGCTGCCAGCTGTCCCCCTGGGTGGCGTGTGGGAGGGTGGAGAACATTGTTAGTGGACTTGTGGAGAGTGGGTGGTATCTGCTCTGTAAGTGACATGTGAGTGTGGGGTGATCACAGATGGGAACTGCTGGGTACTTGTCATTTATTTGTTTTTAAGATTTGTTTCTTCCTTTTCTTGTTTTCACTTGTGAGATACTGGGGATTGATTTAACCTAGGGCCCCCTACACTCTGCATGTGCTCTCCCACTGAGCTCTACCCATCCCTGACCTCTTTTACTATTTTCATTTTAAGACAGGATCTCACTAAATAGTTCAAGGCTGGCCTTGAATTGTAATCCTCCTATCTCAGCCTCCTAAATTGGCTAAGATCACAGGTCTGCTCGGCAGTGTTTTGTTTGATTTGGTTTAAACGAGGTATCACAGAAAGGCTGGGGATTAGTGGCAGGAGGGGGTGGGGGGGCAGAGGAGGGCCCTGTTAGCATCCCATCTCTTTTCTCTTTAGGGTGGCAGGGATGCAAGTTTACCCTTGGCATGTGCTGTCTGTGGGATTATGTGTTGCTCTTGGAGGTTTTAGCCATTTGATAGGCTTGCAATCCTTTCCAAGAGCTGATGTAACAAACCATAGAGGGACTGACTTGTGCCGACCAACAGGAATTGATTCCACATTTGCAAGGCAAAAGCCAGGGAGGTCCAGGTGCTTTGATGGTGGTCCTTTCCAAAACTGAGAGGGTCTGTGGGGGATCTTGGTGAACAGCAGCATCCCCTCATGTCTGTTTTAAATTTTGTTTATTTGCCTTCTTGCCTTTCCTTCCTTTTCTTTCTTTCTTTCTTTCTTTCTTTCTTTCTTTCTTTCTTTCTTTCTTTCTTTCTTTCTTTCTTTCTTTCTTTCTTTCTCTCTCTCTCTCTCTCTCTCTCTCTCTCTCTCTCTCTCTCTTTCTCTCTCTCTTTCTCTCTTTCTCTCTTTCTCTCTTTTTTGAGACAGGGCCTCACTGTGTAGCTCTGGCTGGTCCAGAACTCACTCTGTAGACCAGGCTGGTTCTAACTCAGAGATCCGCCTGCCTCTACCTCTGAGTGTTGGGATTAAAGGCATGTGCTGCTATGCCTGGCCTCTATTTTAATTCTAAATGGTGGTCTCCTTTGTGTGTATGTCTGTCTCTAAATTTCACCCTTTTATAAGAACACCAGTCATGTTGTATGGGGCATATCTTAAAGACTTAATCTGAGCTAATTTCACCTGTGACAACCTTTTGTTTTCCCTTTTGGTTAGGTTTTTAAACGAGCATACCAAGTAGCAGGTTTTATTGTGGAATTTTTATCTATACTTTGTTCTTTTTTGTCGTCTTTACTGACTTTCCTGTTCCCCTGCCTAACTCCTGCTTGTCCTCTGCCCCCCGGGACCCCCTTTCCTGCTTCCATGTCACACGTGTTCCAGTCCTTCCTTCCCCTAGACTCCCGTTTCCAGGATCATTCCCTCCTACATCATGGTCCCCATTCTGGTTTCATTTTTTTTGTTTTGTTTTTGTTTTTGTTTTTCGAGACAGGGTTTCTCTGTGTAGCTTTGCATCTTTCCTGGATCTTGCTCTGTAGCCCAGGCTGGCCTCGAACTCACAGAGATCCGCCTGTCTCTGCTTCCTGAGTGCTGGGATTAAAGGCATGTGCTACCACCGCCCGGCGCCTTTCTAGTTTCATGACCTTTCCCATTTGTATGCATGTGCACACACACACATTAAAAAAAAAAAATCTAGGATCTGCATGTGTGAGAAAACATGCAGTATTTGTCTGAGTCTGGCTTAAGTTGCTTAACATATGATTTTTAGTGCTATCCATTTGCCTGCAAGTGTCATGATTTCATTTTTCATTGTAGATGTCTTAAATTAATTGTGTGTGTGTGTGTGTGTGTGTGTGTGTGTGTGTTACATTTTCTTTATGCATCCATCTGTTTGATCAGGCTGGTTTATTAGTAAACAAGACTGTTTGGTCCATGTCTTTTTATTGTGACTAGAACAGCAATAAATGTGTATACCCAAGAATCTCTGTGGTGGGTTGACTTGGAGTCCTCTGGGTGTATACCCAGGAGTGGAGCGGCTGGGCCATGCAGTAGTTCTGTTCTGAGTTCTTGAGGAACCCTGTACAGATTTCCATAATGACTAGACCAGTCTACCCCCGACCTCACTGGATATGGTTTCTCTTTTCCTGTAGCCTCACCACCATTTGCAGCCATTTGCTATCATGACGTCAGCTGTTCTGGCTGGGACAACTCAATTTTCAAATACAGTAGCCTTCACAGATGTAAGCAGCTAGGGCGTCAGTGGCTCTTGGAGAGGCACAGTCCAGCCCATCGTGAGGACAGATAGAGCTTTGTTTTGTGCTCTCCTTATGTGAGAAGGCCAGGGGAATGTAGGTTGTAGGGTCTGATGGCCAGGGATGCATGGCCACCAACGCCAGACTGTCTCTGTGCAGTGTGTCTGCCATGCTTCCATTTCAACAAATGGGCAGATTAAAAAGAAAGTGATTTACGGCTTCAGATAAGTGTGCATGCGTGCATGCTTGTACGTGTGTGTATGTATACATGTGTGGGGTGTGTGTGTAAGAGAGATTATTCTTTAACATTTGGCTTAGTATAGCTCTTACCTAAATCTAAGGTGCTCCTGTTGCTACCTTATTTTTACTCTTTGGTACAGGGCAGTGGTTCTCAACCTTCCTGATGCTGCGGCCCTTTAATACAGCTCCTTACGTTGTAGTCACCCCCCAACCATGAGATTCATTTTGTTGCTACTTCATAACTGTAATTTTGCTACTGTGAGGAATCATAATGTAAATATCTGTGTTTTCTGATGGTCTTAGGTGACCTCTGTGGAAAGTTTGTTTGCCCCCAGGGGTCAAGGCCCGCAGATTGAGAACCCCTGTTATAGGGTCTCACTATGGCACTTAGGCTGGCCTTGAACTCATGGTCCTCCTGCTTCAGTCTCCCAAGTGCAGGATTACAGCACACACCACAGTACTTGGCTTCTGTTGTTATTTCCATCCCTGTGAGTCCGTTTGTCTGTTTGAAGTTATGGAAACATACTGTTATTGAGGAAACCTTAAGAAGTTAGGATACTGCTGCCTGTAAGTCTAGATCTAGATGTCTTCAAATGATTCAATAATTGTCCCTGCAGGGAGTCTACAAAGACCCATTGTATTTTGGATATTAAAAAAATTACTTTGTAGCTTGCTCCATCCATCTAATAAATATTTATTCAAGCTTTGCTGTGCACAAGCCACTTTGGTCAATGCTGAGTCTTTGGGTTTGAGATCCGAGTAGCTGAGTGAAGCAGACGTAATTCGAGGCAGTGACAGAAGGGGAGAGGTGGTCTACACCCCGTGGCTCTGGATCAATCAAGGCAGTCTTCGAAACAACCTCATGGAGAGCAATACAGTCCCTTCTCCTCAACCTACATTTTAAAAACACAACAGAAAGTCGCCCGGAAATGGAGTGTTTTTCCTTTGGTAGTTTTGAAGCAAACACATGCTCACAGTACTGGAGGCGAACTCCAACAGGAGGCAGTGTATTGTTCCACTGTTTCACACATGACACAGAATGTTCAGGAAGTTCTCTGCAGTGATACTGGGGTGATACATGTTGGTTTCTCTCATTTAAGCAGATGAAAATGGAGGTTCTGGGTATGGTCTAGTGGACAGAACATACAACATGGACCTCCTGCAACACAGGAAGTCCCTCCCTCCAGGGGTGGATGTAACTGGCTAGCCTGTGTCCAGTACCTTTGGAATGACTATTCCTGCCCTTGGTCCTCACTGCTCAGTCTGATGCCTTTGGTTCCATTGTTGGCCTTGCATCATTGTCCCCTGAAATGGCAGTTGACTTAGTTCTTATTGCTGTGATGAGACACCATGACCACGGCAACTCTTATAAAGAAAACATTTAGTTAGGGTGGCTCACTTACAGCGTCAGAGGTTCAGTCCATTATCATCACGGTGGGGAGCATGGTGGCGTGCAGGCAGACATGGTGCTGGAGAAGTAGCTGAGAGTCCTACAGCTTGCAGGCAACAGGAAGTCGACGGAGACACTGGGTGGTATCCTGAGCATAGGAACCCTTGAAGCCCGCCCCCATGGTGACACACTTTCTCCAACAAGGCCACACCCACTCCAACAAGGCCACACCTCCTAAGGGTACTGCTCCTTATGGTGGCCAATTACACTCAAACTACCACAGCAGTGAAGACCATGCAGCTAGGTCCAAGACAAGCAAGTTTGACCTTCGATGGTCTTCACCCCTTTAGCATATAGGAGGTCTTCTCACATCAAGTCCCAAGCCACCTCCGGGGGCTCTGAGTGTTTCAGGATGGACTGACCTTGCCACAGCCTCTGTTCCTTTTGGCCTCTTGTTCCTTACAGCTGACCTCCCAGCCCCTCTCCCTGACCTCACCAGGCCTAGTTAGTTGCACAACCAGGCGATTGCCTCAACCAGGCCTCAGTACTATGTGTCAGTTCCCTTCCTCCTAGGTCTTTGGGTCATGCTGAGGGCCAGGGATTAGGGCCTAGACAGCATCAAAATCCCTGCCAAGGTTGGGGGATGCTTGCCACTCCAGCATAAGAGCCCGCGTTCAGATCCCAGGTACCCATGTCAAGTTGGGCTTGGCAACATACATCTGTGGTTCCAGCACTTGGGGTAAGGATTGAGATGGTGGTAGAGACAGGAGGATCCCTGGGATGTACTGGTTAGCCAGTCCAGTCAAAACAGTGAGCTTCATGGTCAGTAAGTGACCCCATCTCAGCAAAGAAGGTAGAAAGTGATAGAAGACACTTGAAGTCAACTTCTGGCCTCCACATGCACATATGTGTGTTTACATGTGGATACAGCACACACATACTAACACACACACAGCCCTTTCCATGTCGAGGGCTGTAAGCATCGGCAAAGGAGAAAGATTTTCAACGTTAGACTCACTTGGATTTGTTCCTCCTTTGCATTCCCAGGGGCAATGACCCTGAACTCCTTTCAGGGCCCTCTGGTTCTGAGAGACTTTAATGTCTGTTAACAATCTGGCCAGGATTACCAAAGGTGGTCCCAAGCAGGAACATCACAGCATCGGATTGAATTGGACCAGCCACAGATGTGAGCCCCCCTAATGTCAAGACAAGGCCTGGGGTTTGGGCTTCACCCACCTGGTTCATCATGAGGCCTAAGACACTGTGCCCTGGAGGGCCTGCTTGTAGGTGTGAGACCCAGATCCTGGTGTACAGTTCCCTTTGCTAAACAATAACCAGAGCTCCCCATGCCTATGTCTGCAAACGGTCTGCAGGCCACTCACTTTCCATCTGGGAGTCTGGAATCCAGGGATGGTACAAGCAGAGCAGACACACAATAACAACCCCAGGAACCAAGTCTGCGATAAGAGTTGGATTTGTGACAGGCATGCCAGGTTGACAGCCCGTCACACTCCCAGTCACATCCAGGTGCTGGGAGAGCAAAGCCACCCTGTGTGAGTGTTGGGAGTGGGTTTGTGGTCACTGCCTGTTCTAATAGGAGCTTCAGCTTTGCTAAAGAGTGTGATCGTGTGGCTGGAGATGCAGCTCAGTTGGTCTTTGCTGAAAATGCATGAAGCTGGGGTTCGATCCCCAGCACTCATCACAACTGAATGGGGAAACGCCTGGGAAAAATCAGTAAGGAGATCATGGCCCAGCTGGACATTCTAGACCATGGAGGGATGTGTCTGGAACAGTATTGGGTGGTGGTGGTGGTGGTGGTGGTGGTAGTAGTAGTATTTTTTCTGCTTCACTCTGGGTGGTGGCTTTTGAGTCACACCAGGGTGATTTAGCAGCTCAGTGGCTGTACATGCTCCAGAGCCAGGTTTATGTAAGCTGGGAAGTATTGCTGGAAGACCAGGTGGGAACAAGTGTGATGTCTCCATTAAGCAAACTTAAGGCAGCGGCCATGACTTTCGACTAAATCACATACCTGCTCCTCAATCCTCTAGGCACCATGAGAGTGCTGTGGGGGAAGGGTAAGCTTTGTGCCCAGTGTGACAAGAACTGCCGAGAACCATCCAAGCTCTCATAGTTGGCTGCTTTATCTTCTGTGGACCACAAGAAACCAAGGCTCAGTACAACAGACAGACGGCCCGACTTAATGGCTCTGCCTAATGGATTTTTTTTTTTAACTTTACTATGGTGGGAAAGCAGTATACATTTAGTAAGAAGCATGCTTAGAATTTTGGTTTGGGGTCTTTCCCAGGCAGTGATAAGCACCCCAGGGCTCTCCTGTGATGCTGAGTGGTGCTAGCAAACAAAGCTCTTGGCCAACCCCACGGTCATGACGCTATACGATTATCTTCCGAGTGTCTAAGCTGGAATGTTCCACACTAGGCACATTAAATGGTGCACTCTTCACCTTAGGATATTTTCGGTTTACAATGACGTTACGGGGTGGGACATAAGCATGCTGTAAGCTGAGGAATGTCTGCTTGATTCTTCAGGCAATCCCTCTTTTGCTTACAGTTGGTCCAAGTTGTCCCAGGTTGCCCTCACGTCTGACTCCAAGGTCAGAAGGAGTCATTCCAGCCGGCTTTGTATTCCAGCATTTAAAATTAGCCCTGCTGTAGAGAGCCTTGGGCTCTGTCTCCACAGGCGGGGCTGGCTGTCAGCTTTACCCACAGAGCCTATCAGAGGGACAGCCAGGCTCTCACCCCCAACCCTAGGTAGACGCCTCACCTTCCAAGGTTGCACCGAGAATTTGTACATTCCAGGACAGTTGAGTAGCAGAAGTCGCCGACTTTGCCTGTAAGTGCTCCGAGGAAGTGTTGAACGTCACAGTCAACGCCATTATGAGCAACATACAGGGAGGCAGCAGAGACTGCCCCTCTTGGCATCTGTGAGGAAGGCTGCATGTTGCTATGGCATTTGGAAACTTCCATTTCCTTTTTAGAATTGCTCTCAATATCCTTATTTGGTGGAAGACCAGTAAGAGAAACACAGTGAGGGGGTGGGGACTTGAGGCACCCTTTCCTACAAGTGACTAACAGGTGCAGGTGGTACAGACAGAGTGGATGTGCTGGACAAAGGCATGACTCACATCCTGGGTGGGATGGAGTGGGATGGTGCGAGGTTTCATCACAGCACACAATTCAAAATGCACACAAATTGTTTATTTCTGGAATTTTCCATGTAATATCTTTGGACTGTGGTTAGCCATGAATACTGAAACTGCAGAAACCACATTCAGATAAGCTATACAGACACGTGTTTCTGTATCTCCCTCCTCAAGAGGGAACTCACCCACCCCCTTGTCTCAGGTCCTCTGTGCTTCTTCAGCTAGCTGACCCCTCCTCCACTGACCTTTTCTGCGGCCGTCATGGGGTAGTACTTAGCTTGTGACGTGGTCTCAAATGTATGCTGTCGCACGCCCCTGGCCCGTCACCTATTCCATTGCTTCCTAGGGACTTTGCCTGGAGAAGTCGCACTGGTTAGAATGCAGTCATCCACACAGAATCAGTGCCTGTCACGTGTGGCGACAGGGGCAGCATGCACAGCAGTAAGGCCAATGAAATAAGCCAGGCACAGAAAGACATGTGCCACGTGATCTCATGTGTGAACACTAAGAAGGTTGGTTTGGGCTTGGGGTGTGGCTTCGTGGTAAAGTGTTTGCCCAGCATGCCCAATTGAATCCTGGATTCAATTCCACAGGAAAAAATAAAAAAATGAAACACTTTCCAGGAGCTGGAGAGAGACATGGGGCAGGCTTCCTTTCAGATCTCTCAGGAGGAATCAGGTGGGCCTGCATTTCTAGAATCTCCAGGCTCTAACACTGTGAGACTATAGTACTTTGTCCCAGCAGCCCTTGCCAACTAACATGTCTTTCACCTTGAATCTTCTCTGACCTTTGGTAATGATGGAAAAACCAGTGAACGGCTTATGTTAGCATCTAGGCTTAAAGTTTAGGCACACAGGTTCCCAAACTCTTCCTCTTGGATGAGCAAATGTTTGCCACTATCTTTACCACTTAAAGCTGGATGGCTCCAGAATTCTGGAAGTTTCTTCAGCCGTGAGCAGCCAGAATGTGGGCGGAGAAGGTGAGGATAGGGGATGTGGCGGCGGCCAGTGGTGAAATGAAAAGCTTGGCATGCACGTGGGGTTTCTGAAATCCCTTACCCAGATTGGCAAGACAGACACGTGACATCATGTCAGACTTCTCCTGTCTCTTCGGATCCCATTTCCTTGTTCTGGCTTGAATCTGAAATGCCCCCAACAGGCTCATGTTTGGAATGCTTGTTCCCCCAGCTGGCGGCACTATCTTAGGAGGCTGTGAGAGTTGGGGGGCGGGATCTGGATGGCCAGAAGCTGGTCACTAGGGGTATGCCTCTGAAGGTCATACCCTTGCACTTGGTTCTGGCATGGTCTCTGCCTCCTGGCTAGTTATGATCTGAACAGCTACCATTAGGTACTCTGCTATGCTACATACACACGAGGCCACAGACCCAGCCTCTCTGCCATATTCTCCCTACCATGATGGATGGAAATCCCCTGAAGCCACGAGTCCCCTGGAGAATTAATGCTGTAAGGTGTTTGGGTTAGACCAAGAGCGACTTACACCCAGGGCTTCTCTTCCACCCACATACATGTGTATTTGTGGCGTACATGTGATTCGATGGCCCATGGCAGGGGTGTGTCTGACAGATAGCTCTGTCTAAGTAGGTCACCACGATGGGCTGGGGAGATGGCTCAGTTGTAAAGTGCTTGCCGAAGAAGCATGAGGACCCGTGTTTGATCCCCAGAACCCATGAAGAGCTAGGCATGGTGACACACACGCTTGTGATACCCAATGCTAGGAAAGCACAGACAGGTGGATCTCTGGGCCTGGTTGACCAGCTAGCCCAGCCCACTGAGTAAGATCCAGGCCAGTGAGAGTTCTTGTCTCAAAAGCAAAGATGAACACTGCCCAAGGAATGTCACCTAAGCTGGTCCCCTGTCCTCTATGTGCATGTACATACACATGCACGCACACCTTTATACATATATGTACCCACATACAGGCATGCTCACGTGAAGGTCACTGTGAGACTCATAGATGTCCATAGCAGCCTGGTGTGATCCTTGGCTGCTGTTCTCCCCACTTCCTGGCCTGGTCTGGCAGTCAGTACCTGCACCCCAGGCTCTTGTGGGCTGAGTGGCTTTCTCAGAAGGTCTGTCCTCCTGCACTGCATCTGCTTCCAGCTTAAAGCCCAGGACCACTGTGTGAGCCAGCCAGCTTCCCACCTGACCCCAAGCTAACACTTGACTGTGTGATCCAGCCAGCTTCCCACCTGACCCCAAGCTAACATTCCACTGTGTGATCCAGCCAGCTTCCCACCTGACTCCAAGCTAACACTTGACTGTGTGATCCAGCCAGCTTCCCACCTGACCCCAAGCTAACATTCCACTGTGTGATCTAGCCAGCTTCCCACCTGACCCCAAGCTAACATTCCACTGTGTGATCTAGCCAGCTTCCCACCTGACCCCAAGCTAACACTTGACTGTGTGATCCAGCCAGCTTCCCACCTGACTCCAGGCTAAAACTTGACTGTGTGATCCAGCCAGCTTCCCACCTGACTCCAAGCTAAAACTTGACTGTGTGATCCAGCCAGCTTCCCACTTGACCCCAAGTTAACATTTTACTGTGTGATCTAGTCAGCTTCCCACCTGACCCCAAGCTAACACTTGACTGTGTGATCCAGCCAGCTTCCCACCTGACCCCAAGCTAACACTTGACTGTGTGATCCAGCCAGCTTCCCACCTGACCCCAAACTGACACTTTACTTCTGTGTTTGCTTTGTTCTGGTCCTGCAGGGTCAGTCTGCATGGAACCAACAGGCTGGTTCTAGAGCACAGTTTTGGAAGCCACAGCAAACAGACATGTGTTTGAGCTTATTTATTTACTTATCTATCTATCTATCTATCTATCTATCTATCTATCTATCTATCTATCTATCTATCTATCATCCATCCTAGGGACAGGGTCTTGTTATGTAGTTCTGGCTGGTCTGAAACTTTCTATGTAGTTCAGACTGATCTGGAACTCACAGAGATCTACCCACCTTTGCCTCCTGAGTGCTGGAATTAAAAGTGTGTGCCACTGCACTTTGGCCTATGTTTGAGCATTATGAATATAATTTGAAATTGATTCCATCTAATGCTTCAAGTCTTTGAAAGGCCTGCCCCTGCTAGACTGGAGTCTTCAGGCTGTGACATCATTAGTCTCTGGTTCTTGGCCAGATTGGGCCAGGAACACAGCTGGGCTCGTCAGCAAAGTGGACAATAGTGTGTGTGCCAGCTCCAGCATGGTGGCTTTGATTCCCTCTTCCTTTGTCTGTCCTGTGTCCTTGTCCACATAATTTTCTGCTTTATTCGGTTGAACAAACAGATACCCAGCCTTCCTCCTGCCACCTAGCACTCTTCCTCTTCCTCCCCCTCTTCAGGAAAGGTCTCATGTAATACACACTGGCCTTGAACTCATTGTGTAGTTGAGGATGACTTTGAACTCCTGTTCCTCCTGCTTCTGCCTCCTGACCAGCACACATCTTCTCACCATGGCTTCTATGCTCTGCTGCTCTCCAGGGATGCTGCCTTGAGAGGTCCGATCCACACAGTTGTGTCACGCTCCAGAGGTTCAGATGGTCTGCTGTTGGACATATGGTCAAACCTGTGCCCCATGTGGCCTGACATTGCTGGTCCCTTTAAGCTTAGACTTCTATCTTGGGTGTTGTCCAGAGGCATGATGATTCCTTGTTGTAGACTAAACCTCTTGATTCTGCAAAAATAAGGACAGTGCTGTTTATTTTAAAGCAGGCCTGTTAGCAAGAGTCCAGACCCTGCTCACTCCTCCTCCCGATCCTTAGCTGTAAGAGTCTTTTCTTCATTCCAGAGCCATGGCTTTGAGAGGCCCAAAGTCAAGGTGTTGCCAAAGGACAGGAGATACATGCTCTGGGCTCTGGGAAGTCTGCAGCAATAGCATCCTTAGGTTGTTTTAATTCTGTGGCTATTTGGATACAGGGATGCATCAGGCAGCATCTTGGTCTCTTCAGATTATGGGCACAGTGCAAGGGCAGAACATTGCTACTCCAGTTGAGAGAGATCACAGCCAGGGCAGCCTGAGATCTCATTTGGATGCATGTTATTTCCTCCTTGCCCAGCTGTGAGTAGGAGAAGTCCATCAGGGCATCTGGCCCCCTAGGAAGACAGGATCTGCTGAGTGTCTGTAAGATTGGAAGGCTGCCAGCCAGGGACACTGGAATGCTAGCCGCTACCCTCTCTTACTCACCAGCGCCAGCAGCTACTAAGGTTATTGCTTTTACTATGTTTAGTCTCAGCTCATGGATGCAGGTGTCCCCATGTCACCCTGTTACTGACATCAGTACTGTCATAGCAGGATTGATGTTTGTATTATAACCAAGGTGTGTGTGTGTGTGTGTGTGTGTGTGTGTGTGTGTGTGTGTGTGTGTATGCAGGTGCCTGTAGAGAGTATCCGGTCTCCTGGAACTAGAGTTAAAGGTGATTGTGAACTGGATACTAGGAACATTGTGGATACTGGGAACCAAACTTGGGTCCTCTACAAGAGCATTAGGTCCTCTTAACTGCTGAGCAATCTCCAGTCCCACCAAAATGTCCTTTTAAAAGGCTAGATGGCCAGGTATAGTGGCTCATGCCTTTAATCCCAGCACATGGGAGGCAGAGGCAGGTGGACCCCTGTGAGTCCGAGACTAGCCTCATCTATCTACATAGTGAGTTCTAGGACAGCCAGAACTACAAAAAACAAACAAACAAAAACAAAAGCTCCCAAAACCTCAAACCAAACCAAACAAACAAAAACCGCAAAACACCCACAACCACCACCACCACAACAAACCAACCCTCCTCTCAAAAAAAAAAAAAAAAAAAAAAAAGCAAGAAAGCGAGCTATATGGCTGAAATGAAATGAAATGCAGAGTGCAGATGTCTCTTCAACCTGACGGCTGAGATTCTTTTGCATGTAACTAGAAATGGGGGTTGCTGGGCCACACTGCATTGCTTTGAAATATGCATGCATTGTGGAATACATGTACTATACTCTCCCTCACTGCTCCCTTCCCCCCTCGCCCCCCCTCTCTGTGTGTGTGTGTGTGTGTAGAACTCTTAGTAGTTTTCAAAAAAAAAAAAAAAAACGTATTTTTATATATAAAGCTTGAGTTCATAAAGAACTCTAAACTCAGATATTTTCTTCTTTTCTATGGAATAGATGTTTATCTTGGAACAGGTCAGTAATGTTTGCTTCATGTCATTTGAATGAGATCTGTCATTTGCAAGAATATCAGATTTCTTGCTTCCACAGGACATTTTCATCCCAAATCTTACCAGCTCAGAAACAAGGAAAGTCCAGACCTCTAGGTCCGCAGAGTAGCATGGCTGCAGAGGATGAGGAGCTGACGTCATAGTGGGCCTTGTAGAGCTTTGGAGCTAAAGGCAGGGATGTATCTCAGGGTCCAGACAGAAAGGAGGCTCCTACTGTGGAGTAGCCACTAGGCCAGCCTATGGAGGGAGGTGTTCAGAAGTCTTAGCAGGAAATTATAGTGGTACCATGAAATCGGCCCAAGCAGGTATGATTGGGTTATGTTCAGTGGCTGAGCTGTAACAGGCCCAGCTCCTCTTTTTTACCTCTGTCCCTCAGTAATTGCCAGGGTTCCTGCCTGTCTGGAGGGAGGCTCGGAAGACTGGAGTCCATTGCATGACAGACACATACCAGGGTGATCTGGGTAAAAGATACCAGCAGGAGCATCTGTTCTGAAGTGTTTCAAGGGCTCTGCATGTCTTGAAACGAAGCAGCAATGCTTGGATAAAAACCCCAGCACTGTTTACATTGAAAGTTGTTCTCTGATTTAATAGGAAACATGTCTGATTTTGACTTCTGAAAACATTTGTTAGTACAATTGCTTCCAGAAGACCAAGCCAGCCCTGGAGAAGAAGGAGTCTGAACTCATGGTCTTCTGGAGACGAGGAGAGATGGTCAGAGAGTTCTGTAGGTAGCCATGGAACATGGTTGTGATGATCCAGAATCATCTAGAATCATCCAGGAGGAGGGTGCTCTAAAAATAAAGGACTTATGGTAATTGTGGTATGAACTTTAACTATACAGGAATGTCGGGTAACCTGGGGTGGTGGAGTTGGTCTTACCTTCCTTGGAACAATTTTTAATCAATTTCTAGAACCCAGAGTTTTTCATTTCTGCTTGGAGGGCAATATCCAGCAAGCAGTGATGGTCTTGAATTGGGACTAGAGAGACCTGGGTGCAAACAGGACTGCCCACACAGGCTTGGTCCTGTGGACTGGCGCTTAGTACTGCCCACACAGGCTTGGTCTCAGTCTTTCCTTGAGATGTTGAGGATGGAACCCAGGGCCTTGCAAATGTTAGGTGAGCTGGAGTTTATTGAGACTGAGGGATTCTAGAGGGTTGGTGAAAAAAATTCACCCTTAAGACCACAGTAGAAAGAAAATAAGCTCATTTAGTATGTACACTTCAGGAAAGCCTTGGGCATATGGCAGTGGGCGGATCAGGGAGTTGTCCAGTTTGGAAGAGTCCACGTTGATTTGGTTAGAAGAGCCACTTTGCATTGATTTTCCAGAAGTAATTCCCACAACATAAATGAAGGCAGCTCTCATTGGTTGGTGTTCGGTCGTTGGCAGTTGCATGGTAAGCCACCGTGCATCTTTTCTCAGTGTACAATTCCTACCACGCAGATGAGGACAGCTGTGTGATGCTTGAGCTGTGCTTCTTTTTCTTTGGCTTCACCATTTTGTTGCTCTGCTGTTTAGGTGGAACCCAGCCATGTTTGTTTTTGTTTTTGTTTTGTTTTCTGTTTGGGGGACACTTTCTGAGCCAGTCTGGCACTGGAGGCCTTTTCTGGTTGCCCCTCTCCCCCAACACTGATTAACCTAAGAATCACCCTGGGAACTCCTGCACCGATGGCTGCCCAGTCTGCATCCCGCAGCAAGGACTATAGGAACCTCTGGGTGTGGGGCAGATGCCTTAAGAAGCCCTGGTTAAGTTAGACAATGATACGTCACAGCTCAGTGCTCACTGGAGAGAGGGAATCTGTTGTCTAATGCAGATGGTTCTGTGAAGACCAGAAGAGACAGTGCATGTCATCCACTGTCCAGCTTGTGGGCAATGCTGGGCAAAGCCCAGTCTGTGTCACTAGCTCAGAATCTCTTAAGTTCAAATAAAACTCCTGAAATACAAACAGGGTGTCTCTCATATCTACCTAAGGGAAGGCATGTAGGTTTATTTGAGACAGACAGACAGACTTTAAGCCTGTGGTGATGTTGCAGAGAAGTTGAATGAGGGAGCTGAATGTTTTAGTATCTATGGGCTTGGCCTCCTCAGGGCAGCCACCAGCTGCTGCCAGGCTGTCTCAGGCCTGCAGTCACACAGCAGTCTATATGAAACGGCGGGCGATCTTCATTCATTTTGTTTGTTTGTTCATTCCTTTCTTCCTTTGTCTTTAATCTCTCTGAGTATGATATGTGTGTTTTTATGATTGTGTGCGTCCGTGCGTGCGTGCGTGCGTGCGTGCGTGTGTGTGTGTGTGTGTGTGTGTGTGTGTACATTCCGTGAAGCACAGCACAGAGATCAGACCCAGCTGAGGTGTCCTTCCCTGCCTTCTGCCATGTTTAAGGTGGTGGTGGCGGTGGTGGGGGTGGAACCGTGTGTGTCTCCTTGTTGTTCTCACTTAGTATGCCATGCTTGCTGGCCCTCAATATTCCACTCTGGCTTTTATGTAGGTTCTGGGATTTGAACTCAGGTCCTTAAGTTTCACAGCAAGCCTTTTACCCACTTAGCCGTTGTTGTTGTTGTTGTTGTTGTTGTTGTTTTTTCCCAGTCCTTCTTTGACTTTCAATTGTTTATTCTCTGATTCTCCATCTACGCTACCAGGGTATTGTGTTAAGTATTAAAAATGATCCTATTGGGACTGGGGATGTGGATCAGGGGTAGAGCGCATGCTTAGCCCGAGGAAGGCACTGGGTTTGATGCCTATCATCAATAAATGAATACAAACTTGAAAAGTAAAGCAGATCCGACACGCCTTAGCTCCTGAGACGGATGGGCCTAGCAGTCTTCCCACCGGCCATCAGTGTGAGCTGACCCAGGCAGGGATCTCGAGTTGGGGTTTTGCACTAACACAATGTCTTTGACACGGTGTCCCATAGGAATATCATCCTCCTATTTCTTAGGCTCACCAGACATTTATAGGGGTAACTGGAGAGCTGGTCAATACTTTCCCTCCTTTACAAATGGAGAAAATAAAGCCACAGAATAATGAAGTAGGTGGCTGGCAAGTGAAAATCACACCGCCCTTCACCACTGCACATCGACTTCTGGGAGTTTACTTAGCTGCATGAGCACAATTGTTGACTGCAACATTGGTTATGATATTGAATAATTGAAGCAGTTATCCCCTCTGTGTCTCCGTGTAGGAGAATGGTTAAGTGAACTGTGTCACACTAATACAATATTACAAAGGTCAGAAAACCATAATTTAGATCTGCATATCCTGGCATGGAAAGGGGTCTGTGTGGTCTGGATAAGAACGGCCCCCATAGGCTCATATGTTTGAAGGTTTGGTCCCCAGCTGGTGGAACTGTTTGGGAAGGATTAGGTGGTGTGGCCTTGGTGGAGGAGGTGTATCACTGGGAGTGGGCTTTGAGGTTTCAAAAGCCCACATCATTCCCAATTAATTCTCTCTGCCTTGGGCTTTGTGGATCAAGATGTGAGCTCTTAGCTACTGTTCCAGCACCATGCCTGTCCGCTGTCATGCTCCCCACCATGATGGTTATGGACTCTAACCCTCTGGCACCATGAGCCCCAAATTAAACTCTTTCTTTTATAAGTTGTCTTGGTCATGGCATTTTGTTCATGGCCATAGAAAAGTAACTAAGTAACTAAGGCAGCATCTAAGGAATAGTAAATGAAGATTTAAGATCTGAAATTTCAAATAGGTAGATGATGCTTATCTTCAGTTTCCAGAATTGAGCCTCATATACACTGGATGACACTCTAGTACTGATACCGATGTATATGCTCAGCCCTATTTTTCTTTTCTCTTTTTCTTTCTTTCTTTTTTTGAGACAGGGTTTCTAGGACAGCTTTGGCTCTGAAGTAGCTCTGTAGTCTAGGCTGGCCTTGAACTTGCAGAGATCTGCCTGCCTCTGCCTCCCCAGTGCTGGAATTAAAGGCATGTGCCACTACCGCCTTGCCCCCTATTTTTCTTTTTGAAGCAAAATCTCACTAAATTGTACAGGATGGCCTTATACTCACTCTGTAGCCCAGGCAGGCTTTGAACTTGTGATCCTTGTAGCTAGGATGACAGACCTGTGCTACCAGGCCTGGTCATTTGAGTCCTTTACTCATTGGTGAATGTGTGGTGTATGTGTCTTCATGTATATGCAGCAGATCCCTGTGTGTACCTGGGAGGCCAGAGGTCAACATTGATGTCTTCCCCATTAGCCTGCATTTTATTTATTTATTTATTTTAGATAGAGTCTCCTCACTGGACTCAGAGCTTGCCATATCAGCTAGGCTGTGTCTCTGGCCAGCAAGCTTTAGGGATCTGCCTGTCTACTTTCTGGTTAGGATTACTCTCCAATCAGATGGTTCTCTCCTCCTAGTGTGTGGCTCTTGGAATCAAGCAGTCAGGCTTAGCCATGAGTGAGAATTACTGGCTGTCCTCTGACCTCCATGTGTGCCTGGCACACATAGCCATGCATGTACATATGCACACAATATAAAAATTTAAAAAATGTTAGGATAAAAGGGGAAAAAAACAGCTGTAGGAAGCTTCAGACTCAAAGCACCTTTTTTATGAGGAGCTAAAGGGTGGGTGGTCTTGAATGGAGTACAGTGTGTGCTTAGAGGTGTCCAAAGAAGGCTCTAGAAAGAAGCAGCTCTGGCCGGACAGTGGGGGCATGCTTTTAATTCCAGCACTCAGGAGGCAGAGGCAGGTGGATCTCTGAGTTTGAGGCCAGCCTGGTCTAGAGAGTAAATGCCAGGACAGTCAGAGCTACACAGAGAAATCGTGTGTGTGTGTGTGTGTGTGTGTGTGTGTGTGTGTGTGTGTGTGTGTGTGTAGAGAGGCAGCTCTGAAGATGCCCTGGTTGGCTTGAGCCTGTGCCCTTTGGCTATGTGAGCTTGTGTGATGGCTGGTGATCCGCTGTAACAAATGCCCTGTTGAGGTGAGCTGGGTGCCAGCTGAGTGAGTGACATCCATGAGACAGGGTTGTATCCTAGGGCTTCAAACTCACCATGTAGCTTGAACTTCTGATTCTCCTGCCTCTACCTCTCAAGTGCTGGGATGACAGGCGTGAACCCCACACCAAGTCTATGTGGTGCTGGGGATTGAACCCATGGCTTCACATATGCCAGGCAAGCATTCTCCCAACACCTGAGCTACCTCCCAGGCTTTCCCACCAGATCTCGTCCTGACATTTGTTTGGCTGCTCTGTTGCCTCCTGGGTGCTGTCCTGCTGTTCTGAGAACACACTATGCTTCTTTTGTCCTATTTCATGGAATGCCTGCCCTACCCCACCTCCTCTCTGCTTCCTGGTGGTCTTAAGATCTGACCGGTACGCCTGCTTTTCTCCCTGACTCTCCTTCCTCTCCCTTTGCACCAAGTATCTGGAGCTTAACATCAGCGTTCCCATGATGCCATGCACTCAGCTTCTGCACTCCCATCCTGCTCAGCGCTCTGTGCCAGCTGTGATGATGTCTATAACCATTGTTCTCCTTGACTCTGGAGCTTTTCACGGCCGCCTCGCTTACTTCATCTTGGTATTCATGCAAGAAGAAAAGGGTTCCCTTCGATTCTGCTGCTGTTGATAAAGTCAGTGACTCGGGAGACATGGTAACAGGAGGTGAAAGCTTAATC
The DNA here is from genome assembly GCF_049852395.1 of Peromyscus maniculatus bairdii. NCBI lineage: Eukaryota > Metazoa > Chordata > Mammalia > Rodentia > Cricetidae > Peromyscus > Peromyscus maniculatus. The sequence continues at coordinate 124,265,534 of NC_134856.1, read as the reverse complement.
TTTCTCCAAAGAGTAGCCTCAGCTTGCAAACCAGCCTCTGTGCTCTGTAGTCCAGCTGTGCCAGATGTGGGGTAAGTGGGAGAGGGAGTTCCTAAAAAGAAGAACATTCTCCCACCCTTCCTGCAAACAGGCAGAGCTCTCCCCAAACTCAGGTACTACCACTCTTTTCTCTGTTTATGGTCTGTTCCTGCCATAGTGGTTGGTAGGTATCTTTAGCTCAGTGGTTAAGTCTGCAAAGGGGGCAGGCCCAGTATGAAGACAGATTCCAGGCCTTTTTATCCTGTTCCACTCACCCTATTGGACATCCACTGTCTGTGGCCTCCAGTCCCTGAAAAGCAGCCCAGGCAAGGGTTGGTCATCATCCTAGCCACACAGCAGGGCTGCTGTCTGCAGCAATGGGAGACCAGTGATGTAGAATCCACGCAGACAGGGCTTCTGTGTGGAATGTTTCTAGCCAACACATAGCTGTGTGTGGCTGACAGCACTCGCCATGGCGCATTTTATCATCAGACACAAGGAGAGGAAGTGGGGGTGGGGCAGCGGTGCTGTTCGCCTGTGCTGTCTGCCGTCTTTCCCCAGTGGCCGCACGTCAGTGGAAGATGTGGTCAGAGTGTGAGAGAATATGCTACAAGATGGCAGAGCAGGGTGTGAGGACAGGCCGTGGCCTCCCGTGGCTGTCCCTCCAGCAACAGCCGTGGTGATGTGGTGGGCTGGAGCCTTAAGGAGGTCTCAGGATGGAAGGGTGCTGATGAGAGGAAGATGAGGGGAGACTCAGGATAGGGTGCTGATGAGAGGGAGGTGTGTGCTCGTGGGGGGTGCTACTCTTTTTACTTTTTTCTCTCCCTTCCCTGAAATACTACATTAGCAGAAGTGCCACCATTGGCTGATGTGGAAGTGGGTCTTTTGTCTTGACCTCTCTTCTGTTTTATTCCAAAGTCACTCACCTCCTTAGGACACCATGTAACCAGGGTTAAGATCCAGTGACAGGTCAGGCAGTGAGGGCACGTTCCTGCCCCTGGACAGATCCACAGAGTTCATCCTGTGGCTCATTGTTTTGACTTGCGGCCATCCAGTTGTATGACAGTTCAGAAACCACCTTGCAATGCCAGCCAGGCTGGGGATGAGTGATCTAGAAGCCAGGAGCTCCTCCTGCACCCACGTGAAGAGAGTAGAGTCGGGGTGTTTCCAGGGGAATGGCCATGCTTAGTGGTTTTGAATATTGCAGCAGGGTGGGGGGTTGCCTTTCAAATGGAATGTGTCCTCTGCCACAGGCACCCAGCAGGCAGCTGCTTCTGTTGCGCTTTAGATGTGGAAGGGAAGTGGAAGAACTTTGGAGGGAGGGGTTTTATCAGTGGTTCTTAGCTGGTGATGCTTCATACTGAGAACAAGGAACCAAACGCGAATGGTCAAATTTGTATCGAGGTGTGGGATTATTACTTTGGGACTTTTCTCATAGTTAATGAAAAGCTGGATTCTTAATATGCAGTTTGCAGGGGCCAGGAGATTGTTCAGTCGGACCTGGGCTCTGTACCTCAAACTAATGTTTTTGTTTTTTTTTTTTTTTAAAAAAAAAAAAAAGCCAGGCACAGCGGTGTGTGCTTGTAATTCTAACCCTGAGGAGATGGAGGCAGGGAGGTCTTTGGGGCTCTCTGGCCCACCAGCCAGCTTAGCTTAGTGAGTCCCAGGCCACTGCAGGAGCCTGTCTCTAGTAATGAAGTGGGTAGCTGGGTGTGATGGTGTACACCTTCAACTCCAGCACTTCAGTGGTAGAGGCAGGCAGATCTTTTCGAGTTCAAGGTTATCCTGGTCTACATAGCAGCCTGGCCTACACATCGAGACCCTTATATGTTATTTTAGGTAAGCTTCTAAAATAGTATGTTTCCCGAGGTTTTTTTAAACATCCTTGGTGTTATTTATCTTGCCTTCCCTTCTCTCCCTCTCCACTTTCTCACTTAAACCCCCTCCTCAGTTTTCCCTTTCTCCCTTCATGGCACCAGCATCATGCTCTCCCCATTTCCAGAGCTCTTTCGTCCGCCTCAGCCCCCAGGGTCCACCCTTTCTGCTTTCTCGGCCTTTGCAGTTCCTTCGGTTATCAATACAAACCCTAAGGTTTGGAGCTGGGACCTACGACAAGAGAGAACACGCAGTCTTGGTTTTTCTGGGCCTGTGGTCTCCTCACTCAATACATTTTCCCACCCCAGCCATTGATTTCCAAGTTTTAGGATTTCATAGGTTTTTGTTGTTGTTGTTGTTTAGGTAATTATTCTTGGCAGTATTGGTGCATAAACTGTACCACCAGCTAGGATTTAGAACAGTAGTTCTCAACCTGTGGGTCACAACCCCTTGACCAAACTTCTGTCTCTGAAAATGTTTACATTACAATTCATCACAGAAGCAAAATGACAGGTATGAGGTAGCAATGAAATAGTTTTATTGTTGGGGGTGACAATCACATGAGGAACTGGATTAAAGGGGTATAGCATTAGGAAGGTTGGGAACCACTGCCTTAGAGTGTGAGGAAGAGTCAGGTGGGCAGGCAGCTGGGTCACTCACCAGACTGGGCTGGTGCTTAAGTTTGGTGACCTCAGCTAGGTCTAGGGGTGTGGGGACACCATAGTAGGTGAAGTTCTGGGGAACAGGCTGTGAGATTGAGCCAGGCCTTTTGGGAGTGTGAGGACTTTGCAAGCACACAGGGATCTGGGGCGTGTGTGTGTGTGTGTGTGTGTGTGTGTGTGTGTGTGTGTGTGTGTGTGTGTTTTACAAGCTGCTTAACCCTGGGGGAAGGTACAGATGGGAGGAAGTCTGGGTCACTCACCAGGCTGGGCTGGTATATAAGCTGTGTGACCCGAGAGATGACTCCCTTGATTGCCAATATCCTGTACTGTGGTTGTCGTTTATTTTCGAAGAGAATTATTTGGGTCTGTGAGGCACATCACAGATGGTGTGGGGAAGAAGGGCCAGCGTGGGAGTTGGTGCACTGGATCTGGGTCCCCACTCGCTTACCTGTTAGCTTTGTACACACAGGTGGGCCACTTCAGCTTTCTGCTGCCTGCTGTCTCATAGAAGGTGTATTAGGGTTAGGTGATTTTTAAGAGTTGTTAATAAGTCTGGGGCTGTGTGAGTTATTGAAAGCTTGTCTTGATGGAAAAGACCCATGCCGTTGTGCCTGGCATAGCTGTGTGGGTTCTGGGGGATTGAACTCAGGGCCTCCTGCTTGTACAGCAAGCCCTTCACCAGCTGAGCCACCTCCCTGGCCCACATTCATTATATCTTGGGTTCATTAAGCATTTTCACTTCCAATCATGGATTTTTATGAACGGCACCTCTACACCCATCTCTCTCTTTAAAAATGAGAACTCAGTATTCTACCACCACCACTCACAGGCCAGGTGACCTCTGGGGATTCCTGAGTGCTGGCTGTGTGCTGGCTTCACGGCTTAAGACTTTAGCTCGAAGCCTTCATTAGCAGTCTAGGTGTGAAGGATGGTGGAAATGAACAGCTAGCATGCCCTCACCCTGGTGCCCGAGATCAGCTGTTAGGAAAAATGTAAATGTGAAGCTTGTGTTTCCATTGCTGGCCACCAGGGCCTCAGGTGGACACCTCCCCCCCTTGACGACACTTCTCACTTCGTCCCCAGCCCCGGTCCTCACAGGGCACTGTGCCTAGTGTCTCTCCAGGCTGAGTGAAGTTCAAATCTTGTCGCTAGGACCAGAACAGGGCATAGTCAGTGTGAGCCTGAGAGGTCCAGAAAGGACCTTGGCCTTCTAATGACCACTTGAGACTAGAGTGACGCAGCCATCCTTTTCCTTTCTGATTTCTAAGAAGCTGTTTTCAGAACTCAAACACGGCTGAGAGGAGAAGGTTGCTCGGGGGTCTGGGGATGCAGCTCTGAAGTGGAGAGCCTGCCCAACATGTGCAAGGCAATTAAAAAGCAAAGAGCCACTTGTTCCCATCAATACTTTGTATCTCCAAGGTATGCAGACATCTGCTTGAGGCTTGTATTGCTGTGCTCAAACACCATGATCAAAAGCCCCTCAGCGAGGAAAGGGTTTATTTTGCTTCCACTTCCAGATAACAGTCCATCATCCAGGGAAGTCAGGGTAGGAACTCAAGGCAGAGCTGAAGCAGGGCCATGGAAGCATGTTGCTTACTGGATTGCTCAGCCTGCTTTCTTATATAAGTCCAGGACTACCTGCCCAGGGGTGGCACTGTGCACAGGGAGCTGGGCCCTCTCATGTCCATCATTAACCAAGACAACATTCCCACAGACTTGCCTGTAGGCCCGTCCTATGGAGGCATTTTCTCCATTAGGATTCCCTCTTCCAGTTATGTCTAGGTTTGTGTCAAGTTGACAAAACCAGCTAGTACTCAGCTCTACTAGTCTCTAGATGTTACTCGTGTGCAAACAGCATGGGGAGCTTTCAGGCCTCAGTTCTCAGCCAGGATGTAGCAGCCTTTGGAAAGGGTGTAACAATGGCTTCCCATCAGGATTGCTCATTCTTCTGTTTTGGTCGACTTGATCTCAAAACAGTCTTCTCTTCCCATACTTGGTGGACACAGTGTCATGGGGCCCATCCTGGTGTCTTGGGGCTTATTAAAGATTCCTTTGAGCATTGGGAGTGGTAGAGCACTTGACTAGCAAGCGCTAGGCCCTGGGTTCGATCCTCAGCTCAAAAAAAAAAAAAAAAGATTCCTTTGAATCTAGAAGGGTACCAGCCAGGGACACCTGGAGTCTGGATGCACAAGTCCAAGGAAGCACCAGGCCTGGCAGAGAGTGGGGTAAAGCTTTTATTAGCCCACGGGATGTGACATTTGTGAATGTAGCTACCAAAATGGGAACAGAGTTCAGAAAGACGCAAGAAAGGCTTGCTGCAGTGGTAGGTCTCTTCTGGTCCCCCTCATCTTCTCACCTGCCCCTCCCATTTGTCAAATGTTTGTAAAGGTGTGGATTTTCTGAAAGCCAGCTCTTCTGCAGGCATGTCCTCTCTCAGAGGCTTGGGGTAAACATGTTGTGGCTTCTGGGGAGAGAGTGTGGCCTTGAAAGTGTGACTTTGAGATGATTAAGCCAGCTTCAAAGACTAGTGCATTATAGCCCTCTGTCACCTCTGTCACCTCTGTTGTGCCCAGTGGGTCATCACAACATAACACCGTGGCGTTGCCGCCTTCCTCGTGGTTTACAAAAAGACTCTGCCATGCTTTTGCTTATCACAGCTGTGAAACAGACGCGCTTTACAGGGGCAGAAAGGGAAGGGCAGAGAAGGGGAGGGGCACGTCCCAAGACACAGATAACTGAAAAAGACCTTGTCTGCTGCCACGAGGGCAACATTCTTTTCCCAACGGACACAGCCAGCCTCTGCCAGAGCGAAAGGTCTGAGGAGAATCTGAAGCATTTGGCAATCAGCTCGGTCCTCAGGCTTCTCTCTCAGTCTCCATTCTGTCTGTAAGGTCTGTGCCTAGCTCAAGGGATTGCCTCCTGCAGTGACCCGGAGCTCTGTTTCAGGATTCTCAGAGGGATTTCTCTTTCTGCTGTAACTCTGCCTATCTTTGGGGGTGACCAAAAGGCACCACCCTACTAAGTTCCAACTTTTTGACAAAACAGTTGTGATCTACAGAGTTCACCCTTGAGAACATTGCATGCATGCATGCATGCATCCATCCATCCATTCACCCATCCATCCACCCATCTTTCCATCCTTCCATCATCCGTCTGTCTGTCCATCCATCATCCATCCAACCATCTCCTGGGTCATAAAGTCATAAAGATGGGTAGGAACTGGGATCCTGCCAGGCTGCCCAAGGATGAAGGAGATGCCACCATCATTGGCAGAAACAGGCCAGGCCTGAGTGCTTTCCCGCAGTGGTAGCCGACATGACATAGGAAGAGCAGCAGGAGGATCCATCAGGTGTTGTGCTGGGGACACCAGGCCTCACTGATGGCTGTTTCTATGGTTTCCTGGCAATTCCTTCTCTGTACTGTAAGTCAAGCCTGTGACCCACCTGGCTGTGTCTGTAGCCTTGGGCAAGTGGTTTTCTTTATCTAGAACTTTCTCCCAGAGGCCCCACCGAACAAAAACTAAGGGAGGAGAGCAGGAGAGACTGCCTCAACTTGCCTCATCTGCTCCAGGAAGCGGTTTCCTGTGTCCTGCAGATTTGAGGTAGGGCCACATAATAGAGCTCAAGCCTCAGCAATGGCCCATGGGTTGTACCATGGGCCATGTATGTGGGCCAAATAGTCTGAGTCCTTTTCCTCCTTCAGGGAACAACTGGCGAGCACGCTGTCACCTTGATTTTAATTTCTATAAGAGTCACTCGGGGAGACCACTTTGCGCTTGGTTTTCTGGTGACATCAGCAGGGGCTGGGGTAGGGGGAATTACTAATATCTGGCCATCAAGAAGCGGCATGCAATGGAGACCTTGAAGCTTTCAGGTCTGAATGAGGGCTGCTGACTCTGCTTTCTCTCTCAAGCAGCTCCAGAAAGAACGTTAACAAGCTCACAACTTCCAAATGGGGTCTGGAGCCATTTCCTGCCCTTCCAACTCCTCCCATCCGTTTTAGCTCAGCCCTGGAGAAAATAATCCTTCATCGATAGCTGCAAACATAGCTTCCTATGTCCAGACTGCCTGGGTTTAAGTCTTGCTTCTGGTCTGTTCTACGGCCTTGGGAAAGTGAGCTTTGCTGGCTTCTCTGTTCTCATACACATGTAGGGTAGGGGCAGAACTTTGGCTCCTAGATCTCAGCTCAGTGCTGGAGTGTTGACTCTCTGAGCCCATTGGCACTCAATTAATTCAGGATAGCGTGACTGGCCATCTGCTGGAGATGGTTTTACTTTGGGTAGCAGGTAGGTCTCAAAGGAAGGGCTAATCTCTAAGACACTTCATGAAGCTCCTTCACGGGAGGCAGTGCGAGGTACGGGGAAGAGTGTACATTCCAGACCACGGTGGAGCCAGCCTCAGATCTTAGTTTCCAAGTATCTGTGACTGGGTACCTGGGTGTTCTCGGTGTGATCCCTTGTGTTGTGGAATGTCTCTGAACACAGGGTGACATGTGATACTGATGGAAGGTGGCTAGCCACCTGCTTGTCCTGCATCTATCTCCTCAGTGTTCAGTACACAAATCAACTCTTCTGTTTCCCCAGGCATGCCCATGTCTGTGTGATTCTGTGAGTGAGTTTCAGCGGTCAACAGGACTCTAGCCTCAACGCTGACGTGGAAGGTTCTGGGGTTTTTGTTTGCTTGTTGGAGTGCTAGGGAAGGGACCCTGGGCCTTGTGCATGCTAAGCAAGTACTCCATTGTAGAGCCATGCCCCCAGCGCCTCCATGATGCATTCTGGGCAAGCTCTCTACCACTGAGCCATACTTCCCAGCCGCTCTCTGGATTCTAGGCAGGTGTTCTACCACTGAACCACGCCCTAGCCCTGACAATTGTATGTTCTTTTCTCCATACCAGGTTCTATGTCAAATACCTTATTTTTAATCTCAAATATAGTGCCATGTGGGGTTTCTTTCCAGCACTTACCTTGTAAGGAAAACAGATTTTCGTTTTCCCTTGGTTGATTAAGTGTCCAGCAGACCGGCTGCCGGGGTATCTCTGACACTCTTGGCATGTGGCACTTTCTGTACACCATGTTCATTGCTAACTAAGTTCTTCCACCTTGAGGATGTGAGCCTAAAATGCCGTGGGCTATAGAAGAAATGTCAGTTAAAGCATGTGGGGTTGAGAGTATTGCCTCCAACGTGCCTGCTCATCACACAGTCACACAAAGCCTCCCGAAGCCCCTAACTTCCAGCATTGCCAAACCAGGCTAAGGCATCCCCCAGGCTCCTCCTTCTCGCTAAGAGAAACTTTGTGTGTGGAGAAGTCCTGCCCCCTGGTTCCCGGAGCCTTGGTGGGTAGGTGGGGCTGTCTGTGGTTTAACAAAGAAACCAGTCCTTGGTGTCTGGGTTCACACAGGCTTCCTACCCAGAAGGAAATGATCCGAGTCCGAAGGAACACAGGCCTCTTCCTCCTCATGTCCTCTTTCTCCTCATCCACCTCCAAGTGCCGGTGACTCGCTTGTAAAGGGTTGTGGTGTAGAGACACGGACATCTCTGCTTTGGGGGATGTCCATGTCGGTGCTCTCAAGGCATTATTTCAAAGAGATTATGAGCACTTAGGGAAGTGGAATGCACAGGGAAGGAAGGGGTGAGTAGGGCTGTGGATGGGGCGGGAATGGAAGCTGCCCGTGGAGCAGCTTGGGGACACTAAACATTGCTTAATGAACCCCAGTTTGCTCCTTGTCAGGGTGTGTGGTCTCCTGTCCCCCTCTGGCCATGTCATTTTGCATCTTCAAGGTCATCCTCTTGGCTCACTCTTGCTTTCTCCCTTTTTTTTATGTTTTGAAACAGGGTCTCATTATGTAGCCCTGGCTAACCTGGAGCTTGTTCTATAGAGCAGGCTGGACTCACACTTACAGACATTCACCCATCTTTGCCTCCCCAGTGCTGATATTAAAGGCGCCTGGCTCATCTTATCTCTCTTGAAAGCCCAGCCTGGCAATTTGTGTGTTCTGGACCCCTTGCTCATTTGGGGATGTTTACCTCATCACCAGAGGGAGCTTCTCGTTCATTTTATTGTCACCAAGTTCTCAAGACCAAATGGCAGTCTAAATTAAAGAAGGGCATGAGAAAAGGGAATGGGTAGCATATGTGCATGTGTTTATGCATGTGCATCTGTGTATCAGTGCATGGCATGTTAGAGGGTGCAGTGTGTGCATGCATCTTTGCGTGTGTGTGTGTGTGTGTGTGTGTGTGTGTGTGTGTGTGTGTGTATGTGTGTGTGTGTGTGTAGATGAAAAGGGGATGAATCCTAAGTAATCCTAGTTTTCTATTGATTTTTTTTCCTCCTTCACTGGATGTATTTTCCCTTAAAGGGACTGTATCCCTGATTTCATGTTTGAGCTCACTGTGCCTCCTAGGGGAGAAACTGTCCCTTGTCTTTCCCATCACAGATTGAGACGTGCTTGATTGACAGCTCTGGAAGAAGGCCATGCTTTCCCAGAAAACCCCTTCGCACCCCCTCCTCCATTGGGGAACCTCTGTAGACTGATCTGGCTTCCAGCCCAATAGCCCGAGCAGTTGCTTCTGTTAATGTTCATCTTTTCAGAACACTGTAGATGAGCTAGGATGAGCTCAGCTCTATGCTTAGGAGCCCTGGGTTTGATCCCAGGTTTGAGCCCTTGTATGCAAGAAGTCTTGGGTTTGATCCCCAGCTCTTTGTAAACTGGGCATAGGGCATAGTAGCACACACACTAAGGAGGTAGAGGCAGGAGGATCAGAAGTTTAAGGCCATACATACATACATACATACATACACACATACATACACACACAATAAACACATGCATGCATACATGCATACATGCATACATACATACATACATACATACATACATATATACATACCCCACAGAGGCTAAAATGACAGCAACAACAAAACAAATGCTAGTTAAATTAGGGGTTTTTTCCTGTCCCCTGCCCCTCATGGGAAAACTCACAAAGACTGCAGCGGGTGGGTGGGGAGAAAGGACCGATGGTGGTCCATGGCTCTTGTGCGATTGTCAAACACAGAGGTTGGGCTAGTGGGGAAACTGATGGGGAGATTGATGGGGATCTTCTGAAAATGCAGGTAGACATGGTGGTAAAAATGTCCTTTAATGATTCAGAATGCAAATGTGGTATCTGGCCAGGCATTGGGCTAAGATTCTTACATATGTCATGGTCTCTATTTTTAGACACCTAGGTTGTTCTCAAGGTTTTTTTTTTTCTTTCTGGTTTTAAGTAGCACATAGATGAATATCTTTTCATATAACTGTGTGATTTACAGCATCCTGTTTAGAGTCGATTCTTTCAAGCACAATTACTGGGTATGGAATAAAAAAAAAAAATAACAAAACTTGAAATATATTGCAGGCTTGCTTCAGTGTGATATTACAGTCCCACTTGAAAGAGCACACCCGTGCCTACTTCCTCTCAAAGACTTAGAAAAACCAGCCCTTTGTTGACAATGAGCCATCAGCCAGCTGGATGACTCAAAGTCTTGATAGTTTAAGCCAAAAACCCAGCTGCATTTATTCTAGAGCAGTGGCTCTCAACCTTCCTAATGCTGCAACCCTTTAATACAGTTCCTCATGTTGTTGTGACCCTCAACCTTAAAATTATTTTTGTTGCTACTCCATGACTGTAATTTTGCTACTGTTATGAATTGTAATCTTAATATTTGTGTTTTCCAAATGGTCTTAGGCAACCCCTGTGACAGGATGGAGCAACTCTGAAGGGGTCACAACCTCAAGGTTGAGAATCACTGCTCTAGAGACTTAGGAAAAGAGAAAGCTGCTCTTTGACTGGATTCTTTTCAGATGCAAGTTTGAGGTATTGCAGGGGAGAGAGGAAGTGCATTCCTACAAGTTCATCCATGCCTCACCTCTGCGCTTCTCTCCATTCCCAACCCCTGGAATGTTGCTCTTCAAGCTGCCTGTATCCCAAAGACCCAGGAAATGGGTTCCTCTCTAAGGAGATGCCCAGGAATCTACATGATTCTCAAGGTTTGACAGTAGGATTCCCCTACCCATGCCCCATCCTCAAAGTGAAGGGCTGCCCCCCCTGTTCCCAGGTCCCTGCCAGCCTCCTCTGCAGTACACCCAGACTTGCTTGTCACCTTTGAAAGGTGGGGGTGTGTGCATTCAGACCCAAAGCCGTGTATACAAACAAATTTGGGTCCCGTTGGCCTTGGGTTTCCCCTGGAAGCAACTTTCTTCCCAGCAAATCTAGTTTAAAAACAGAAAGAGGCTCCACACACGCCGGCAAGCATGTACTAAGTGTCTTCTCTGAGCCAGACACTGCACCCCGAAACAAACAGACTATGTCTTGCCCACATGATGCTTACAAACCTTCTGGAAGGATGAAGAGACACACTAATGAAAGAATCGTCTCCCTCTGCTAAAGCTAAGCTTGTGACCAAAAGCCATGCAGTTAAGGGAGGTCACAGGGAACGATGGGGTGAGAAGATAGGGCAACACAGGCGGGTGGAAACGTGAAGGGAGTTGGGGAATGAGACATGTGACTGTTTGGGGACAGCACTTCCAGCTGGAAGCCACTATAAGCTTGAAGGCCATCAGAATACAGCTGGATTTCCCATCCTAGCAAGGAGACTAGAAGGAGTAGGGAGAACAGTGGTGACATGGGACTGTGGGTATCCCTCAACAGCCATTATGAGAATTTGGGGTTCTACATTCACCACTCAGGAGGTGGACAGCAAGGAAAGGACAGACGTGATACTCTGTGTGAAGAAGTCGGGTCTGGCTCTGGTGTAATAGTTGGCAGGGATGGCAGCAAGGGGGCATTGGTTCTTGTTTCCTTGTAGACGAGACAGGCAGTGGTAGCTGTGGAGTGGGCAAAGTGACCCATTCAGGACGTGCTGTAGGCCTCTCAGCACTTTGTGGGAGAGCTGTAGCTAGGAGTAGGCATGGCAGCCTTTTCTGGCACCCTCCTCCTCCCCCCAAGAGAGGAATAATGGCTCATGTAATATAGTCTACTTTCTCCTTGGAATCTTGACTCCAGGTCTCAATCATAGTTTTCAATAACCCTGGCACCCATCTTAGCCATTCTGGAGAGAAGTTCACCGTTTCAAATGGGCGCGTGCTTTTCTTACCAATTTCTTTCTTCATGAGCAAAGGCGGTGGACGTCCAACACAGTAGTCGGGACATTTTTTTGTCCTCCATGCCAAGCCTTCTGTTGGATAGGAACTTAGAAAAGTCACAAAGCCAGGAACCACCTGCAGGGGTGCCCACACTGGAGAGTCCAGCCAGGAAACACAAAACTCTTTCATAAGTTGCCTTGGCCATGGTGTTTTGTCATGGCCACAGAAAAGTAACTAAGACAGGGACCTTTCCCAGGGTAACAGGAGCAGCTACAGTCCTGCTCAGGAGACTGGCTTCCCATTGCTGTCTTGCTAGTTGGCCAGGTATATGGTTGGGACCATGGATCCCTTTTGGGACTTTGTCTTCAACTTGAACATGAGTCCCAGCCAGCTAGATTTCTAAGGCACTGGTAGCTTTAACATCTTACAATTCTAAATGGTGAGTATGGATAAGAAATAAGGAGCAGAGGTGGCAGGTGAAATCAACACGCTCACTTGGGAGATTCGGAACAGTGGTGGCCCAGGTCTGAATTCTGAGCAGCTCCTGGGTACCCATTAGCCTCCACATTCATCCCTTTCTTATGTGTATAAATTCTGTATAACTGAGTACATCCCGTGGAAAAGATGAGCAAATTCACAGCTGGGAAAAGGAAGGGACCCTCCAGGAAAGGAGACTCATTCTCGGTGGCTACATGCTCTGTGAAAGATCCTAGTCTTGCCGGTCCCCGTGTCTGGGTTGCTGTTTCACATTTGAGGGGAAATGATTGGTTAATGAAAACGAAACAGTTAGCCCCACCCCACCCCATACCCCCAGCTCCAGCCTTTAAGATTGAACGTTTGGGTCCACTCCTCATCCTGCCTGTTGGCCTCGTTTGTTCCCTGCGGGCACTCTGGTGTAGAAGGTTTAAATGGGAAAATGGCTAGCTTCCAAAATGACCACCACAGTCCAGTCTGGGGCTGAATCCAGGTCGGATAAGCCAGATACCTTTCATCTGACCTGGAAGCCAACACCTTCCTCTCAGGTCCAGCAGGAGGAGAGACTGAGCAATCCAGCTTTGGGTCTCTTTCTCCTCTCATTTTTCTTTGGTTTTCTACTACAACTGATAAACATTGCTGTGAAATCCTCCCATGTGTTAAAGGGACAGTGTTTTCCAGAATGTATTCTTACCGAAGTGCGTGTGTGTGTGTGTGTGTGTGTGTGTGTGTGTGTGTGTGTGTGTGTGTCTGTCCGTCCACATGTATGCTCTACACTGAGGCATGTTATTCTCTTTTAGCTTAATCTCTTCCTAGCAGGCTCTGAATCCAGATGTCCATTATTGTCTGAACAATGACGTGACAACTAACATTGCCATTCATGCTGTGGCTGAAAGGACTGTTCCGGCAATTCTTTTCCTGCTGTAATTATGAGCCGTGGTCCTGGCTGTGTTCCTGTTTGGAGCCTGACATTGTCCTGGGTCTTTGGGTGACAGGTGTGTGAAGCGGTGAACCCCGACACCTTCTGCTGTACCGTCTGTACCAATGAGATCATTGCAGTTGCCAAACAACACTAGTCCTTGTCTCTTGAGCTCGTGTCTCTGGGTTTTGTCTTCAGAGCCAAGATCAGTCAGTTGAACCACTGAGCAGCTGTTACATTCTTTAAGAAAAGTTTTGCTTGGCTCAGCCACTGGAAGTGGGTAACAAATCTTCAAGCTTAGAGTACTAGAAAACTCTCCAGCACCATAGTCCCCTCACCCTAAACTTCTGAATCTAGACTTTTAATTATTTACAGTCAGCTGTAGTTCAAAAACATTGCATGGAAAATTCCAGGAATAAACAGGTTGTGTCTTAAATTGTGTGCCATTCTGAGCAATGCGATGACATTTCACACTATCTTACTCTGTACCACTCTGGGGGTGACGCGTGCCTTTGTCTCAACTATCCACCCCATATGATACTTAATTTGTGAATTAAGCTTTGTCATAGAAACAGTATACTTATGAAAAAGGAGAGCGTGTGGAGGTTTGGTGCTATCTTAGTCTCGGGCAGCCACTGGGGGGCTTGGAATGGGCTCCCTGCCTCAGACAAGGGGCTCAGTGGAGGAAAGGCAGGACAACCAGGATGGCAGAGAAAGGTCAAGTATCTCATAGTGAAGCATGCTCTAGAGCTGTGGTGTGTGTGTGTGTGCGCGCGCGTGTGCACACATGCTCAAGTCATGGAAACATAGAAAAGATGGACTAGCTTTAAGAGGACATGAGAAAATTTTATTTTGTTTTTTGTTTTTCAAGACAGGGTTTCTCTCTGTAGTCATGGCTGTGCTGGAACTTTCTCTGTAGACCATGTTGACCTGGAACTCAGAGATCTGCCTGTCTCTGCTTCCCGAGTGCTGGGATTAAAAGTGCATGTGTGCGTGTGTGTGCGTGTGCGTGTGTGTGCATGTGCATGTGTGCGTGTGTGCGCGTGTGTGTGTGCGTGTGCGTGTGCATGTGTGTGTGCGTGTGCGTGTGTGTGTGTGTGTGTGTGTGTGTGTGTGTGTGTGTGTGTTGTACATGTGCTAGTCCCTAGAGATCTTTCATGCCACTTAGCCAGGCTGGGAAATGGACTGGACTGCTCTGAAGTGCCGGCCTTGTAGTGGTAGATGAAAGCCTGCCTGGAGAGTGTCCGGTGTGAGCAAGCTCTTATCTCTTTGAGAACAGATGAGGTTGCTTTGGCAACTGTACAGCAGACGGAAAACATCAACCTGGTTTCTATGTGAATTGCAGCGGCCTGCCCCGTCATGTGCAGTTTATATTGCCCCCTTTCTAGCACGGACCTTTGTGCTATATAATTAATATCTGAGGGGTTTCTGCTCCTATTATTTTATGCAAAGGACAGTAGTAGACAGAGCTCTGCAAATGGACCTGGTTTGCTTGGTAACCCCCCCGGGGGTGTCACATCTGCCAGGTTGTTCCTTTGTTTATGTTGCTTTGTACCCAGGCTTGTCTGACATGGCAGCCCAGATCGTCTGATGGCCCCGGAGCTAGTAGTGGGTGCAGCCTTGGAGGGAAGGGTCAGTGCATGCTTCCGTGGGGGTCTCCTTCCCTGTTTTGATAGAGAATACCCTTTCTTTTCTGCCTGTATCACCCCTGACCTACCTTACTGGAGGAGCGTAAAGGACTGAGCCACGCCCAGTGGGGGAGCCCCTCTGTCCCGCGGGAGCCACATAGCCCTATGGGTACTATCCCTTAGCAAGGATTGTTCTTGGCTTTTCATAGATCAGACCTTGTCTTTTGATTACCCTTCAACGGGAAACACATGCTTGTTGCCTGTCATCACTGCTGCCAGCTCTGGCTGTGCTCAAATGCTGCGTGGCAGGCCAGGGACAGCCAGTTGGTACCTAGTCCGTGGTGTCTGCCCCTTGGCAGAGGTTTAAGACAAACAGGTCCCCTCTATTCTTCCTGCTCCCCCAGAAGCCATGAAGGTTTGGAACACTGTGGGCAGATGCTCCACCAAATACTGTGGCTAGTAATTTACAAAACGAGGGGGAATATCAGGCATGGGGTGGGGCATCTGAATCTTGGATGCAGACATCAGAGGGGATGCGTTGGCAAAGTTCTGTAGAGTGGCAGAAATACCCGTTCGACTGTCAGCCTGGATTTATGTGACGGTCTGGGTGAGCTGCTTTCCCAGGGTGGGTGCCTTTGGACTTCTTGTGAATATAGTGTCACAGAGACCACACAAGACTGATCAATGCTGAGCAAACATGACCGTGATTGTCATCATTGTGACCCTGTCTTAGTCCTCAAAAGCACGTCTTCTATGAAGCAGACAGGACTCTCAACGGCCTCCCAGATCAGGCTCTGATGATGGCCTTGCTCAAAGGATCTACACACACTGTACAGCTTATGCCCTGAGACTCCCAAGTGGCCTCTGAAGTTGGAGCTTCATCTAGGCCTCTCACAGGTAACATGCTGGTACGAGCCATAGAAAGCCTGGCCCAAACCCCCTGGGGAGAAGGGCATATCGAGCTGCCCTTCCACGCTGGTGCCTGGTTCCTGTTGTAGACTCAGGTAACACTTCTATGAGGCCAGTAGTCCTGAAAGGAGGAGTCTTCCTGATGATGACTTCAGTTGGGTGAGAATGATCACGATGTGTCCACTGGTCATCACACAAAGGAGGCATGCCCAGCCGCCATGGGTGGATCCTGTCAGGATTAGAGTAGCCTCCTTTGCCTGGGAACTCCTCCTCTTTGTCATGCTTCTGATGGTGTAAGTCGTTCTGGGAAGCAGTGACAATGAGCAGGTGGGCTACATACACGCTAGGCTATTTGTAGCGTCAGGGACTCTCTTAGAAAGAGCTTAAGGCTTCACCATGAAATTATGTCAGGGTCCCTTGTGATGCTGAAAGATTTCCCACCATGTCCTTGAGTCTCACTTTGCTGTCATCGTCAGTGGATGTGGGAAAGTCGAGGGGAGTGGGTCTCTGCCCTCCCTTCCCACCTTCCTCTTTTGCTTCTCATCTCCCATCCAAACTGGCCAGGCCCACCCTGGTCTATCCCAGGAGTCTGGTGAAGCTGACCTGAGCTTGTAAATCCTTCTCCATTTCTTTCCTGGCAGCCTACGGTGTGATTTATGCCTTTTCTTTCCAACTGTTGTTGTTGTAAGGATTTCCTAAATATTAGAGATACACTCTTTCCTGAAAATGTCAGATAACCCAGGCAAACGCGGAGGGTGAGGCCGTTGTATTGTTAGAGCAGAGCGCTACATTGTTGGGAGCGCAGATTCGAACACAACTGGTGACGTGTATCTCAAGTTCAGGCATCTTGGTAGAACGCCAAGGAAAATATTTTCAAGCCCCTGGGGCTTGGGGGCTTCATTTCTCCCGTGACTAGGCTTTCTGGTGACCTCAGTTGGCTGTGACCTCTACCCTGCTCCCTTCAGAATCCTGTCAGTTCAGAAAAAGCTAGAAGGCTCAGGGTGGGCTTGGGGGAGGTCATTCAACCTTTTGGCATTGTGATATGGTAGTGTCATCCACAGTGTGTTGGGCCACATTCACAGCTGTCCTGGGATCTGCTGGTTGGAGATGTCTGTCTCTCCATGGTTACAGAAATCCTGCAGATTCTTCTGTCAGTTTCTTTCTTACCTAAGTTCCAATAACAGACTCCTCTTTATTCAAGAAAAAAAATGTAATATATACCCTTTAAAATTGCTTCTGCCTATGAACCTCTCCATCCTCCTAGGTGTCCGTGGAGGAAGAAGTAACTGAAATTAGAGTTTAAGAAAACTAATGCTCTGTTGGAGACATGGATCAGCGGTTAAGGTCCTCGATTAGGTGCTGGGAACTGTTTTCACCCTCTTCTTTAAATTTGCTTGCATTGCTTAATGAAGAAGAAGAAAAGAAGAATGTGTCATTTCTCCAAAAACAATCAAATCATTCCAAGATAAATAAATTTAGAAGCAGACAACTAGAATGGCCTGAGAGCAAGTTAGCCATCAAGTCACTGAGGACAGAGGCCTGAGGGCCATGCTGGGCGTCAGATTAGGGCCTGTGTGGATCTTTTGTTCGCTTCTGGTTGGATTTCATTTTGACCCACTGGCCTACTTTCCTCTGGGGCTTGAGTGGTTCACCTCAGCTCCTTTCCAGGGCTATTCTCCCTGTCAGGCTACCTGAGAGGTCCTTACAGGCCAACACAAATGTTTAGAGGCTAGCAGGCACCAACAGAAAAAAACAAAAAACAAAAAAAACAAAAAAACCAAACACTTGCGGCTTGAAATTAATGTTGGCTTTGAGGCCAAGTGCACCCATCACCTAATCTGCACTTGACATCACAGGGAAGAATGGGGTGGGGGGGCAGAGGGGGGGAGCGAACCTTTGGCCTCCCCACCCAAGATGAGGCACTTGCTATGTTACACAGCAAGTTTAATTAGTCAAAACAAAACAATTGGAATTGGCCCTGCCCTCAGATGGAAGGGATATTAACCTCTGCCCGCCACAGCCTGGCCCAAGGTTGCGTTCAGTGTCCTGAGCAGGCAGCTATTTCCGGAGTTGGGAGAGAGAACTTGTCACTTCATGCAGTGCTCTTCACGTGGAGGACAAATGCCACTTGACAGGGCTGCAGGCCACTCTCTCCTGCCGTGTTCAGTGGGGCAGGGACCGTTTCTCA
Organism: Peromyscus maniculatus bairdii; assembly: GCF_049852395.1. Classification (NCBI taxonomy): domain Eukaryota; kingdom Metazoa; phylum Chordata; class Mammalia; order Rodentia; family Cricetidae; genus Peromyscus; species Peromyscus maniculatus. Next base: position 124,247,740 of record NC_134856.1, on the reverse strand, counting down.
CATACCTTTGGCAGCCTCAGCGTTTTCCCTGGGAGCCGAGCCAAGCATTCCTCTCCTTTGGGAGCCGGCCCAAGAGGAGAGATTCTGTGAACTTCTGCTCATTGGCTGAGCAATCTCCAAAAGTCAGTTGGGTGAGCTTGGCGAGAGGAGTGGCGAGGCTGGAGTCACCCCGTTTACTCCATCACCAGCTACGTTAGACAAAGGGCTTGTGTTTGCAATTCTCCGCTGACGAAACCCAGTGACTCGGACAAAGGCACCCAGTGAGTCCTGTTGCGATAACTGATCACTGTTGTAATAACTGCGCCCATTTGATCTCAGTTCCCTTCCACGCTTGCTCTAACTTCAGAGATGCGCAGAAAGTGGTGTTTCTACAAAGACCCAGTCTTGGCTCTGAAGGCTTGGATTCCAAGATAGATAGACTCTTACTGTCTGGGTCATTTTAACTGGGTGCCTCAAAGTCAGGCCAGAGAGACATTGACAAAGGGCTCTGTTTTTAACACGAGCCTTGATTCTATATGCTAGAGCTGGTCTGGTCAAGAGTGATGTGCTCGTGCCGTGAAGTAGCAGTGAATAGAGGGAGGTGGGGAATGAAGAAGGCCGTGAGGATGGTAAGAGTCCTCGCAGCTCTGGAGTTAGGGAAGGTAAGACTCTTCATTAGGGATGAAAGGCCACAAGAGCATCTGGCTGTAGGAGGAAAGCCACATGGTGGGGTCATCTATTTCAAGAGTGACCTCCCTTTTCCTGATCAGCAGACAAAATCCAAGGATACAATGTCAGCTCCCATAATCCAGACCCAAACCCACTTTCTCTTGTGCCTTGCTGTCCCCCTGTACAAAGTATGGCAGGCAGCTCCATATCATCAATGGTCAGGATTCTGTCTTGTCCCCCCTCCCCCACTACTGTGTTGGTCTGACTTCTGGGGTTCAAATGGCCTTACTCCTGGTGGAATTCATAACAGGAAAAGGGGAGATGGAGAGTTGCCCCATGGGACAATTACATGTCACCCTTGCCACATCCTATTGGACAGAATTTATTGCAAGGAAAACTGGGAAATGTAGTTCATGTTTTTGGCTGCTAAAAAATGAGTAGTTTTGTTACTGGAGAAGGAAGCAGCTTATTGGGGGGTGGAGGATAGCTAGGGGTGGGGTGGGGGGATGAGGGTGTCTAGGGGTGGGGGATGGGCGTGTCTAGGGGTGGGGGGATGGGTGTGTCTAGGGGTGGGGGGATGAGGGTGTCCAGGGGTGTGGGGATGAGGGTGTCTAGGGGTGGAGGGATGAGCGTGTCTAGGGGTAGGGGGATGGCCACCACTTTTTGTGGTGAGACCAACGGGGCAATCAACTGGAACAGAGCTGTCCACAAAGTCTTTCCTGTGACCATACGTTTTTTGTTTATTTATTTATTTTGTAACAGTCCTGGCTGTCCTGGAACTCACTACTGTAGACCAGTCTGGCCTCACACTCACAGAGATCCACCTGCCTCTGCCTCCCAAGTGCTGGGATTAAAGGCGTGCGCCAGCACCGCCTGGCTCTGTGACCGCAGTATTAAAGCCCAGCATCAACACGTTTTCTTGAACCTCAGTTCCAACTTTTTCTGTAATTTACCCTTTTTTCAGGGCAGCTGAACTTGGTGGAGGACAGGAAGTAAACTTCTTTATGTCTTTGTATTCAACATCAAATAAGGATAGACAAAATACTCCTGGAAGCATGAATTTAAAACAAAGAGGGGTCTGCCCTCCCCTTCCCTTCTCTCTGCTCTCCCCTTCTTCCCCTGCCATCACATAGGTTAGGGTGGAGTTCTACAATCCTTCTAGAGCCCTGTTCTCCAGTGCATGTCCAGGCCTTAAGGGCTTTGGCTAAGGCAGGGCATGGGGGAAGGGTTGGGGGGTAGGAAGAACAGATGTCGAGAGCCCTTATGTAAGGAGGTAAATCAGCGCATGGGCGTTTCATTTTCCATTAGCTAGAGAGGCATTTTATCTCCACTAGAAATGGAGGCAGACAGGAAAGCAATTAGTGTTGGTGGGTTTATATTGCTGTCCCCGGAGCCAGCAAAATCCAAGCACCAGATGTCTGTGTGAGAACATTCGGGGGTTCTTTCCACCCCTGCCCATCCCCACCTCCTGCCAACAAGACCTAAAATATCACAGTCGGGAGAACAGAGTATGCCGTGAACAGCAGAATAGGGGGCCTGTTCTTTGGAGATAGAGGATGCTGCCCCAGAAGATGGGGGTGGGTGGGGGCGGGGGGGGGGGGGGGGGGGAGGACAGAAGTGACAGGAAGCAGCCTTCCCAGGCCTCCGAGACTCCTTCTGGCCCCGGGATCCTGCAGGCCTCTGATGATGGGGCTTCAAGTGAAAGTAGACTGGGAATAGTGAGCTTAAGCCATCTACCTTTGTCTTCATCCCTGCCCTCTCCACCCTGGTTACTTGGAGAAAAGGAACGACAGAAGGAGGAATTGCAGCAAGAAAACAAACAAACAACCTGCACACCCCCACTCCTTCTAGAATAGTGAGATGCAGTACCCTGGGTCACCACAGCGATGACATGTGAACAACTTCTGGTGTGGTGGGTTTTTGTTTTCCTGAATCACTCTGTTTCCTCCTGCAAGGCCACATAGCACATGGCCATGCCCTCATCTGTGCTGTGCAGTTTGGTAGCCACAAGCCACGTGTCGCTAGTGAGCACTTGAGGTCCACCTTCACATGTAAACGTAAATAGGCACCAGATTTTCCAAGGGGTGGTTTGAATATCTCAAATGTTTATATGATTGCATGTTCATAAAAATTGGGGCTGTCCTGGCTTAAAGACAGTCCATTATGAAAAGAAATCCGATTGTCTACCCTTTGGGGCTCAGGAAATTAAACCTCTTGTTAGGTGATTGAGAGAAAGTAGACCAGGATTGAGGCCTACATATTTTAGATGCCACCGCCCTAGTCACGGGGATTTCAACAGCTTCCTCATACACTGTCTCACTGGATCCTTACAGATGCCCTCATGAAAGGCAGGAGGCTCAGCCAAGTCCCTCCGCCTCACTGGCTGCCTGGGATTCCCCTCCATTCCAAGAAGGGGACGGACTTACCTGTTTGCTAAACCAGTGACTTTGTGACTTCCTCGGTAGAAGAAAGGGCTAGCCTGGTGTGGTGGTGCACATCTGTCACCCCAGCATTTGGGAGGCTGAGGTAGGGGTTGGTGACTTTGAAGTCAACCTGGGCTTCCTGGCCCTGTGTCCACACCCTCTACCCCTAAAAAGAAGATGTTGCACCTGGAAGAGATTCTTGCTCTGGGAGCCCCTTGGCTTGTTCATACAGTACCTCACTCACGAAGCCCTCTCCGGTGCCTTAAAGGGCAGTCAGCATTTCTGACTCTGTAGGAATTTTTTTCAACTCATTTAGAATTAGATTTTGATTTTCAACGATTTTGTTTAGCGTCCCGCAATTTAAAAAGTTGTGAAAACTTGGGGCCTGGAGGGATGGCTCAGCAGTTAAGAGGACTGGGCTGCTCTTTCAGAGGACGAGGGTTCAGTTCCCACCACCCACATGGCTACTCACAAATATTCATAACTCCAGTTCCAGAGTATCCAACGCCCTCTTCTGGCCTCCTTGGGTACTGCACACACATGGTGCACAGACATACAGGCAAGCAAAACACTCATAAAATAAAAATAGATCTTTAAAAAAATGTGAAAATTTCCAACATTTTGCTCTATGTGTTTTATCTTTCCAGTTTTTCACTCTGCACCCCCCATCAGTTTTCAGCTTACAACCATCACTATAATTAATTTTAGAATATTTTATCCTTCCAAATAATACCCTATATCCATTATCAATTACTTTCTCAGCTTCCCTCTACTGAAATCTTAGGAAAACCGTAGGTTTTTTTCTTTTTCTACACGTTTGCTGACTCTGGAAAATTTACATAAATGAAATCATACCACATGTGGGTTTTTGAGTGTGTGTGGCTTTGTACATGTCATAACATTTCCAAAATGTATCCATGGTGTAGCATACATCAGAGCTTCATTCCTTTCTATGGCAGACTGCATTCCACCGTGTAGATAAACTCCGTTTTGTTTATACATTCCTTGGGATTGTTTCAAAAGCTGGATACAATAAATAGTGTGGCTATGAACACTATGTGCAAGTATGTGCTGGAGTACAGCCTTCAGTTCTTTTTGATATATACCCAGGAATGCAATTAATGGGTCATAGAGTTATGGTATGATTAACCTTTGGAGAAACTGCTAGAATGTTTTTCAAAGTAGTTACACCATCATCCATTCCTGCCAGCAGTGTTTGGGTATCTAGTCATAGCCATGCCAAAACTTGTTATTCTGGTTGTTGTTTTGGTCATCTTAGTCAATATGAGTTGATTTCTCATTGTGTTTTGATTTGCAATCTCCTAATGACTAGTAGTGTTGAGAATCTTCACAAATGTATTGGTTATTTTTAGGTGTTTCTTGGAGATGTCTACTTGGGTCCTTTGCTCAATCAATATTTATTTGCTTTACCTTACTATTACTAAATTATAAAAGGGTTTATATATTATGGGCAGTATTTCCTTTTCAGATATATGATTTGTGAATATTTTCTCCCATTGGTTTATGTTTTCTTGATGATGTCCTTCAAAGTACAAACTTTTTATGTTGAAAAAGTCCAGTTTTCCCTCTCTCCATTTCCATTTCCTTTCCTTCTTCCCTCTCTTTCCATTTTTGTTTCTTTGTATTTGGTGTCATGTCTAAAAAGGGTTTCCCTTACCCGTGGCTCCAAATTTTACTACTACATTTTTCTTCAAGAGTTTGGAGCATCATCGCTTACAGAGAGGTTGTTGATCCGTCTTAAGTATTTTTCTGCATGTGGTGTGAGGAAAGAGCCAGGTCATTCCTTCTGCCTGTGAATATCCAGTTTTACTGGCACTATAGAAAAGACGATTTTTCCACTGAGTTTCCTTGGTACCCTTATTAAAAATCAGTTGCTGGGCGCTGGAGAGATGGTTCAGTTGATAAAGGCTCCTGCCACCAAGCCTGATGACCTGAGTTGTATCCCTAGGCCCTACCCACATGGTAGAGAGAGAAAACCTGCTCCCCCTTGCTCTCTGGCCTTTACACACACACACACACACACACACACACACACACACACACACACACACACACACGATGGCTTGTGCTTACCCACATGCATATACACACAAAATGTTAAAAAAAAAGGGAGGGGGAAGGGGAAGGGGACATAAAAGCTAGGATTCATTTATAGACTTAGTTCTCTTCTGTGGATATGTTATTCATCTTTGGACTGGAGCTCTATAGTAAGTTATGAGATCACAAGGCACAGGCCTTCTTAATTTATTCTCCGTCAAGAGTATTTTTGCTATTCTACGTCTTTTGTATTTACATATGGATTTTATAGCCATTTTTATCAATTTCTGCATAAAGCAGGTTGGTAGGCAGGAACTACAGTGAATGTGTAGATCATCTCCAGGAATGCTACCACCTTAACATTGTCTTCGGATTCATTAGCACAGGATGTCATTATAGTTATTCATTATGCATCCCAATTATCACTTAATTTCTTTCGACAATGACTGTTAGTTTTCCAAGTGAACACTTTGTTCCCTTTCTTTATCTTTCCTCACCCACCACACAGTTCACTTCTCATTTCTCTGATTTGTGCTGAAGATGTAATCATGTTTGTATGGTTGTTTTTCCCCAGGCAGGATCTAAACTAGCCCATGTCTTACACTCCAGATCAACACTGTTCATCTCAGCTCCATTTTCTGGTGGTCTTGTTGTTGTTGTGCTTTGAGTATTTAAATTCCTATTATTTGGGAATAGTTGGGCCCGTGTATTCACATAGCCTAACCACTGTAGTCTGGTGACCTTGGCTCTTTCCCTCTTTCATTTCACAGGAAGAAACTCAACACATGGACTTATTTTCTCTCCTAATACTTGGCTACTTGAGTGGATGGTGCTGTGATTGACACCCCCAGCGCCTTGACACCTGCTGTGAAAACATAATCCTTATTGAAGGCATTGCATAGAATTCTATTGTCTCTCCTTCCCCACCCCCAGCACTTGAGAATCAATGGAGAATTGTTACACAGAGTGATGGAGAGAGACCTCCATCATCCCACGTTCTTTAACAGGGTGTGTTTAGAACCATTCTCCTCACCCACCCTGCCCAGTGGAAAGAGTTGTTCATTCAGTGCCTCCATGTTCACGTTTCTGCTTCCTCTAACTCCAGGTAGTGCCCTTGCCTGCTCCTCCAAGACTCTTTCCTTCATTGAAAACTTTAGTCTGAAAGAGAGAGAGAGAGACACTAATCTGCAGTTAAGACCAAAGCAAGGCTCAGAAACGGAGAAACTGAAGACTTGGCTTCCTACTGTTATGGTTACTTTTCCTTACTGACAACATGTCATTTTGAAAAATGTGTTCTCTTTTGATCACCGTCTGCTTGTGGGTTAATCCCAAGCTGTGGTTTTCTGTGGGATCCAGTTCCTCATCTCCTATGGCTAAGCCCTAGCTTACCAGAGCTCTGCAGAAGGGTTTGGAGTTAACTTTGCAAGGATGAACTGTTGGGAGCAGGGAGGCCTCCTGGATATGAAGGATATGGAACTGTTTCAGGGCAGTGGCAGTTTACCAACTGATAACACATATTTTAATTTGTTTCCCTACCAATATCTGGTGACTACCACTATGCTGACTGAGCTTGCTCAGTGTGCATGTCTTAATGTGAGCTCGTCCCTATTCCCTAAAGTCTCCATTATCCTTCCAGGAGATCAGGAGGCCATGGGGGCTCGCTCTTCTTCTGTTCTTAAAAAAAAATTGTGGGTGTGGGTGTCATCTGTGTGAGGTTATAGGCATATGAGTGTAGTGCCTGTGAAGGCCAGAAGAGGGCAGTGGATGCCCCAGAACTGGAGTGACAGTCAGTCGGGCACTGATGTGGGTGCTGGGAACTGAACTTGTGTCCTCTGCAATAGCAGCATGCACTCTTAACTGCTGAGCCATCTCTCCAGCCCCGGGGGCTGCTCCTTTAAAAACAACCGGTATTCCTGTGATTTCATAGGTGGATGCCCAGCTCTTCAGTGAACTAGAAGATAGGAGAAAGAGAAAATCCTGCATTGGCCTCTGTCAAAGATAACAGCCAGCCCCTCATGCTTTCTTCCTGTACAAATGTCTGCCTTTGCCCGGCTTGAGTAGAGTTTTTTTCTCACGTGACATGAGGAAGGGCCCAGCTTCTGCTCTCTGCATGTGTGAATCTACTTGTTGGAAAGGCTATGTCGTTCCATTGGGTTGTCCTGACACCCTTGTTGAAATCAGCTGAAGGGCTAAAGAGATGGCTCAGACGTTAAGAGCGTTTTCTGTGCAAGCTTGAGGATCGTGTTTTAGATCCTAACACCCAGTAACAAGCCCGGCACACTTCGAGCATGCCTGTAACCCCAGCACTGAGAGGGGCAGATCCAGGAAGCTGGGGATCAATGACTCCCAGCCTAGTTGAAGAAACACAGCTTTAGGTTCAGGGAGAGACCCTGCCTCAAAGGAATCGGTGGAAAGTGGTAGAAGATACCAGTTCTGTTTGCTCTAGCTAGTCTGCTGGCCCCAGGATCTCCTGTCCTGATCCCCAGCTCTGAGATCCCAGGTGGCTACAATGCCTATCCAGTTTTTCATGTGGATTCTGGGGATCTGAACTCTGGTCCTGAGGCTTGTGTGGCAAGCACTTTATCCACTGAGTCACAGCCCAGCCCCTTCTTTATTTTTAATCTTTTTTGCTAAGATGGGTTCTCATCCTATATCCTATGTGGTACTCACTAAGTAGCCCAGGCTGGCCTTCAATCCTCATGGCAACTCTCCTACCTCAGGTTCTTGAATGTTGGGTTTACAGGTGTGTAACCACCACATCTGGCTGGCACATCTCTTCCAAATGTGCAGGGGTCTTGGGACTAACTCTCCTGTCTTATGCTGGGAATAAGGAATAAAGAGGAGTAGACTCAGTTACTTTCATGGTGGTTTAGACAGAAACAGCCCTGGCTCTCTGTTTGGGTGTTGCTCTGGGTGATAGCCAATGAAAAGTAGAGGTGAGAATCTGCTGTCTGTGCTTGCATGAAGGTATACATGTATGTGTACACATGCGTGTGGACATTGTGTGTGTGTGTGTGTGTGTGTGTGTGTGTGTGAGAGAGAGAGAGAGAGAGAGAGAGAGAGAGAGAGAGAGAGAGAGAGAGAGAGAGTCACCAGGTCTGGGCTGATTGCTCTAGGAGCCTTGCTCTGCCTTCAGGCACTGAGACTCTAAATAACTTCCTTTATGAGTTCAGGGAAGCCCATTAATCAAAACTCGACACCTAGTGTGAACTCCTTGGATGCTGAACTTGTGCAGTGACAGGGACCATTCTGTGCGAAACATACAAAGTGCATGTTTGAGAACAAAGGAACATTACAATAGTTTCATTGAGGCAAATTTACATGCAGGGAAATATGAGGTAGTAAGTGTACAGTTTAAGGATTTTTATAAATATACATTCAAATAACAACTCCAGTCAAGATCTGAGCAAATCTGTGTCTGGACATGGTGACTGGTATTTGTTATCCCAGTATTTGGGAGGCCAAGGCAGCAAGATTTGCTGCTTTGAGTTCTTAGCCAGCCTGGGCTATAGTGTGAGCCCTTATCTCAGAAACAAACAAGCAAACAAACAAAAACAATATTAATATGTCAGAGGAATAAACTTGAAAAGGAGGCCACACATAGACGTCCAGGCCCAGGCCTTTTCCTGATTCCTACCTAGCCAGCCCAGGACTGAAAGGGGAGTGAGTGACAGCTCTGACTCAGGTGTTAGCTGATGCCAGGAACATGGTGACAACTGTCTTTTATAGGCATATCTCAGGGACACTTAGGGTTCTGCTCTAGGAAGTGCAGTAAAGTGGATATAACCATAAAGCAAGTTACATAGTGGGGTGTCTCGTTTGTTTATTTGCTCTTTCTTCCTAGGACGTATAAACGTTACATTTATAGTCTGTTGCAGTCTGTTAAGCCATAGTCTGGTGTCATAAGCAAAGGAACACACTGGGGAGCTGGCTCTGTCTATAAAATGCTTGTTGTGCCAAACAACAGGAGGGCCCGAGTTCAGTCCTCAGCACCCCCTTAAAAAGCCAGATGTGGTGACAGCCTGAGTTCAGTCCTCAGCATCTCCTTAAAAAGCCAGCTGTGGTGACAGCCTGAGTTCAGTCCTCAGCACCTATTTAAAAAGCCAGCTGTGGTGACAGCCTGAGTTCAGTCCTCAGCACCCCCTTAAAAAGCCAGATGTGGTAACAGTCTGAGTTCAATCCTCAGCACCTCCTTAAAAAGGCAGCTGTGGTGACAGCCTGAGTTCAGTCCTCAGCACCTCCTTAAAAAGCCAGCTGTGGTGACATCGTTTGTAATCCCATCGATTGGGAGACAAGGCAAGGGGATTTCTGGAGCTTGTTGACCAGTCAGCCAAGCCTAGTCAAGGAGCCCCAGATACTAGTGAGAGACTGTTTCAGGAAAGAGAGGGAGAGGGACGGAGGGAGGGACCGACAGGGGTGGGGGTGGGGATGCTCGGGAGTGGGGGGTGGGGTGGGGTGGGGTGGAGGAGACAGCTTCTGAGGAATGTCACCTGAGGTTAGTTAGCCTCTGGCCTGCGAGCACACACATTGGTGTGGACACGAACAGACACTGACGGACGTGCATTCATGCACGCATACACAAAGAAAAAAAAAGGCATCATTATTAGCAGAATTTAAAAAACTGTTCATACCTTAACTTAAAAATATTTTGTTAAATATTTTTAATAAATTAAAAGAAAGGGAGAGAGAATGCTGAGGGCTGGCCAGATGGCTCAGAAGGTCCCAGGCACTTGTCACCAGGTGTAGATTTGTGTTTGATTCCCGGTACACAAGTGATGGAAGGAGAGACTCAGCTCCCTTCAGGTGTCCTCCGACCTCCATTCACGCTATGGCATGTTCGCATACAGACACACAGATGCAGGTACACACATACAGACACACAGATGCAGGTACACACACACACACACACAAGGACACACAGACACACACAGACACACCACGGACACGCACACGCACACACACACACACACGTACACACACAGACACACACACAGACACACGGACAGACACACATACACACACACAGACACACACACACACACACACACACACACACACACACACACACACACAGTAAATATGAATTTTAGAAAATGTAGTTGCTCCTGGCCATGTGAGGTATTGGGAAAATGCCATGCATAGATTTGGTCGACTTAGAGTTGCCACAAACAGCCAACTGATGGGAGCCGGAGTGCCTGTGTGCGGCATGAGGCGCGCTTGCGCTTGGCCCCACTTAGTGCTCAGACAAGCCCTGTGGGTCAGAGTTCTGTTTCTCCTGTGTGGACATGGAAACGGAGCCGAGCAAACCGGAATGGCGAACAGTGCATGCACCGGGCAGTAACCAGCGAGACACGGCTCGTCTCCTGGGGAGCCTGCACATAAACCTGGCGGGCACCCCAGCTTCTGTACTCTGCTCCTCCATCAGTCCAGCTGCTTTTCACGTTCTTCTGCAATGTGTTGAGGACAGAGAAAGGGGAATGTGTCCTTTGGGGGACAGAGAGTATCTGAGGATGTGACTTAGTCTCTCTCTCTGTCTCTGTCTCTCTCTGTCTCTCTCTGTCTCTCTCTCTCTCTCTCTCTCTCTCTGTCTCTCTCTGTCTCTCTGTCTCTCTCTCTCTCTCTCGTGTTTTTAAAAAATAATAATAATTTATTTTTATTTTATGTGCATTGGTATTTTGCCTGTATGTATGTCTGTGCGAGGGTGTCAGGTTCCCTGGAACTGGAGTTACAGACAGTTGTGAGCTGCCATGTGGGTGCTGGGAATTGAACCTGGGTCCTCTGGAAGAACAGTCAGTGCCCTTAACTGCTGAGCCATCTCTCCAGCCCCCAAACATTTCTGTTTTTAAAATCTAATGCAGCAGCGGTTGAGGAGCTATCTGGCTCAGTCACTGAAGGGCTTGTCCAAGCATGAAAACCTGAGTTCAATCCCAGTGCCCACATGAAGAGTCAGGTGCCATGGTGTGGGCCTTCAATCCTAGGGTCAGGCAGGCAGTGACGGGGTCTGCTGTCCAGCCAATCCAGCCTAATCAGGGTGCTCCAGATTCAGTTGAGAGACCCTGTCTCAAAAACAGAGATGGTGGGACTAAGAGGTGATTCGTGGTTAAGAGCACTTACTGCTCAATCATTAAGACTGGATGGAGTGGAGATCCTGGTACCTATATAACAGGCTGGCATCCCCCAAGGGACTGTGTGCTCCATTCCAGCTGTGAGGCCCAGCTGCATTCTTCTGACCTCCACGTGTGCATGTGTGTCCACACAAACGAATAAACAAATCAAAAAAAAAAAAAAATGAAAGGACCTGTGAGATGGCTCAGTGGGTAAGGGTGACTGCTGCTGATTCTGACAGCCTGAGTTCGATCCCCAGCACCCACATGATGGAAGGGGAGCAGCAGCTTCTACAGGCTGTCCTCTCAACTCTACACATGTGCTGTGGTGTGCACTCACCGTGCACGCTAAACACAGAAGTGTAACAAAAAGACAAGATAAAGAGTGATGGGAGAAGACACTGGACATCCGCCTCTAACATCCCCCCCTACATGCATATGCACGTGCACATACACACATACACACACAGACCTGCATGCACATGGTGCACATGCACACACACACACACACACACACACACACACACACACCTGCACACACACAGGTACATACATACATAATAAAAAAAAGATTAATGCAAATTTCAGCATTCAGGAGGCCGAGGCAGGAGGATTGCTGTGAGTTTGAAGTCAGTCTAAGCTATATGTTAGGGCCTGTCCCCTCCGACCCCAACTACGTTACTGAAAATGTGATTAATGCGACACTGGGGTGGTATCACAGGCCTGTAATCCAGCACTTAGGAGGCTGAGGCAGGGGGATTAGACTTGCAGGCCAGTCTGGGCGGCATAGCAGCTTCCAGGGCAACCTGGGGAACATAATGGGATCCTGTCTCAGGAACCCAATAGTAACAACTAATGCAGAGTTTGGATCTAGTTCCAAATGCATTTGGTTTATTTTCGTATAAAATACGTTGTACTTATTTAATTAAAGAAGCAGCCCCAAACCCACTCTCCCCTGGCCTCAGACTCATCAAATGGAGGGATGCCATGGCCATGTGTCCTTTCTGCCATCTCTGCTGCAGGTCACCACCGCCCTTTCATGATTCCCAAGCCTTTGCTGGCCCTTGGCCAGATGTGTTTCCTGTTTCCACCCCATCCTCTTAGTTTGGCTTAGTTTCTAAGAACCAGATGAGGCAGATGTTTGCCTGCCACTTGGTACCAGGGCCTCAGGCCTTCCCCACAGCTGTCTCTCTGGTTTATGATATGATATGGCTCCCAGCCTTTCAGGATATGGCCAAGGGCTGGAAAGGAAAGAGGAGACCAAAAGTCACCTGGGAAGCTCAGAGCAGTGTCTTACAGCAGGCCGCCGTCCGCAGATGCGGAGGCCATGGTCCCAGAGCTTGCTCCCTGGCCTATTTCTAGCCACCGGTCTAAGTGCCTGTCTTAGGTGCCCTTGTCCCTTCCCTGGAGTGTTCTCCGACACCAGGTCTCTCATTGGCTCTGCAGGTGTGGGTCTTTGAGGGGTACTGGGCACACTCATGGTCAGTACTGCTCAGCTCCCTCTCTGTTCCTGGGAGGTAAACACTATTCCACTGATATAACACGTCCCCATATCTACCTGTGACTCTCCCCTGGCTGCTGTCACAGGTGTGGAGTCTATAAAAACAATCCAGATGTATTCTCTAACAATCCCAGAGGTAAGAAGTCTGGGTTTAGCATGCTGGCAGACTGGGCTTGCTCTGGGAGCTTCTAGCAGCTGCCTGTCCAGCTTGGCTTGTGGCCTTTGTGTGACCTCACCCAGCCTCTTGTTCACAGCCTGTGGTTTCTGGTGCTGCTCTCACCTCCCTCCTGGGGAGACGGCCACCTGGATAATCTGGGCTCGGCACTTTCTCTTGACCCTTGGCCTGATCACAGCAGCCAAGCCCCCTTCCCCCGCTCACACAAGGGAACACTCATGGGTTCTGGGGATCAGGATATTGACACTCTGAAACCTGCACTACCTCAAGACTGTAGGGACAAAAAGGAATTGTCCCCTCCAATCTGAAGGACTGTTAGAAGGAACTGTCAGACAGAGAAAAGGGAGACACACGACTGTATTACATGCACGGGGCAGGGTAGACTCTTCATTGTTTTTAGTCCAGCCTCCCTTGGAAAACTATTACACCCTTTTCTGCAGGGGAGGAGAGAGTTGAAAATGTCAACACTCTTAGGATAACAGTAGGTGGTTTTTAGGGGAACTCAATGGACTTGGCGACCATTTGGTGATCCAAGACAGTGTTTTGGTCCTGCAAAAGAGGAAATGATGATAATAGTGTGTGACAGACGTCTGTCCAGGTGTGTGGATGAGTCTGCTTTCTGCTGATGGGTCCAGTTCTCTGTGGTCACTAGCCTCCCAACAGAAGCCTGAAGCACTACTTCCTCTCTTGGTGGATGCTGTCTCTAGGAGGATAAGAGAACTTTGAAGAAAGCTGATTCCTGTCCCAGAAGGTGTGTGTGTGTGTGTGGGGGGGGGGGTGTATGTACGCAGGACCAAGGGAAGATGGAAGATGGGAAAGCCTTGGATTCTGAGGTAGCTATTGTGCCCAGCCCTCCAGTCTGAGAGGGATCTTTTTCTCACCCTCAATAGGACTTCCGATCTGTGGCACCAGCTCCTGGGAACAGGTCCCTACCCCTGCAGGTGATGCCATGTTTGATGGTGCTATGTTATTACCACCCCCACCCTCTGACCCCACTGCTTAGGCCCACGTTCAGATTCTGACCTTCTGTGATGTGGCTCAGGCTCCCTTCACTTTCCTCATCTGTGGACTGGAGGCAGTAAACTCACTGCTCAGGAAACAGCAGGCATGACCACTTGTCCTCCTGTCCGTCTGTATGTTAGACAGGACATGTACGCTGAGGAAGTTTCCTTGGTGGGAAGGAAGGAGGAGGAGGTCACGAGGTCTCCAAACGACGTACTTCTGGGTGCTTTAGCACAAGTAGAGGGGGGTTGACATTTGGGCGTCAGTGTTAGGTAGTCATCTTTGCTAATCAGGATGTTGCCATCTGCACTTATCTAGGAGGAAGCTAGAAGCTTCTTCATCTGTCTTCCCAGGGGCCAGCGTGGCTTCTCTAGTACCTGAATGTCAGGATAATCCACGAACCTCTTGTTGTGTTACAAGAAAGCAAAAAAACAATATATCCCATAGGAGGCGAATGTCATTGGGGATGGGAGAGGGGTCTTACCAGACCAGAACAAGTATACAAAAGGTTAATTGGAGAAAATTTATTAAAGGGAGTACATCGCTTGGAGAGACAGAGGTATAACAGGTGGGCAGACAGAGAGAGGGTGGTGGTGGTGGTGACTGACTGACTCTGGGAACAGGACTTCTTTTGTCAGAGTTAAGAGAAAGTACTTGCTCTTGTCTCATGAGGCAATTCTGTGGGGTCCACATCTGGATAGATAAGCACACATCTCCCTAGCTTGTCAAGTAGCTCATTTTGCAGCCCCCTTGTCTACTAAGATTGGCCAGTTGGGGTAAGGGCCATGGATCTTTAAGAGCTAGGCTCTAAAGAGTTGTGTAAACATCACGAGTCATTGAGGTCAGGCTCCCGTCGTCAGGGTCTGGTTGTTAAGGTGTAGGAACTTCTGTCTTTAATTTTGTCCCCCCACCCCGTCTCTCCAGCAAGGCTGTCATCATTTACTGGGGTTTATAGGGTCTTCACTGCAGAGCCCGCACTTCCTGTTTGAGGACAGTGCTGAAGGCCGTGTCTGTCATCCTGATGGATATGTCCTCTTCCTGTTTAATCCATTGTGACAATTCCCTCTAAAAGCACAGGCCCTATCTTGGTCCATTTTGTGTTTCTACAACACAATACCCGGGGCTGGACAGTGTATACCATTGGCTCATGGCATGGGGCCCAGGCATTGGGACGTATGCTCTTGAGGGGGATAATGGGATAGACTGCAGGCCCTTCCTCTTCCTGATTCTTTTGCTTCCCAGCTGTGAGATTAGCAGGCTTACATCTCCATGTATCCCTGGCATCATGTGCCCCACAGGCTTGGAGAGTGGGACCAATTGATGTTGGGCTGAAACCTTTAAGACAGAACCAAAGCAAACATCTCTCCTTTATAAGTCATTCATCTCAGCTTTGTTATGGACACAGAAAGCTGCCAGGGTGGTGCTGTTCTTATAGATGGTTTGCCTTTGTTCCTCTCTGAAACAGCGCTTCAAGTGTTTTCTAGGATTTTGTTTATCTTATTTTGGTGGGGGGAGGTTTGAGACAGAGTCTCACATAGCCCAGGCTAGCCTTGAACTCCCCTTGTAGCTGAGGATGACCTTCAACTTTTGCTCTGTCTTCCCAGTTTCTGGAATTGCAGGTGTATACCATCACACCCAGAACTGTTCTTTTGGATCTGAGTCCTAGAAGTGGGGATGGGGTAGGGTGGGAGCGCTGCTGGGTTGCCTTCGTTTCAGGCACTTGGTTTTGCCACCACGGTGCCTCACCTACAACACTCTGTTTAACACTTGTGGGGTTTAAGCCCGCCCATAGCAAGCACACAGCTCTTCAGTGAACTAGTGGGATGATCCGGCCAGTTCTCACAGAACCATTGATAAAATTAGAGCAATGCTTCTCTCGAAGCTCGAGTGCAGGATAAGAGTCCTCTGTGGACTTCATGTTCCTAATTTCCTAATCCCAGCTGCAGGAGGATACAAACCTGAACAGGATACCATCATGAAGGTAGGATGGTCTGTAAGGGCGTTTCCCATCTCCACCACTCTCCAGTTGTGAAGCACAGTACTGAGGATCACGGTTGCCAGTGGCACTCTTAGCTTGCTGATCTCTTCTACAGGTCGTTAAGGTGAGAACACATGGGAGCAGGTGCCTGTATGGAATTTCTCTTGACTGTCCTATCTTGTGATAACACATGCCGGCATTAGACCATCAACCTTGCATCCAACACTCACCTTCTCTGCTCTCCCCTGGCGTTGGGTTGCAGCGGTTGCTAAGCAACTGGCTTATCTGTAGCAGTGTCTGGTTGGTCAGCAGATCCAGAAGACAGACTGACACCACCATTCCTAATAGAGACTTCCAGCCGCGAGCTACCCCAGGGGATGGAGCTTGAACTCTGCTGCATCTAAGCACATCTGACTGAGCCTCACAACCCAGGGGCTCCTCCTTCCTGGGGCTAGGGCCTGCCTTTTGTCACTGGGGGAGATAATCTAGAGTTATGAAATGATAGATACAAACTTCAACTACATAAAACAAGAAGCTTACTAATTCTGGAGGAGTTCAAGATGATTTACAACAAAATTCTCTATCTTCCTTTATATTTAAAACCCACCCAGGAGGTAGCTGATTATTTTACCTTGCACTCAGGAAACTTTATTTTGGAGGTCAAGAAGGCACTAACCTCATCAGACTCCCCCCTCAGGGGTCCTATGCATTGTTTTCCTTCTTTCTCATACCTCATTGGAGGTCTGGTCATCCCTAAGGTCTTCTCATAGCTAAGTTCTGTCTTTATTATCAATTACCACTAAGTATGAACGGGCCTCTGCAAAACCCAAGTATTATGGTAGGGATAAACTGAAGTACTGACTGGCATAAAATGACCTCCCTTCTAAAGAATTTGTTGTTGTGCCCGGGGGTGGTGGTGCTGTGTACACAGAATGTTCTAGGAAGAGGTTCCTAGTCTCTATTTACTGTGCCTTTTAATATGCCAGTTTTTTTTTTTATTAAATGGTACTTCTAGGCCAAAAGAAATATCCACCAACTTCATTAAAGGAGTAATTAAGTCCAAATAACAAAGTACTTGTTTCCTAACAACTTGGCACATATTTAAAAGATAACACATACACACTAAAAGAGTAAAAATGTCTTGTTTTCTTCTTTAATCACCTGGATGACTTCTAAACAGGACGTGTGCCTGCTAGACACTGCCTACGTTCTCAGGCTTAGAACCGCATAGGACACCACCACCCTCCTGTGTTTTCCCATCTTGGTCTTTGTGTGTGTGTGTGTGTGTGTGTGTGTGTGTGTGTGTGTGTGTGTGTGTACACGCGCATGCGCACATGTACTCAAGTGCCTTTTGTTACTAACCATAGCAACTGCTACAAACTCAGCTTCATAAAGAAAGGCAAACAATGAAGGGTCTCCAAGTGTCATCAGTGTTGGGATAGTGTCCTTCCTTATGTCCGTCCTTCTCACAGACTCCAGGACGTGTTGAAGATCACACACACACACACACACACACACACACACACACAGAGAGAGAGAGAGAGAGAGAGAGAGAGAGAGAGAGAGAGTTTTAAAAAGTCTATTCCCATCCCAATTCCTTAACTGCAGTTGGGTCCTCTTGCCCTGACATCATCATGAGGGCCATGGGTTGTTCTCGTTCTGAAGGAGAGCTGCCAGGGCCATGTAAGCCCAGGCACATCAGTCTTTAGGGACTTACGTCACACTAAAACAGCCTGCCATGTTTGCAGATTATTGCCAAAGAAAACAAACAACCAGGCCTCTCTTTAGCCACTGCCATGGGCAGTAAGACTAGTCTCCATCCCACGGGGGGGGGGGGGGGGGGGCGGGGGGAGGGGGGGGGCTGTGCCTTCACTGTGGATGGTTAGGTTGTTTACCCAAACCCTCATCTCGGGTAGAAAATTAAGTTCTGTCCCTGGAAGATATAAAGGCTACTGGAGAGAAGAAATCAGCTGGCTTCATGGTTGCTGAGGGAAAGCTTGGATCAGGAGTCAAGTACTTTGTAAATACCCTCTCTCAATTCATTCCTCACCTTCAGTTTTTAAGGTTCTGAGCTCTTTGGGAAGGATATAATTATTGCCCATGGAGCATGGTAGCACATACCTACCAAAACCTCAGCCAGGCTGGAGATGTGGCCCAGTCTACAGAGTGGCCTGTCTAGCATGCAGCAAGCCCTAAGTTTGAACCCCAACTCCAGCACAGTATAAACACAGTTTGTGGGTGTGTGCCTATAATCCCAGCACTTGGGAGGTGGAGGCAGGAGAATTGGAAGGTCATTTTCAGTTAATGACTCTCTACACAGGGAGTTCAAGGCCAGCCTGAGTTGTATGAGACCCCTTCTCAAAACAGATTAACTCACGAGCAGCAACCAAAGGTGAGTTTTGTGATTTAGCCAGAGAATTTTTAATCGACAGCCTCTCATAGCTAGCCAAGCCTTCTTTATTTACTAGAAGCAGCTAATGGGCAACCTTTGCCCTACATTTGCCCAGCCTGGCCTCCCTGTGTCCACTCCAGACAGACAGTAATGCTTTCAAAGTCTCAGCCTTGGCTATGCATGGCATAAAGTGAGCTTGGCATTGGTTATCATGTGCCGTTCTTGTACATGGCTCACTTCACCCTCTTAGCCCTCTGAGGGAGCTTTGGGGCCACCTGTTACAGCCTTTGCATCAAGGCCAGCCTAGGACCTCTTTGGATGTGCAGACCTGCCCCTCTTACTGCGCTGTGGTACCTTGAGCACTCAGCCAATGACTTGGTTTGAATTCCGGCAGTGAGCGCTGACTTGTGCAGTTTTTATTTGCATCTGTTATTGACCTCAGCGGGCTATTATGAGCATTTTTGTGCCTCAGGTCAGTTACTCTGTACTCATCTCGACCCTTAGAAATGGGTATAATGACTCTTTCTACATACAGGAGCCAAGCTTCATCTGTATCCAGTGTCTGCACTCACAGCATTTGCAAACTAGATCCATATCGCGTGCCCCCTTTCTTCTCTACTCTGTCTTCTGTATGTCATGTTCTTAATAGGTGTGCAGTGCGTCCTCTGCCCATTCTCAGTAGGGGTCCAGAAAACCAGGGAACATGGGGTGTTTGAGGAGCATTTTAGTTGCCCACACAGAGGCCAGAGGGCTGATTTTGGCTGGAATTTTTAAAAAGGGTGCTCTTTTACAGACATCTACAGGAGGCAGGGGAAGTAGGTGGCTAAAATGACAGTCCCCAACCCACCACAGACCCCAGCCAGTACGGGCAGACTTTGTGTCATGGCGTGGTGCCGGCGTGGAACATCCAAAGCCCGCGTTAGCATCTCTGCCACCACGGCCCGCAAATGAGGTGCTATGCCTGGCCCCTGTCAGCACGGGTCTCCACCTTTCTCCCTCCCTCCTCATGTGTGAGGCTCAGGTGACATCCATGACCTGGCAAACCTGTGTGTGAGCCCAGGCTTTCGCTGCAAAGGCTATCGGGGAAGCAAAGCACTGGCTTGGCTTCACAGGTCCAGTATGTGTGAGCAGGCACAGTAAAGAAACCGCCAGCATGACCACTCCACGATTAGGGGCAAGGTTTTTATTGTGACTAGGAGAGGGAAAATATTGAGGGCCACCTGGACGAGTCCAGAGCAGAGAGAAAAGAAAGCAGATTAGACATGGCCAGGGCAGTGGGAGAGAATAATGGAGATAGAAAAATAGCAAGAGGTAGAGAATGGAGCATGGGGAGGGAGAGAGGGAGAGAGGGAAGGAGAGAGAGGGAGGGAAAGAGGGGAAGGAGGGAGAGAGAGAGAGAGAGAGAGAGAGAGAGAGAGAGAGAGAGAGAGAGAGAGAGAATGGCAGGGGACAGACAAGAAGGGAGAGTGGGCGTGGACAAATCATGTGGATTATAAGAAGGAAGAGTAGCTTCATGAGGCTGAAGGGCCAGGATCGTGGACTTGGAAATGTGTAACAGGTACTTGTGATACTGAGGGAATTGAGGGAGCCCGGAGACCAGCATGGGCTTTGATATACTGTGAAGTGCCACAAGTATATGTCAATTGGAGAGCCATATGTCCCATCTGCCAGAGGTAAGGGAACGGACTCCTTTGGGGGAACAGAAAACCTGTTTCACACTTCCTGAGGAGTGCTGGCTTTTATCCAAGACGGAAATCCTCCTATGTCCAGCTTGAGCTCCTTTCTGGATATCTGGACCGCCTGAGAGACCTAACATACTGAAACTGTGCCTCCTGCCACGACTCTCAGGTGGGGTACATCCCAACACACCAAGAAGATAGAGGGGCTGGGCAGACTCCCCAAATGATTCTCCCTGGGTCTCCAAACATGCACACGCCCCCTTTGGGTTACTTCTCAGTTTCCAGGTAGGATGACCATCACTGGGCCTGGCCACAGGTTGGACAGCAGGGTGGAGACGATGTAGGTGAAGGTGCTCTGGGAACCGGCTTGTGGGTAATTATCCCCAGCTGCGCTGAGTGGAGCAGGACATGGTTTGCCTGGGGCTGTGGGAGGGGACTGTGGCTGTTGGTTTCCTAGCTACACTGCTCTTTGGGGTCAGAGGCTGTAAGGCCAGCATGGCTCACAGGGTCTGTCACCTGTCTCCCCTGACTGAGGGGTGAGGATTTGGCCACCCGAGGTACTTTGGTTCTTGCCAGGGCCTGCAATACTATGAGTCTTGATGCCCTAGCTATCATGAGCATGACTCAACAATGTTTTTTCCATGGTGCTCTGCCTTGAGATAAAGCCTTGGGCAAGTACGAAGTCTCACAGTACTTTCCCAATGACCAGTGCTGGCTGGTAGAGGGCTGAGCCTTTGTGTGTGTGGGTTTGGTTGTGGAACCCTGCTACCGCCGTGGCCAGTTTCCACAGCCACCCTCCTCCCTGATAGTAAGCTTTCAGTTGATCCGGCCGGTTTATTGCCTCACATATGGAGTAATCAGACAGTTGGCCTCAGGAAGAGAGAGCAACAGCCTTCTTGTCCTGTGGGCAACCTCTGCCCCTTCTTAATTTCCCCTCTGTTCTTCCAACACCAGGCTCTGCCACCTTCGTGGCCCCTCAGCCTCATCTCATGAGCTCCCAGGGCTGGGGACTTCTTCCTGACTGCTTCTGGTAGCACAGAGGCTCAGGCATTTCATACAGATCCTTGCCCATGCAGCCATTGTCTAGCCGGAAAATGGGAGGCATGGGGGCTGGTGAGCCGGTTCGGTTGGTAAAGACGCCTGCCGCCTTGCCACACAACCTGAGTTGTGTAGACTCACACCGTAAGAGGAGAGAACCAACCATCTCTAGTTATCCTCTGACTGCCACAAGTGTGCCACGGTACATGTACACCCCCCCCCAATAAATGATGACTGTAAATAACTCCCCCCCTTCTTAATGGGGAGCATGGAGCCCAGAGATCATAGCCCTGCCATGCAGCATGGACCTGGTGTGTATCGCTGGTCTTCGTCATAATTGCTAAGCCTCACCCCCCCCCCCCCCATTCTGCCGTAAACGGGCCACACGGCACTAGTGTGGTTCTTTGTGGGCACAGAATAGTTTGAGTCCTCTTTTCCCTCCTGCTGCACCCCACCCAGCACCTGCTCAGGCTGTGTGGAGAGAGCCCGAGTGGGGACAGTCACCTTGGTAACAGGGAGACTAATAATAGGTTAATAATAGGCTCTTTTGAAAACCCCGGAGCGCCTCACCGAGTCTCTCTGCTAGAGTAACTGCTGAAAGAGCTAGCAGCGTTGGGTAAGGCGTGCAGACAGACGCGGGGAGGGGCACCGTGTTGGCAGATGCGGAACGCTCCTCGCCTCCTCTGACTGCTGCCTCAGAGCTGCTTTCTGGAGCTCCTGGCAGGTGATGCAAGTGAGCAGACCTCTGGGAGTCATGGGTAGGCAGTGCCCTAGGATGGCCTTTGCCCCTCGGTAGCACGCCTTTGACTAGCTCAGTGGCAGAAAGGAGACCGTGGCTGGTGGGATCTGGTCTAACTGGAGCTCATCTAAGGCAGAATGTCCTAACTACCTAGTGCTCCAGGAGGAAGTCAGATGGCCAGTGGGTGGAGGAGTTAGCCCCCAGAATCTGTCTTTGGGAGGTAGATGTGGGCATGTGGCCGGGAGGGATGTTGGATCCAGATGAAGCTGCGACATCGTCATCGTCGGTAAGAAAAAGGGAAGTCCGACCCTGCAAGGAACCGAATTTAGCCAACAGTTAAATGTGCCTGGAGGCAGATTCTCCTCAGATGGCCTGTGGGCTCTTATGAGGGACCCAGGTAGCCTGCTTGAACTAGAGAAATGAGAGCTAGCCAAGGAGCATCATCCCAGCAGTGCATCAATAAGAGAAGCTGGTGCAGCCGTGCAGGGGCACTGGTGGGGACTGTGCGGAACTGTGCAGATGCATGCGTCAATTGCCATCTTATGCTGGAGGCTCCGGGCAGGAAGAGCAATGCTTCCAGATCTTCGCACTTTTCAAGAGCGGCCAGAAACGTAGGCTGTATAACATGTCTTGTTTTTAAAACAACAACAAAGCCCAACATCTTTGGGGCAAATATACTCAGATCCCCCCTCTAAAGCACAATCCTTCTTTAGAGGGTTGCCATTGCGTCCCCTTTCTTCCTCCTCTTCATTGTTCGTTTTGTGAGACAGGGTCTCAACTCTAGCCCAGGCTGGCCTCCTCAGCTTTGTGATGATGACTCCCTCCCAAGTGCCGGGGTTCCGGGCGTGAGCCGCCTGCCACTCCTGGCTTATTTTCCCCTCTTCTCCCCTTCTCTTCTTTCACTGTTTTTGTTTTGGTCCTTCGGATGGAGCAAAGGCCATGCCCAGGTGAAACAGCTGCTCTACCACTGAGCCACACTGCCAGCCTCCCTTTTGTGTGATGTTGCCTAATTTGAAGTCTGTGGTCTTTCTTACCTCTGGGGAGGATAGTGTTTCTCTCGACCACACTGGCTGTAAGCAGCAGGTAGTAGTTATGTTGAAGACTGTGTGGGGGCCTCGGGAGACACTAGGAGCTGTGGTGAGAATTCACACGGCTGCTATCCTCCTCTACGGCTGGGCTAATGGCTGTTCTAGCCCACCGTCCTGCAGGCGGACTAGGGGATGGAATTGTCTGGCCTGGGAGTCTCGTGGAACCCTGCCATTTCCATTTTCCTTCCTAGTGACTCTGATGGGCTGGCTAATGGTCAGCATTCTTCAGCATTCTGCCTATTGCCTCACCGTCCACCGCTGTCCAAAGTGGCTCCTTCTGTGAGGAAACATGGCTGCTATCGCTCTTCTTCTCGCGGCTCCCAGGATCCAGTTGGTGCCTTGGACTCTGTCCTGTCTGAGTGGGGAATGGTGGTCAAGACTCGAGAGGCTGTTCCCCAGAATCATAACCACTGAAGCACAGTGGGCACCGCTGGCCATTTCGCAGGACTCAACGGCTGAGTCTCCACAGTCCTGGCTCTTCCCCTCCTCCACCTGATGGCATGGAAAGGCTTCCGGATCCGCCTGCCTGGGGAGCTGGCCATTCGCTCAGAGCTTTGGCTCACACAGACTCCCCTGCTGTCTCCACACCTCTCTTTAACCTCTCCTAGGCCGGAAGCAGCAACTTTCCTTTCCCTTCTCTGTATAGCTACTTCTCGTTGTTATCACCAAATCCCTGACAGAAGCCACTTAAGGAGGAGAGGTTTATCGTGGCCAGTTCGAGGGGATTCTGAGCATTAAGGAGGGGAAGGCAGAGCCGCAGGAAGCATAGAGGTGGGACTCCAAGAAACAGGAAACAGAGACGGGACAGGAAGTGGAAGCGCAGTGTAAACCTCAAGGCCTTCCATGACCCACTTCCTCCAGCTAGGCCCCACTTCCCAAAAGTTCCACAACCTTCCATGCAAACACCATGAGCCTGTGGAGGAGGGGAGACATTTCAGATCTAAAACAAAACATCTGGGAATGTCCCGGCTGGGCGGAGCTGGCTGGTGACTTCCCAATGGCACATCTGCAGTGTTACTGTAGGCTCATGGAGATGTCTGGTGTTCGGGGTGTGATCCCTGCTATTCATTCTGTTATAGTAATGCTCACGAAGCAGCATAGGATGTTTCTGTTTCTCACAGGGCGCCTGTGCAAAATGGGACTGGGCAACAGACCAGAGTTGGACATGGTGCTGGCCATGGAGACACAGCTCCATGCTGAGGCCAGCAGGACCTGAGGAGTCTCCGTTTAGAGACCCCAGCTTGGGCAAAGCCAGGTCCTTGGCTCTGTTGAAGAAAATAATTTCAGGATGAGCCAGTTAGAAGCCCCGCTGGAGTTTATTAAAAGGCATTTTTAGCAAATGCAAGAAGCAAAGTCAGGAGGAAGGTGTTACGGAATCGAGGCGATTTACCCAGGTGTGGGCTTCTGGAAGGAGATATGTTTCACTGTCTTTACAACAGTTAGATGTGGGACTTAGGTAATTTCTGGTTAGGATCTTCAAGGGGTTGCTGAGGAGTTTAAGATCGCAGAGAAGTTCCTGTGGGGCACCTGACAGAGCTATAGTAAGGTGAACTCTGGATCATAGGGGCGCAGGAAGCGAGGACACCTCTACCGTAAACACGTTAATAGTCTTGCTTGTAAGGCGTGAGGCCCTTCCTCGGGTTACATCCACTCAGGCCTTGAGCTGGGTATATTGCTATTTTAACACTCTTACTTATCGATATTTCTACATAAGAAATATTCTTTGTGTGTTGGCGACCTTTGTGAATTGTGCTGGTGAGAGGCTCCAAGCAGACTCGGGAGTAGAGGGTCCCTTCCCATGTCCCTGTAATTTTCCATCATCTTTCTATCCTGCCTCCTTGGGGACAGTCTGTAAAGGAGATGGTGGGGCACCCGCTGGACTTGGGGTGAGTCCAGTGTAGAAAGTCTACTCGGCTGCTCCAGTTCAATTTCAAGTCCCATCACTGTCAGCCATGATCATTTCCTTTCATTAGTGGTGACCCTCTTTCCGAGCCCAGTGACAGCAACCCGGGGCTGTGACAAAGGAGCTGAATATGGGTCACCCTGACCCATTTCCATCTCAAGTTCAGAATTAGCGTGGAAACTTAATCAAGTTGCTCTGAGATTTGCAATGCCACCCAGCCATGCCTGAGGCTCCCCAGCCCCCCCTGCCCTGATTTCTGATGCTCACTCACTACAGTCGCACGCTCTCTTCCCAGCCTCCTTTGGGGCTGCGTGCTGCAGACATTGCCTGTGTGCATAGGCTCCCCGTAACCAGCAATAATAGGGGACCTGTGGCAGGGCGCACACCGGTGCAAAGAACCACCACACCAGCCTTAAGCTAGGGTGCTCAGAGACAGGGACAGTGTACAGGATCAGATGGGCTCCAGCTCAAGCCCCAGATCTGACTGGTGACCTCCCAGAGGCTCAGTTTCCACATCTGTAAGGAGGAGGCGGTATTTGTGTCTATTTCCCAGGATTGGTACATACTAAACAGTACAAGGGCATGTAAAGCATGTGGCCTCCTCTGGCAGAAAGTAAGTGCTTAACTCATGGATATAGTTGCTGTTTTAAAAATACTTTAAATTATGTGTGTGTTAGGGGGGTGGGGTATGTGCGTGTGAATGCAGGTACCTGCAGAGGCCAGGGGCATCAGAGTCCCTGCAGTTAGTTTCAGGCAGTTATGAGCTGCCCCACGTAGGTGCTGGGGACAGAACCCACTCAGGTCCTTTACAAGAACAGCATGTGCTCTTCAAAACTGAGCCACCCTCCAGTCCCTTGTACTTACTATTTGAAGCAGTGTCATTTTTTCCCCATGATCAGATGAGTCTTCTGAATTGGGAAGTTGCATCTGTCAGGATGCTCAGGCAGTTGAAAAGTGGGGTTCATCCCTTCAGTGGAGTTTGTACGGAGGAAGGGCCAGGCCGAGTGGGATTGGAGGGGTCATCCATGCTGACGCTGTTACTTCTCAAAGTGTGTGTGGGGGTGGTGGGGGTGGTGGGGGTGTTGAAGGGTCGAGGGTGAGGGTGGAGCAGGGGAAGGGAAGAGTTGGGAGGAGAGAAAGAGTGGACAAAGACAAGGCTAGACTAAATGTCGAGCTGCTGTGAGTGGAGCTGGCTACATGTTCTACATTTGGGTGGCAGGACCGTGAGATGTTGGCATCTGCTGTATCCAGGACTCTGGCTCTCACTTCTTTTTCCTTCACTTCAAGACCTGGTTCTGCTTAACCTTCAAAAAATAACAACAACAAAAAGACTTCATTCTAAAAATTAGTGCTGTGTGTGGTGACACACGACTTCAGTCCCAGCACTCAGGAGGCAGAGACAGGTGGATCTCTGAGTCTGAGGCCAGCCTAGTCTACCTAGTGAGTTCCAGACCAGCCAGAGATATACAGTAAGACCCTGTCTCCAAGGAAACAAAACAAAAAACAAACCACAAAAATTTTTATGTCTATGAGTACGTATGGAAGCCAGAGGTGGCAGATCCCCCAGGGCTGGAGTTATAGGCTGTCATGAGCCATCTGACATGGGGTGCTGGGAACCGAACTCAGATTCTCTGAAAGAGCAGTACATTGAACCATTTCTCTAGACCCTCAGCTTAATTTATTTTTGAACGATAGGTTCTTTTAGGAATCTAATGAGCCTAACCTTGAGAAAATTGCACTTCACAACATGCACAGTATTTTTGAAAACAGTCCAGATTTGGTGGCTACTAGAATCTCAAGTAAATACCTTTGTTTTAGATCATTTTCTAAATGGGACATCATCTGAAGGTTGAATAGGCAAACTCCTACACATGCTTCAGAACCCGGCTAACATGTTACCTCTTGGACAGAGCTTTCTCATTTGCCCAAAGCAGTTGGGCAGCCCCTCTTTCATGCTGTATCGTATTGTTCACCCCTCTCTTAGATGATCTGCATTCTGTGATCACTCACCACCTGGTTGGTTTCCTCTACTGATTGGATTGGGAACTCCTATTCATCTTCCTCATTTGTTGGTCCCAGGGTCTGGGAGTGTTGGAGGTCGGACACTAAATTAGGATAAGGAGTTACCTGCAGAAAGGGTCAAGGGTCAGGGTATAAATTAGGGTAAGGGATTACCTGCAGAAAAGACTTCCCTTTATCCTCTGACAAGGGGAGGACGCCCTATCTGATGGAATGTCTTTTGGGGTTTTCCCAGTTCGCTGGGAGAGCTGCCCGGGACTTCCAGAGGATAAGGGACTGTCAGCACCAGTGGAATGATCAGGAGGAAGCGTGGGAACCTGGCATCAGTCTTGAAGATTCCACCCTGATTAGATAAGGGAGTGTGTAGTTGGAAATGTCGGCGGCAGGGAGGGAGGGATGCTTTGAAGATCCTGGCTGATTCTGCCTGGCATGGCTCTGGTTCCTGGGTGGCCGCCACCCTCTGCCTACTCCGTGGGAGATCAGAGAGTGGGTATCTTTCCCGGAGTGTCCATGGGAAACTCCTCACCTAGGTTCCCAGGATGTGGAGGCACTATTTGCATGGAGGATCAGCCCACAGAAGTTCTGGTCTCTTGGAGGTCAAGACCTGAGTCGGGACTCAGTCACAACTTTGGAGATCCTGAGCGTGGAGGAGGCGAGGGAAACAGCTGCTTACAGATGACTTTAGCATCTCACAGTTGGAAATGTCTTCCCTCTGTAGCATCGATGCCTTGTGAAGGTCATGGGCATTTAGTCCAGTGACAGAAAACACATTCAAAACACATTCAGCGGGCTGGAAGAAACCATGAGGGACCCCAGGAGGGCATCAAGCTGCTTCTGATGAAGAACAGTGCCCCACCCCCCTGCACTGAGAATACGCTTACCCTCCACTAGGCTCCCTGTCCATCTCTTGTGTCTCCCAGCTTCAGCTCCATGCCTATGTGGGGAGGTTCTTGTTTTTTTCCTTAATAACCCAGTAGCTCTCTATTTGTTGATGGGGGTTCTGGTCCTAAAAATGAAGTTAGTTTAGACTTAGAGGTCTCCAAAGACCAGGCCTTAGGTCTGTGTCATTCTGCATAGGACAGAGGTCCATGAAAAGGACATTTAAGAAGCCTTCCCCCAGAAGGCCTGAGACAGTCTGATGCATTCTCTGCCAGTCACTCTTGGTCACACAGGACTACATGGACAGATGTGGCAGTATCCCAAGGCATTTATTTCTGGGCACAGGGACAGGTCCGTCAGTGAGCCAGCTGAGTTTGGAGCTGTGCGAGGACAGTTCGCAGTCCCTGGAACTGGTGAAGTTGCAGGACGGCTAGTATTGGTCACAGCTGCACTGGACACATAGAATGCCTGCCTGACCCCATCGCTGGGAAGGCTGGAGAACTAGGACGGGACTCTCCCAGTGTTCAGGAAACGTCTGGGGCTTTTTCTCAGCCACTTCTTTCACCTTTCATCTGCTTTGCCCTTCCTGTATGTGCAGGGAGATGGAACCCGTGTGTTCCAAGGGCCTTGGTTGAGTTCACTGTGGTGTGAATGTTCTGGGAGACTGTTGGAAGTTCCCACGGCCGGGGTCCTCTGCCTTTGAGGGAAGATGCATTTGCTATGAGGTGTGTTATACCACACTTTATGTGGTATACTGCCATGAGTATATGGGATGGTAGCAATGGCTCTCCTGTCCTTTCCTTAGAGAAGGCGCAGTCTGTCTCCTGAGACTGAACTTGGTGAGTCCAAAGCAGCTTTTCCTCTGATGATGCAGCTCTCTGATCCCAACTACTTGGGAAGTTGAGGCAGGAGGATCACAGTTTCCAGCTCAGCGGGCTACTAGGGGTATTAAAGTTCTGCCTGGGTGACTTAGCCAAACCTTGCCTCAAAAAAAGGAAGTGGGGGTAGGGCTGTGGGTCGCTGGCAGGGGTCGGGGCAGGGGGGCAAGCATGCAAGCAGCCTGATCCTCTGAAACCTAGAGTTCAAGGAGAGATTCAAGAGATGGGGTCCTTTCCCATCACTGGAGTAGAGTCTCCCCATCTCCTTCAAGTGTAGAAAACAAAAGCACTAGAAGCCACCTGGCATTTCTTTTTGTTCTGATCATAGCCGGCTATGGAGAACATACACACATCTTGGGAGAACTTTAGCTCAGTGAGAGAGTGCCCGCTATGATTGTGTCAGACCCTCATTCAGTCTGTAGACTGCAAAAGAGAACAATCAGTCCCAGCTCTGGTGACCAGAGTTAAGAGTAAACCACTGTCAACACTGAGGTTTTCCCTCCCAGCACGTGTGTCTGTCTCCTTAAAGAGTGATGAAGTCATCACATGATGAATCAGCTTGTTCGTATACCACTGCATCACAGTAATCTTGTCACCGAATGGCCTTTGTGGGTGCCATCTCCTGTGATGGCTCACTGTTCTGTTGGAAGGCTGCCCCCCAGTTTCCTTGCCCATTCTTGGCCATCTACACAGTTCCCAGGTTTTTGCTTTATAAATAATATGTACAAAGCTCCTTTGGGGCAGGAACTGTTTGTGTTTGGGATTTTTCTTTCTTTGATTTCTAGAAGTTGCTTATGATGTTCAAGGATAGAGTATACAAAGGTGTTACCAAACCCCATCTGCAAAGCATGGCTGTCACAGACTGCAGGCAGAGGGCTGGAGCCCAGGTGACGATGTGTGCAGGAACTCTGGCTGTGGCCACAACACTGACAACATCTAGTTTATATCCTTGAGGAACTTACTGGATTTGGGGACCCACAGCATGCATCAATAGCCCAAAGGAGGAGATGCTGTACCCACAAGGATCTATCCATGGACTTGGGGTTGGGGTATTATTCTCTGTGTGTATTCATCTTCCATTTTCCAGAGCACTCATCAGAATCCTTTCGTCTACACAGCTGCCAAGCTCTACCCTTTCGCTGCTCATTTGAGGTGTGTGTGGTGAAGTGGATTGTTTTTATTTCATAGTTTTCATAATAGAATAAATTTCAAAAAGTGTCATTCCCGTGTCCAGTAGAGATGGTTTGGTTTGGGGGAGTCTGAGTTAGGGTATAGCATCTGCCAGAGTCCATACTCCACAGGTGCCATACACATGTTGGCAGTGTTTGTCACCCACCCTTGTGGGGATAATCTGTTTACATGAGCATCTGTCCTTGGCAACACGAACCTGTTGTCAGAGCCCTGTGTGATATAGGGACATGGCACCTGGTGATACGAACCATCATTACCTCATCCCTCTGCCAGAGCCTCCATCCTCCCCTGGGTTCCAGGAGTTAAAAGGGCTTCTTACTGTGCATGTGTGGTCAGAAGGGACAGCCAAACTGCTGTATGGAGCTGGCAAGCAGATTCAGGCACTCTTTGTGCTTAAGGCTGTCACTGGGGGCGGTGCCTAGGTGTGCGTGTGGAAGATTGTGGCTATTTGTTGTGTGTCTTCTTTTCTCCACTTAGTGCCAATCACTTCTGTGTGGCTAGCCTGTCCAGTGGGAAAAAGAGAGGCTCTCTATGCCATACTGTTACTTTGTCCTGGCAGCCCCCTATTCAGGCATCTATAATTACGGGGCTTCCACAAACTCAGCTTGTTCAAAGAGTTCAAGGATTTTGTCAAACACCCACAGTCTGGACAAGTGAGTTTTGGGCTTGGTTCATCTGGCCCCTTCTCCTGGGGTCTCTTGCCCTTCTGCAGCTTGAGTGACCACATCTCCAATCGAGGGTCTGTGTACATCAGGCCATGCTTTGACTCTGTAGCTCCCCTACATATATCTCATCTGGCTGGTTAACCAGTCTGTGTGCTTACACTCTGGTTGCTGATTCTCCAGGTCCAGCAGAGTTGTTTTCTCCCTCTGAGACTCCTGGCTTCTGCAGAATAAACCCGTTTCTCAGTTTCTGTGGTTCTCTCTTCCTTTGATCTGTTGTTTGCTCCAGACCCAGAAGCGTTTAGTCCATAAAGGGCTCAGAGAGGCATCGTGCAGTGCCTGTAATGTATACACCCATGCCTGACATAGTAGGATGTCCATTCTTATTTGGCCTAGCTCCAGGTAAGCCAAAAGCAATAAGCCCATCCAGAGACGGATGGCGATGGAAGAGGAAGCAGGTACTCCCCACCCCTAAAATGTAGTGAACACAGGCATGAGAAAAATATTCAACTAAGCATTGCCAGTGACCACTCCAACCATTCCAACAGAATGCAAATTGAACTCCAAATATAACTCTAGGGTGGGGTAGGGTGGGGAAGGAACAGCCACGAAGCTTCTGAGTGCTGTTAAGACACATTTGGTTGAGAATGGAGGCTCATGCCTGTAATCTCAGACTCGGGCTGAAGCAGGAAGATGGCTGTAGGTTCCAGGCCAGGCTTGGGCTACAGCGTGAGCCTCTGTGGCAGTCAGTCCTCTTACCTCCAAAGGAAGCACTTCCTCACAGTGGGCCTTTCCTTAACTGGATAGGACCTGAACTTCCATACCCTGGTTCTATGCAGTTGTTTTTTTTTTTCTCTCTAAAAAAGGATATTTTTAGTAATACAGCTTTATTAAAACTTCATGTAACATAAACTTAGTAACTTTTACATATCAGATAATTTTAGGAAAATATATTTTACACATTAAAAAATACTGTATAACTAATATGTAAATATTTAAAAGTGTTTTTTTTTTCCTTTCTTTCTTTCTTTTGTTTTTTTCGAGACAGAGTTCTTTGAATAGTTCTGACTGTCCTGGAACTCACTCTGTAGACCAGTCTGACCTCAAACTCCGCCTGCCTCTGCCTCCCTAAGTGCTGGGGTTAAAGGCATGCACCACCACCACCGGGCTTCAAAAGCATTTTATAAGTAAATACATTTTGTTTTTGCAAGTCGAAGCTTCTCTGTTGTAACCCTGGCTATCCCAGTACTTGCTCTGTAGACCAGGCTGGCCTCAAACTTGGAGATCCACCTGCCTCTGCCACCCAAGTGCTGGGATTAAAGGCCTACACCACCACCGCCCAGCTGCAAATAACCAATTCTTATTCTCTACACATACGTAAAGCCATCAAATAAATCATTCTATGTATTTAGAAATTGAGCATGTTTTTAAAGCAGGAAGGCTATATAATACATTAAACATTACTCTTTAGATCAGTTTCCATAGCTTAATGTTAAAAATAATTCGAGTAATACTGAAATATGTAGGATGTACTTGTGTGTGTGCTGCTGGTGATCGAACCCATGGTCTTGCACACGCTGGGCAATAGATGAAGTACTTTTTTATGTTAGGAAGGAGTATGAAAATGGACACAGGGCTCTGTCCTCTGGGGTCGCAATCCCTTTCACAGCATACTGATCTACTGTTCTTGCTCTCCCCAGGCATAGGCAAGAATGTCATCTGTGACCGCACTGCGACGCCGCTGGACGCCTTCCGCATGATGTCAGCCGCCCACTACTACCCCAAACTCATGAGCATCATGGGCAACGTGCTGCGCTTCCTGCCGGCCTTCGTGCGCATGAAGCAGCTGATAGAGGAGGGCTATGTGGGCGAGCTGCTGGTGTGCGAGGTGCAGGTGCACAGCGGCAGTCTGCTGGGCAAGAAGTACAACTGGAGCTGCGACGACCTGATGGGCGGTGGCGGCCTGCACTCCGTGGGCACCTACATCATCGACCTGCTGACCTTCCTCACTGGCCAGAAGGCCGTCAAGGTCCACGGGCTGCTCAAGACCTTTGTAAAGCAGACGGACCACATCAAGGGTATCCGTCAGATCACCAGCGATGACTTCTGCACCTTCCAGATGGTGCTGGAGGGTGGAGTGTGCTGCACCGTGACCCTGAACTTCAACGTTCCTGGAGAGTTCAAGCAGGACGTGACTGTGGTGGGCTCCGCCGGGAGGCTTCTGGCAGTAGGCACTGACCTCTACGGGCAGCGCAATAGCGCCCCAGAGCAGGAGCTGCTGCTGCAGGACACTACATCCGTGAGCAATTCCCTGCTGCCTGAGAAGGCGTTCAGCGACATCCCCTCGCCCTACCTGCGGGGCACCATGAAGATGATGCAGGCAGTACGCCAGGCCTTCCAGGATCAGGATGACCGGCGCACGTGGGACGGTCGGCCTCTTACCATGGCTGCCACCTTCGACGACTGCCTGTATGCTCTCTGCGTGGTAGACACCATCAAGAGGTCCAGCCAGACTGGAGAGTGGCAGAACATCGCCATCATGACCGAGGAGCCGGAGCTGAGCCCCGCCTACCTGATCAGTGAGGCCATGCGCAGAAGCAGGATGTCCCTCTACTGTTAGCACTGGGACCTTGATGGACTCGACCTGCTGCGTGGGGCCAGTTAGGGGGAAATGCTCTGTGGAGAGGGTAGCCATTGGTGGGGATTGTGGGAAGGGCAGCGTGAATGCACAGCGTAAGAAGGTGGTCCCCGTCCTCGGTAGAGGGCCCCTAAATCCAAGGTGGTGGTGGGCCGACTTCATATTCAGGAGGGCGTGCCCTCCTGATTGGGTATCGGATGAAAGGAAGGAGGTTTAACTAGCACCTTTGTACTCCATTACTGTGAGAAGCAAGGAGGGCCTGCCCCCTGCCCTACCTCATCCATCCACATATCTTGGCCTTCTTTGCAAGCCAAGGCTGTGTATCTGATGACAAGCTCAGTGGGAGATAGGCTCTCTGTCAGCGCCCTCCACTGGCAGGAGAGGGCACTTCATTAAGTGTCTACAAAGGGTTTTTTTGGTGTTTTTGTTTTGTTTTTGGGTTTTGGTTTTTTTGGTGTAGAGGAGGTGGGTGGGGCTGGTGGAAAAACTTGTAATTCCGGGAAGCCACTGTGTGTTTTACTTTAAGGATCTGAAGGAAAAGTACTTGGTAGCAAAGTGCACAGCTTCTTTGATTGCTTTGTGTCCCAGGAAGCATTAGGGCCTATCTAACTGGCTCACTGATGTTCCCCTGGTACAGTGGGCTTCTGCAATGGAGAGCAACTGAGGTGGTAAGCTGTACCTCTGAGGTGACCCAGACGACAGACAGGCTGCACAGAGCCACTTCAGAGCCCTCCCTCAGCAGGGGGTGGGACTAGTGTGAGAGGCAATCCAGGGGGCCTGCCACGCTCTCTAGGCAACGCTAAGAATGCTGCAGGTAGCGTGGGCTTGCCTGTCGCTGCCTGCCTGGGTCAGGACAGCTGCATTCCTGGGTGTTGCAGTATGAGCTCCCCAAAAGCAGAGAGCATGAGCCCAGCTCCAGAGTTGCTATAAGCCCAACTGCCAAGCTGAAGAAAGACACGGAGGAGGAAAGACATGAGACATCTGTGGGTTTAAACAGGAAGCCATTCACTTCACTTCCACAGAAAACACTTTACCTTAAGAAGAGCCATGGCTCTTTCCCTTCCTTCCCTTTGGCCTTGGCTTTCAGGATTCTGACGGCCGGAAACTTTTGAGTGGGTATTAAGACAAAAAGCCAACAGAGAACATATTTTCAGTGTTTCTAAAACGGGGCTCTAGATCCCCAAGAGGGGTCTATATAGGTGGAGAAGGTTCACGCTGGGGAAAAAAAATCTTTGCCTTCCTCTTCTTGTCTTTTTACCCTCCCTGTGAAACTAGAGATGGACCAGTACTGGCTTAGATGTCGGCAGAGACAAAGCCTGTCATCACATGGACACATCTTTGCAAATGTTTGCTGTCCTCAAATATGACTAAAACAGTCTTTAAAACTCGAGTCTGGTCTTAAAGAAGGGTCAAGACTGAAAATAGGGAGTTCTCTTTTTCTCGGTTGGCTTTGCTAACCTTCCCTGGCATGTGGTAGTTTTGAGCCTGGGTATAGACTAGTTCCTGTAAGTAGTCTGCTTAGAATCCAGGCAGTGCTCCTCCCTGGAGCCCTGGTAATTCACAGGCACAGTCATACTGGAGCCCACACACCAGTGGAATGATGGTCATTTTCTAGCACGAAGGAGCGGGTGTTGCCTTGCTGGGAGCCCCTGTTCAACATGGTAAAGGTAGCTGATTGGTTGCCACCCCTTATGGCCAGTGTTTCAGGTTTACAGCTCAGACCAAAACT
Source organism: Peromyscus maniculatus bairdii (assembly GCF_049852395.1). Lineage (NCBI taxonomy): Eukaryota > Metazoa > Chordata > Mammalia > Rodentia > Cricetidae > Peromyscus > Peromyscus maniculatus. Next base: position 124,213,016 of record NC_134856.1, on the reverse strand, counting down.
GGCTATCTGTGCACAGGGCCACATCATAGACTTTTTGGCTTTTTTGGTTCCTGCTCTCATAAATTGCTCTTTAGGAAAGTAATTTTCCCTCTAACTACCCTGAAAATCTGTGATTAAGGATGAAATCAGGGACATGGTAGACAACTCCATGGAGTTCATTTTTCCAAGTCATTTACCTAAGTAGATATTCTTGTGATTTCAATTTTTCAATTTTTTGTTTCTCCACTTCCCTCATATTTGAGGTTTTCCCTCTAGAGGCCTCTGATCTCTGTGATAAACCATGCTGGGTCTAAAACCAAAACTTTCATTTGAGGTTAGGGGCTGTAGAAAGAATATGTGTTCTTTGGAAGAAGCATGAGAAAGTAGTGAGTGTACTGAAGTTGTATCTACTGGAATGCATGTGGTAGAGGTAGAAACAGGAGGGGGAGGCAGTTCTTCGAATGTAAAAATGACAGCAGATGGTTTGGAGGCCTTCTGTAGGGCTCCTTCGGCCCTTGGCTTCTCACGTGCAGATTTCTGATCGGCTGCAGCAATGTGAGACCGGAATCCAAGCTTTCGACAACATTCTGCAAACTGACTTTGATCTAAGTTCTGGCAATAACCCAGCCACTTTCTAATTTTTTTTTTTTTACATGGTTTAAAGGCCTGGTGGAACAGAGACTGTTTGGGGCCTTTTCATTCATTTTCCCCTGGCCTTGCTTGTTCCCATCATTTTATATATACATTATTTTATATATGGCCTCTACAAAAGTCCAGATTCCCAGAGATTTTTAAATAGGTATACACAAGTGTTTGGGAATGGCCCAGGTTCTGCAAACCTTGGAGTCTAGAACTCCTCTGTGGTCACTGTCAGTTCCACTAAGACTTCTCCCCTCCATGGTAAAAATTGCATCATGGGGTTCCTTCAAAGCATCTTAGTCTCCTTGGTAGCACGTCCCATAGTGTCAGGTCCTGTCAGCACTCAAGGTGGCTTACCTGGCTTACCCACCGAACGCAGAGTGTTGTAGGTGCATCATCTTATTATCTATAAAATTAGTATTGGGTACTGTCTCATTCCCCTGTGTACATACGAAGATGTAACCCGCCCAAAGCCACACACGGAGTGAGCAAGCCACAATTTGTACTTTCCTTGTTCTTGTCAGGAAAAGCATTCCTCCTGAAGCCCTGTAGGGGGCGTGCTCCCACCCCAAGGAGCCACTGTAAGAAGAGAGGGCTGAAAGCCACAGCACTCTTCTTGTTGAGTAAGATGCAAAATTTGATGTCCTGCCAGCAGGTTGGCAACTGAAGCTGCCTACAGAAGCAGCTGGGTTTTCTTCCCCTTCCCAAGTGGAAATGTCACTCGGCTTCTTTTGAGGTGGATTTCCTCTGTTGAGCTTTAAGTGTAGATGACTCAACAACCCTCAGCTCTGGGGACTTTCTAAGCATTGTTGGCTATGATAGATGGCCTTGGATTTTGCTGCTGAGGCCGAAGTATAACATAGGAAGACATCTTTTCACAGGAAGGGGGGGGGGGGGTCTGGGGTTTGTTTGGGACCTGGGTTGTAGCTGTACCATTCATTGTTGCATCAAACGCTTTCTTCATCTTGTACAGTGACTGTAGCCATTGAACTTGACCTGTGGTTATAAATTAGGTTTCTGACCTGGTCTCCTTTTCCAGTGGGTACTGCAGGAAATAAGCTTTGTTAAGGATGCCCTGAGGAGAAAGTCAACCCAATAGCACATGAGAGGATTTCAGAGTGGCATCTCTAAGATTCTTCCTTTGATAGTCAAGAGAGGAATATAATGGCCATTCTTTAATGGTAGATCTGGGGTTGGGAAGCCCATTTCCTGATTCTCAGTTTCTTCCTAACTTCACCAACCACACAGGGAAGGAAGGCTCATCCAGGTGATCAGTCTGGGTAGGAAATAGGCCAGAAGGAGAACACAGACCCGCACTGAACAGTATTCACTAAGCTGTGACAGGTAAACCCTTATTTTACAAACATGTTACAAGACTATGTGTATGTTAGGGACAGAACCCAAGGCTTTGTGAATGCTAGGCAAGCTCTCTACCACTCAGCCACACCTCCAGCCTCAATTGTGTCTTCAAAGTACTCAGAAAACTTGTGACTATAGCAGAAGGGTTATCTCTAATTTGCACCTTTATGGAGGTGAGGGGACATAGATTCAGATGTTCACCTTGAGGAGGACTTGAGGCCTGATGCAGGATACAGATTCTGACTCTGACTACCCTATGACTCTTGCTCCATCCACTGGTGACTTCCTTCGTCCACCAAACCCCTGGAGTTTGCAGAACAGGGTGATAACACTGGGGAACTTGGGGGAAAATAGCACCTGTCTGACCATCCCCTTTGCTTCCTTTGGACAAGGGGGCGGGGCGGGGGTGAAGAAGGTTACGGTCCAGAGTCTGCCGTATGGCTCCAGGGTCTTCTCTGGTACTTGTGTTGTTCCAGTGGCCGCCCTGGTCAGTGTCTGGCAGGTGGATCATGCTCTGAGTTTAGCTGGGGCTTCCAGAACTTCTCCGCAGAGCTGTTACACCCTCTCATACTTCTCTAAGAGTGAGAGGCTCGTGGTCTCCTCGGAGTTTGGCAATCTGAATGCATCCGTAAAGAGGAGGTAGCCAACCCAACTGGCCTTTTCTTCCCTGCATCAGGGTCCTTATTTGCTGGAGCCCTTGAGGGCCAAAGAAGCCTCTGGCTCTCTTCCAGGCTACTGACATGTTGCACTACTGAATCCTCTCAAATCTGCTGCAGCCTTTTGTTTACACCAGCAGAGAACAGAGTGACGAAAAGAACATTCTAGTTGAAATGCTTGATGCTTAGTGCAAAGCTCGCCTGGGTCAGTGGAGCAGGGAAGTCATCCTGGCCACGGAGTCACCATGTCTCTGTTGTCTCCTGTGCCCTGTCCAGCTCTCTGCTGTCCCCTGCAGCCACCATAAGGGCTAGGCTGTTCAACGAGCCCCATGGCTTCTAAGAAATGCAGTGTGGCTTATTTGTAGTGCCGAGTGACATCCCAGGCAAAGAACAAAAGCCTGTGACCTGCCCTGCCCCTTTATTCTGCCCTGCCCCTTGTTTAGGGGAGGGAGAACTTTCTAGCAATTACGGCTTTGTTTGCTGCCTGGTGCTTTTACAGTATGTCATTTGTTTTCATTTCCTTTTTTAAAACCAAAATTGCATTGGTTTGGCTGTCATTGTCAAGTGTATATTTATTGTTTTACAGATGTGAGTATATATGTATGTATATGTATAAAACCAAACTTATATATAAAAAGTCAAGGCATGTACACTAGATATTTTAAAGTTATTTATCAAAGGGAAAAGATGTGTGTTATAAAGTAAAACAGAGTCTATATTTTATATATAATGTAGATAGCAAAAGATAGCTTATAAATTATAGAAGGTTTTACTTTTTGTTTTCTATTATTAAACAAAAAAAGAAAGAATTTTAAAAGGTATTTAAAAGAGAGAGGGGAACAAATGCAATAGTGCTTAGTGCTTTTGAGGCAAACCGCTAGGGAGTGGGAGGTGGCTCGCCCTCCCTCTGCAGTTCCAGGCTGAGTGGATGGTACCCACGGTGCCTTGCGATGCTCTGGGCCAGGGCAGGCATGCTCAGCCAGCTGTCTGGGCTGCTGCGGCATTGTTTCCAGCTGCTGAGTGGCTTTGATGGGATGAGCATTGGTGGGAAAAGGATGGATATGGCAAATAAAGTCTTCAAAGAAGAGGTGATTCCAGCCTGGTTGTGTTTTTCTAACCCCAGATGCTCTTGATTTGGGAACTGCTCAGCGTGTGGGCACTGAAGCAGGGAGGGGGGACGCTTGGGGGAGGGGGCTTTGAGGTGAGGCTGTCAGCATCGCTGAAGCTAAAAAGACGGGAATCATTGAATATGTGCTGGAGCAGTCTGCTTCAGATCATTATTTTGAAAATGTTGAAATAGAACCTACTTAAGTATGCATGTGTAGCTACATGCATGTGTGAGTGTGTGGCAGAGGCTAGACCAGGGAAGAAGATAAAAGCACGATTTCACATCAGAGAAGCAAATTTCAGATTTTTTTCACATTTCATGAAGCCGTTTTAAAACAGTGGCACATGTCTATAATCCCCGTAATCTGGAAGTAGAGACAGGAGAATCAAGAGTTTGAGTCCATCCTCAGTCACAGAGTAAGTTTGAGGTTAGCTTGGGCTACATGAGAGCCTGTCTCAAAAAACCCCACACCAACAAAAGGCACTTTCTGACAAGCATTCTTAAGAGCATCTTTGCCTGCCTTGTGTTTCAGCACCATTTGAGAGCAGCCATTTTGGACTGAGCTCAAGTTAATTGGAAATTTGCATGACATGGAAATTTGCCTCTCATGATTGGCTTGGCCTTCCCTCTGTGTCTTAGCAGAAAATGCACAATCATTTCTTCTGGTCTGCACCTCCCCTTTACTTGAACAGTTCAAAAAGATAAATAGTACCACAAATCCAAAACCTCCTTATTCACAGGAACCAACACACACACAGCCCATCTCCTCATAACATCTTTAACAGTACATTTACGCATCCACACACATGAGTAGGGTACCCCAGGACATTACCACACCTCAGGATTCTTCAGTGAACCTCATCAGTTCTAATCAAGGTAATGCAGAAAAGTCTAAAAGTCACCTGCCCAAACGGTGGAGCTTGCTGGGACAGGGCCCAGCCTCTCCATTTCTCCGGGCGAGCTACCCCGGAAACCAACACTCAATGCAAATCGCAAACCTAAGCACTTATAAACATTTTCAGTCTAGGAGCTAATTATTTTTTCTCAGGTTGTGGGCTTTTTGTGTGATGCTGACTGCTCTCAAATTGGGATCATTTTTTGCTTCATAAACCAGAATCATATAGTTTAGTATTCTCAACCTGAAAAATCTGAAAGCCAAAATGCTTTGAAATCTTTTGAGTGCCAACATGAACTTTGCAGCATTTTGACTTTGGATTTTCAGATTAGGGGTGTTCAACCAGTATTCAGATATTTCAAAATCCTCAAACATCAACCAAAAAACCCCCTAAAGCCAACAAGTGAAGCACCCTCAAGAATCTGAAGTGCACTGGTACCAAGCCTGGATTAGGAACACTCCGTCTGTCCTGCCCCTTGCTAAGTCAGCCTAGATTAGGACTGCTTCCAGGCTCTTAACTACTGCCCTATGCATGGCCACAGTTTTCTAGCACACCATCCAGGTTCCTCACGGGTCAAATGGGAACTCGGTGCGTCCTCGCATGTCTATCTGTCAACCCCATCCCACCCCCAAAAAAGATGCACCTTCTAGTTTCCCTTCCTACCTTTTTTGAGGCAGGGTCTCTCTACATAGTCTTAGCTGTCCTGAAACTCACTGTATAGACCAGGCTGGTCTTGAACCTGCCTGCCTCTGCCTCTCAGGTACTGGGATTAACTTATTTTATTATTATTTTTTTTTAATCTCGTATTTCAGTATGACAAGTCTAGTTGGTTCCCTTAAAAAATGCAGTACTGCCATATTTTATGGTGAATGATATGTAAAAATCTGTGTTAAAATGGGGAAAACACTAAGCAGTAAGGTTCCACTTACTAAGTCACGTCTGCCTTGTTCTTGCCTGAGCAGAGTAGGTCCCTTTGCCTGGGTCTCCCCAGACTTTGGCCCAGCCCCTGTTGAGAGGCTGTTCGAGAATCTAGATGAGATGAAAAGGATTCATCCTTCCACAGAGTTGGCGTCAAGTCACAAACACTGCTTGGCAGCTCGCTGGAACCAAAAACTGTTCTGAGAAAGCGGGTGTCAGTGAGAACCCTTCAAATGCCTTTGTCTGCTCTTTCAAGTTCAGGCTTCCTTTAGCTCTTATCTCCGAGGCTGCATCTGTTGGGTAAATTCCTGAGGGCTGACTTGAGCTATGACTGCCTTTGTGGCAAGACCGAGGCCCAACCACAGGTCTGCAAGATAAACTCCAGTGAATCTAACCTGGTACCTGGACTTCCTCTAAAATATTGTGCTAATTACAGAAACACCTTTATCTCCTAATTACATACAGATTCGGATTGCCTGGGATCAAGTCACAATTTTTCCTTTCAGCTATCCGTGAAAAGAGAAGATTAAATGACTTAAAGGGAGGTTTTCTAGGGCAATTACAATTGTCCTCAGTATCCAAGGGGAGTGTGGTCCAGCATCCCTACCTATGCCCAGGGCCCCTTGCTGTAAAACGGCATGGTGTTTCACAGAACCTGCATTATCCTCCTATGTACCTTAAGTAAATCATCCTGGGTTACTTACACCAAACACAGGGGTGGGCAAGAGGGCTCGCTGGGTAAAGTGGCTTACTGCTAAGCCTGGCGACCTGAGTTTGATCCCTGAGGGATCAGGTGGGTGGTAGGAGGAGAGAACCAACTTTCAAGGGTTGTCCTGTGACTACCACATACATGCTGTGGTGCATAACCTGTGTGCATGTTTACACACACACACACACACACACACACACACACACACAGACACACACACACGCCAAATGTTTTAAAATATCAAATACACTATCAAGGCTTTGCAAATAGTCGTTAGACTTATTGCTTAAGGAATAGCAACAAGATCGTCTTTGATGTTCAGTCCACATTTCACGATGCCTTAACAAAACTCTAGTCAGCAACTCAAACTGGTTTTTACAATCAAGAATTCTATTACAATCCAACCCAAAGATACACTAATTTGATATTTGCTTGCTGAAGAATGATGGCAGGAGACATTAAAAGTCGCTTTTTCTGTAATTAGAGCCCTGTGTTTCTATAAGAGCAGAATTGTTTGCACGGTGAAAACACTGCCCTTCCCAACACCAGGCAGCCGCTGACTCCAAGCCGAGGGTTTCGGAGAGCATTCCTTGGTGGCATGTAGCATGATGACAGCATGTTCTGTGCGAAGTGCACATGTTGTAGGCTGAGAACCAAGGCAGTAAAGTTACAAGATACTGTCAAGAACACCTTGGATTTGGTTTTGAATTAAGTTTTGGTGACAGCACATTCAAAAGCCTGTTGCTAATGTTTTGGTGACCAGCACATTCAGTTATGTGACCCCATGAGGTGTCAGTTCTCAGTTCAACAAGCTGGAATAGAGGAATTCATTTCTTGGTCATCAATGACACTCAGTCATAAAATCATAATCTGTCTATGCCATTGTCTCGACCCATTCCTTATTGACCATCATCGCCCTAAGAAGAAGGAACCTCGAGATGACCCTGTGTGGATCAGATGATGGGCAGAGCTTGTGTACAAAGTCAAGGCTCAGTCAAAAACACCCCCAAGCACTGATCTTAGAATGAAAGGGTCTCAATCAAGTTAGGTTAGAGTAAGGCTCTACCCTCTGGGGAAAGGGTTGATCACTTCAGACACCCTTCAGATGACTTCAGAAAGGACCAGGCAGATGGATTCACTAGGTCACTCTTGGGAAGACAGTAAGACTAGAGACCTACTGTGTTCTTGGGTTCCATCTGGGACAAGCTTGCCAACAGATGAGGTGGCTCTTCTGTGTGCTAAGCTGGGGAGTCTGGACTTGATACTCAGGTTCCTGGTACAAAGCAGGAGACAGAACTAGCCCTGAAACAACAGCTGTATAGGAATCCAGCTGTGAAGGGACAACATTACTCAGATCATGGAAGAGGCCGTGTGTGTGTGTGTGTGTGTGTGTGTGTGTGTGTGTGTGTGTGCGCGTGTGTGTGTGTGATGGCGATAATAGGACAGCAAGGGAACAGAGGGCAGTAGCGTGGCCGGGGTAAAAATAGATGGAAGGGAGAAAGCAGATGCAAGGCCAGAGAGGGGCATTTAAGATATGGAAGGCTATGAAGATAAGCAAATGCCACATGAGAAGTGTGGAATAAGAGCTCCTTCAAGATGACAGGCCTTAATCTGTGCTCTGAGAACAGCTTGTATGAGGAGGAGGATGACGATGAGAAGGAATGACGGGGGAGTTTCTGCAGGAAGTTTATGAAACTGCCTGTCCAAAGCAATCAAGCTGTTGGCATTTGTGGAAAAACGTTTAATGCCTCCCACTTTGCTTTAAGTAAGTACCATCTCTTGTGCCCCCTCCTTTCTTGTTTTTCCTATTTTCAAATTCCCCAGACCTGGCAAAGATACAAAGGCTCTCATCTCCCCCTCTCCTGTCACCCTGTCCTGGGGCTTCTGGCCCCTCACCGGTGACTCAGGGTCTGCCATTTAGCATTTGGTGTTCACAGGGCTTCTTGGCCCCCTCAGCTTTCAGAGATCCTGCCCACAAGCTGTCACTACGGTCTCCCTTCTCGTCCTACACTGGACATTTCTGGGGAGTCCCCAGCATAGCAGGCCTGACCTGCAGAACTGGGAGCTCATCAGGTGAGTCTCTGGCTTCTTTCCTTGGACTCCCTGACTCAGTCCTGGGGTCAGGTCTGGATCTTCTGTCTTGTTGGATTTCTTGTGACATCCAGGTTCTCCCTTATTTGCAAGAAGTCTCTTTTACTTGGTCGTATTCATACAGCCATCTGGCATGTATCCATCCATATAGACTGAACTCGTCTCAGAATGTCATTGTTTTTTGTTTCCTGATCACCTGACACATGCTGTACCCCCTCACTTCATCTGATGTAGGGAAACCCAGTAAGAAGCATCCTTCCCTCTTATTGATGGATCTCCTTCCCATCGTGCTTTGGTTCCTCACCTCACCTCGTTTCCTAGCCCCTGTCCTCTTGAACACATGGTTAGACCTACAGGAAGGTGGATGAAATACAACTGTTGGAGACTTACACAGCCACTTTCATCAACGGACCGATGAAAAATCCGAAATGATTACATAAATCAACAAAGAACATCAGAGTTAAATTATACCACAGGCTAACCAGACCAAACAGACATTCACAGAACACTGCATTCTGCCACTCTTAGCCTTTTGGCTAAGAGGAAGCATGGCACAGGACATGACCTCCAATGGTTCTTCTTATCACACATGGAACATTGTCCAGGATGGACTGTATTATAGGCCACAAAATAAGTTTCAATAAATTTTAAAAAATTAAAATAAGCCAGGCATGGTGGTACACACCTATAGTTCTAGCACTCAGGAGGCAGAGACATGTGGATCTTTGTGAGCTCGAGGACAGTCCAATCTATAAAGTGAGTTCCAGGACAACCAAGGCTGTTACACATGGAAACCTTATCTTGAAAAAAACACAAACAAAAAGAAAACAAAAATTAAAATCTTATGATCAAGTATGTTATATTCATGTGTGAAATATCAAAACAAATGTCTAATTTTATAATGTACAATTTGTATAATGTACAAATAATAATGTACTCATTAAATATTTAAAATCAAAACCATAGTGTGTACCTCCTCTAATTGTAATGGGATAATACTAGAAAATTTAGCAAGGGGAACTTTAGAAACTGTACAAGTATGGGAACTAGGTACATTCTCTTGAGTGACTAATGGATCAATGAGGAAACCAAAAAGAAAAAATTTTAATTTCTGCAAATAAATTTCAAAATACAACATGCCACCTTATAGGATATAGCAAAAATAAATAAAACTAAGAAGTAAGTTTGTGGCATTGCATGCTTACATAAAAATTAGAAAGATTTCAAATAAACAGCTCAATAATGTAACTCATGAAAACTGAAAAAAAAATCAAACTTGAAATTAGTGGAAATATTATACATCAGAGAAGAAATAGAGACTAAAAATGTAAAAACAAGTTAAAAATTTTAAATGCAATAACGCAAGGAGCTATTAAATAATCCAAATAGCCCAAAAACACAAAATAAAGTTAAAATCCTTTCTATTCCAGAAACATGTTCCTATTTTTTAAAAGATTTATTTATTTTATTTTTAATTAAATAGATATATGTGTTTGTGTGTAGGTTAAGTGCACACATGTGAGCAGAGGTGCCCATGGAGGCCAGAAGAGGGCATCAGATCCCTTGGAGCTGGAGTTACAGGTAGTTGCAAGCCACCATGAGAGTGATGGGAATCAAGCCCAGGTCCCTTGGAAGAGCAGGGAACAAGTGGCCTCAACCTCGGAGGCTTCTCTGCAGCCCCATGTTCCTGTTTTCTGTAGGTACCCTCCTCAGTGATCTGCGTTCTGTTGCTAGAGCTGCACAAACACAGATATTTATACTGTGTACACTGTACACGCTGTTCTGCGACCCCTTCTTTTTCTCATACTAAGCATTATTTAACGTGTTTGCAAACCAGAATTTAGATTGCCTTCATTGTTATTAATGGTTTTATTGAATGAAGTCTATCTTAAAAGTTTAATTAATTAAGAGAATCAAACTTTATCAATAAGGGAAAGTACTAAGCTACAAAGACAAATAATAAAACAGGAAAGGAACAAAGAGAATTAAAAGCAACTAACAAAAACAGTTATGAGCTGGGGGTGGGGGCATACACCTTTAATCCCAGCTCTTGGGAGGCAGAGACAGGTGGATCTCTGAGTTCAAGGCCGGCCTGATCTACAGAGCAAACACAGGACAGCCAGGACTACACAGAGAAACTCTGTCTTGAAAAGACTAAACAAAACAACAACAACAAACAGTGAGGGTATGTCTTTACTTTCCCACAATAACCTTGAATGTGAATGAATTAAATCTCCCAACTAAAAATACACAGATTTGCTGACTGGATTTCTAAAAAGATCCAGGGGCATGCTGCCTGTGAGAAATTCACTTCATCAGTGAAAACATTAAGTTCAGTTCTGGGACCTTCATGATGGATGGCAGGAGAGAACATTCCCCAAAGTTGTCCTCTGACCTTCACAGGACAATTGTAGCATGCACATACCCACACACATATGCATTCATACACACACATATATAAATGAGTACATTAACAAATCCTTTAAAAAATACTAGAAACAGCACACCAAAAAGATAATACATTGAGAACAGAGATGCAAGGATCTACCATGTTGAGAGAATGAATGCTAAAAACCACACAATTATCTTAATAGATACAGAAAAAGCATCAATCAAATTTGACAATGATCAAAACTAAACAAAAAATAGGATTAGAAGGAACATACAATATAGATTATATATGATGAACCATAACCAACATCATAATACCAAGCACAAATCAGTAATCTTTAAAATAAATTAATGACAAAATTACTGAGAAGTCAAGGAAAGAACCCCACTCAGAATAGCTACAAAAGAAACAAACCAACAACCTAGGACTCAGTTTAACCAAGCCCCTGATGAGCTCTGCAATAAAAGTGACAAATACTGATGAAAATATAAGAATATACACATACAAAGCCAAAATATGTCATGTTAGTGGATTGGAAGAAGTGATACGGTTAAAATGTCCACACTGCCAGGTGAGACAGCAGACTAAGGGCTGCCTCTGGGTGAGCTGGTGAAGGACAGAGCCCAACTAAGACAACCAGAAGCCATCCCAAAGAGAGAAACAAAGGAAGAATCTGGCCACCCATGAGGGAGGTAGAAGGACACTGGACAAGGTCAGGGCAGAAATTAATTAAATGTAGACTAAAAGAATTGACCAGAGTTGGTATTTGGGGGGGGGGGGGTGCGAACCACACACACACACATACACACACACAAAAATCCCTACAAGATTGATAAATCTTTGGTCTAACAAAAACAAAAAGAGAAGATCCTAATGAGTAAAATTAGAGACCCAAATCAAAACCAAAATCTCCAGGTTACTACAGATCCTAATGAGATACACAGAATCATTAGGACATACTTTGAAAACTTAAAAGCAAAAGAAAACATAACAACAAATAAACAAAAAAAAAAAACCCTAGGAAATATAGAAGAAATAGATATGTTCAGAAGTATGTATGATCTATCAAAATTAAATCAAGTAGATATAAACAAGCAAGCCTATAACAGCCAACAGGACCGAGGCAATAATAAATCTCCCCAAGACCTTTTAAGAAAAGCTAACCTCAATACTCACCAAACTGTTTCATAAAACAGAAGGAGAAAGGACATTATCAAAACCATTCTACGGAACCAGAACTCCCTTGACAGCAAAACTGGGTAAGGACACAAGAAAGAAAGAAAACTATATGCCAACTTCTCCAGTGAATGAAGATGCAGGAATCCTCAGTAAAACTCCTGCAAACCAAATCAGTAACACATTAAGATCACGCACTGTGAATAAGGTGGTTTTGTCCCAGAGATGCAAGTTTGACTCACAAGTCAATAAATGTAACCCAGCATGCAAATAGGCTTAAGGATAGAAATCTCCTGATTATCTCAAAGCAGAAAATAATAAAAGGCCTCCAGAGGGCCAGAGGATGGCTCAGCAGTTAAGAGCATTGACTGCTCTTCTAGGGGACCAGGGTTCAATTCCTAATACCCACATGGTGGCTCAGTCTCAGGGGGTCTAGTGCCCTCTTCTGGCCTTCACAGGCACTGCATGCAGATGATGCACAGACATATATATAGTGCCAAAATACCTATACACGTAAAAATAAAAATTAACAGTGGCTTCAAGAAACTAGAACTAAAAGGAACATATTTTGACATAATATAGGCCATATATGACAAATCTATAGCCAACACTAATGGTAAAAATAGAGCAGGTCCTCTAAAAACTGGGGTAAAACGAGAGTCAGTCTCTCCACTCTATAGCACTCAAAACCTTACAATGACGTGACAAAAAATAAATGGGATACAAATGGGAAAATAAGTGAAATTATCTCTATTTGCAGACCACGTGATTCTTATATTTCAAAGACCCTAAAGATTCCACACCAAACTAGTGAATATGATGACCACTCTTAGCCAGGTTTGGTAAGACACAAAGTCAACATGCAAGGGAAGTAGTTTTTCTACATAACAAACTAGCTGAGAAAGAAATCAGGAAAAAAAATCGCAATAGCTAAACAAACAAACAAACAAACAAAAAACCCCAAGCCCCTGGGAATAGACCTCAGCAGAGAAATTTAAAAAAAAAATTTTTTTTAATGTTTAACTTAAAAAAAATACTTATGGATGTTTTGACTGCCTGTACATCCTGTGTCTTGTGTCTGCAGAGACCAGAAGAGGGTGTTGGAGCCCTGGGAACTGGAATTACAGATGGCTGTTAGCCACCAGGTAGTGACTGGGAATGGAACCTGGGTCCTCTGGAAGTGCTCTAAACTGCTGAGCCATCTCGCAGCCTGGCACAGCCATATCTGATGGGAACAGGAGAAGTCATAAAGCCAGCACAGCTGCTTGACAAAGATCCAGCAAAGCTGAGCCACATGATGGCTGCCATGCCTCTTTTAGATTTGATCTCTGCCTGTGGCATACTTGGGGGAGTTTTAATATTTGTACAGTTTGGGGATATTGGATTGATGGGAAAATTCTAATGAATCATTTATGCCTTCTCCCAGGAGTATTGCTTCTAAGCTTCCCCAGGAAAGTCCTGAACTTAATACCTTTCCCTTCTAAGCTTCCCCAGGAAAGTCCTGAAAATCCTACCCCTCCCATTTTTAGGAAGATATCCTTATCTACTTGAAGGTTTTCTTATGACTTGGAGGTTGTGACACACATAAAGAAACCAGAGGTCTCTATTGAGGCTATGAGACATTCTTAAAGTGTCTGTTCCTGTACTTACTCAGGAACAAGATAATCAAAACAAGGTAAACTTAAAGTCAGTAACATTTGGTGGGCTAGAGAAGTTGGCCACAGATCAGACAGATTGCAAGCCTCTTCCCACGAAACACTCAGGCAATTGCGTGGCATATACAGCAACACAGTTATGTTAGATGAAGCTACTTCTGCCTTATACAAAGAATTATATTGATGAGCAAAGAATAGAGTGGAGGATGATAAAAGAATTAGATGTCAGGATCTTACTTCCTTAGAAAAGTTAGCACATGCAGAGCCATTGTGGTGTCCTATGACCAAGGAACAACAGAATGCTAGGATTAGACATATAAACAAATTCTATAAAAATATGAAATGTAAACATTGTGTTATGCCAGAATTTAAATAATAACTGCAGCAACTTTGGCCTGAGGATTATTCCTGGGCACTCTGACCATTAAGAGTTAATAATACACTGCTTGGGACATGGCAATATGCCCAGGTTGGCTTGAAGATTTGTTTTGGTCTAGCATCCTTGAAGCCACAAAAGATACTAGCCTGAGAACAGGTTGTCATATGCCTCTAGATTCTTAAAAATTGGGTTATGGAGTTAATGAATAAAATTGGTTATAAAAGATAACTGTTTACCAATGGTGCTTAGACTTGAGGGAAATGATTGGAAATGATAACTCTGTACTGTCACAGTTTATTTACAATGACTAAAAGATATGCAAGAGAAAGTGAAACACATGTCCAAAACCAAAAAATGATATGATTTATGTTTTGGAACAACATAAATGTATCTCTGCTTACTGAATTCTATACAAATAAACACTCTGAATGCTAGTCAGTCAGGCTGCAAGGTTCTCCTGACCATCATGCCTGGCTTACTCCATCCCTCACCGACTCCTTACCTCCTTTCTGGGACCTGTCCACCACCAGGGATGGCTCCCGGTGCAGCCCTGGATGTGAAAGCCTTTGACAATGGCAGCTTGAAGACACTGCAGGGAAAATATTGGAGAAGAGACTAAAAGATTTGGAAAAACCTCACAAGCCCTTGGATTGAGCAGAAATAGTATTGTGAAAATTATTATGTTTCCAAAAGTAATCTCCATGAAAGTCCTAATGTCATTCTTTACAGAACTAGGAAAAAATAATCCTAAAGTTTATATGGAAGTGCAAGCAATCCTGGCTAGCCAAAGTGTCCTAAGGAGAAAGGACAATGCTGGAGGAATCACAGTACCTGATCTCAAATTATATTACAGAGCCATAGTGACAAAGAACAGCCCTGCCATAAAGACAGACATACAGATCAATAAAACAGAATAGAGTACCCAGAAATAAATTCACATCATTGCAGACATCAAATTTCTAGCAAGCTGCCAGAAATATGCATGGGGGGACCACCAAGCCTGACAACCTGAATTTGACCCCTGAGCCCCATGTGGTTGAAGGAGAGAACCAATTCCCTTCCTCATGTGTGTTGTTCTCTGGCCTCCACACGTGTGCTGTGGCATACACACCCACACACATACACTCATAAAATAAGTTAATAAATGTAAACATTTTTAAAAAACAGAAAGAGCCTCTTCAACAAATGGTGTAAGGAAAGTGGACAGTCAAACATCAAAGAATGAAACTAGACATGGATCTCCCACCTTGCATACAAATCTATTCGTGATTGATCAAATGTAAGACCCGAGATTCTGAAACTGCTAGAGTTTCCAACAAAATTGGAAAATACTTAAAGATATAGGTTTTGGTCAGAATTTTCTGAAAAGGACTCTAATAGGAAACAGTGCCACGATGGTATTTATTAAATTAAAGGCTTTTACACAATAGGGAAACTTCACAGGGAATTAATATCTAGGCTACACAAAGAGCTGCAGAAGGTAAACACAAGAAAAAGGGAATCATCTGGTCAATAAACAGACTCTGACCTATGCTGTGGGATGGTCTGTATGTCAAATCTGTTGCTCTGATTGGTCAATAAATAAAACACTGGTTGGCCAGTGGCCAGGCAGGAAGTAGGTGGGACAAGGAGAGAGGAGAATTCTGGGAAGCGGAAGGCTGAGGCAGGGAGACACTGCCAGCCGCTGCCGCCATGACCAGCAGCATGTGAAGTCGCCGGTAAGCCACCAGCCTCGTGGCAAGCTATAGATTTATGGAAATGGATTAATTTAAGCTATAAGAACAGTTAGCAAGAAGCCTGCCACGGCCATACAGTTTGTAAGCAATATAAGTCTCTGTGTTTACTTGGTTGGGCCTGAGCGGCTGTGGGATTGGCGGGTGACAAAGATTTGTCCTGACTGTGGGCAAGGCCGGAAAACTCTAGCTACAGACCTAAGAAGACAGCTCTCAAGAGAAGAACTAGAAACGATCAATAAATATGTTTTAACAAGTGTCCAACACCCTTGGCCATCAGGGGAATGAAAATTAAGACTGCTTTGAGATTCCATCCCACCCCAGGAAGAATGGTTGAAATATCAAACGACATCAAATGCTGATGAGGGCGTGATGGAAGAACCCTATTCACTGCTGGTGGCATTTAAACTTGTGCAGCCATTATGGAAATACGTATGGAGATTCCTCCAAAAACTGAAAACGGGACTACCATGTGACCCATCTATACCACTTTTGGGTATACACCCGGAGGACTTTAAGTCAGCACACCACAGAGATACTTGAACATCCTTGTTAACTGCTGTACTACTCAGTAGTCAGGAAATAGAACCAATCTGGGTATCAGTCAAGAGATGATTGGATAATGAGCATGGTAATTACATACAACTATACATGGTTATACGTAGCCATAAAGAAAATTGTAATCATAGCATCTGCAGGAAAATGAATGGAAACAGAGACCATTATGTTAAGAGAAACAAGCCAGACTGAGAAAGACAGATGCTATGTTTTCTTTTCTACGTAGAATTAGATTTACAATTACATATGTTGATATTTGTGTGTGTATGTGTAGGTCACAGGACTAGAAAGAGGATTATAAAATGGACGGAAAAGACCTTTAAAAAATGTTTGGGGGCATTTGAGATTTGTTATTTTTTACGTATATAAGTGTTTTGCCTGTATGTATGTCTGTGTACCACAGCATGCAGTGTCCATGGAGGCCAGATGAGGATGTTGGGTCCCCTTGAGACTGGAGGTATAGAAGGTCGTGAGCTACTATGTAGATGCTGGAAATCCAACCTGGGTCCTCTCAAAGAGCAGCCAATGCTCTTAACCACTTAAGACATCTTTCCAGAAAGAAAAGTAACGGGAGGTGAGGAATAGAGAATAGAGAATAATGAAATACATGTAATAATGAAGCAGAAGCTAACATGTAATAATAAAGCAGAAGCAGAAGCAAACTGGGGGAAGAAAGGACATCGGCTGGAGTGGGGAGAGGGACATGGGAGAAGGGAACACATGAGAAGGAAATATAATGACGCAGATATATGAAGATGTTATGATGAAACCCACCGCACCATATACTAACCTAAAAAAAAAAAAAAACAGTAAAAAATAAAATATCCTAGCTGGGCAGTGGTGGTGCATGCCTTTAATCCCAGTACTCAGGAGGCAGAGGCAGGCGGATCTCTATGAGTTCAAGGCCAGCCTGGTCTACAGAGTGAGTTCCAGGAAAGGTGCAAAGCTACACAGAGAAACCCTGTCTCGAAAAACCAAAAAAAAAAAGACAAAAGATAAAATGTCCTCACGTTTATGAACTCTAGACTTCTACTTCTACCAAAATACAACAGAAATAGCAAAAACATTCTTAGAATGACAGAAGATTCAGACCAACCAAAGCAATTCTCAGCAGAAGGAACAGGCCTGGAGGCATTACAATGTCTGTCTTCAAAACAAACTACAAGTCACGGCAACCAAAGATTCGCGGTACCCACATACAAAGGGACCACAGACTGGTGGAAGGGAAGAGAGAACACAGAAACAGCTCTACATTCAGCCAAGTTTTGAGAGAGTCAGAACGAACATACACTAGACGAAGGGAAATCCCATCAACCAGTGTCCTGGGAAAACTAGATATCCACATATAGAAGAAACCAGACCTGCGTCTCTCATTATGTTAAAAAAAAAAAATCAACTCAAACTACAACCAAAGACTGAACTGGAAGATGCAAAACTATGAGACTAGTAAATATACGCAGAGGGAGAGCTTTGGGACACTAGTTAAAGCAAAGTTTTGGGTTTTTTGTTTGGTTGGTTTTGTTTTATAAAATATGATTCTAAAAGCATAGTCAATGAAACTGACAGATAAATTTCATCAAACTAAAGTTCTAGAGAGCAAAAGAAAAAATCAACAGAATGGGGAAATGGCACACAGAATGGGAATGAGCATTTGCAAACTACATCTCTCAAGGGATTATTATTAAAACTCAAAGAACTCAACAGCAAAAACAAACAAGAAAAACCCCAACAGTCTGATTTTTAAAATGGACAAATGACCTGAATAGACATTTCTCAACAGAAGATTAAAAAAAAAAAGCCAACAGATACACGAAAAAATACTAAATGTTGCTGAATATCAGGGCGATGCAAAACCCCCTAAGTTCTCTCTCTCCACTCAGCATGACTGCATATGATGATGAGGATGAAAGAGAAGCAAAGTCTTATAATACACCATGTGGGGATGCAAATTAGTACAGTTATCATAGAGAACATGCTGCGTTCTGCAGGAAAGCAGCATAGACCTGCCCTTTGATCTATCGGTATATATACACATATAGATGTATACATATTTATATGTATATGATGAAATTAATGCACTGGCTTTCTGTAATCGTGATGAATGTCTGAGGCATTTTTATAAAAGTTTATAAAGGGGTGAACAGTCCCTTGGGAGACAATGCAGATCTAAACTATTTCAATGAGTGTGTTGAAGAAACACCTCCTCTTACACCCAGGGCAGCACCATTTGCAATCGATAAGGTGGAATCAACCTAGAACCCACCTAGGTTGTCCTCTACAGATAAAGAAAATATGCAGCTTTCATACATAACAAAGTGTTATTCAGCCACAAAAGAATGAGATCCTATCATCTGAGGCAACGTGGACAGAACTGGAAGGCGTTATATTAAGTGAAACTAGTCAGGCCCTGAAATGGGGGGAGTGGGATGGAAGATGGCTCATGGATAAGAGAATACAAATGGCACAGTGTGTGTGTGTGTGTGTGTGTGTGTGTGTGTGTGTGTGTGTGTGTGTGTGTGTTTAACTGAGTATTTCAAAACAGGATTTTAAAAGTTCCAAACAGAAAGAAATGATAAATATTTGAGATAGTGACCTCATCTTTACACACTCGTACAATGATACATTCATTAAAAATAAAAATGCGCCGGGCGGTGGTGGCGCACGCCTTTAATCCCAGCACTTGGGAGGCAGAGCCAGGCGGATCTCTGTGAGTTCGAGGCCAGCCTGGTCTACCAAGTGAGCTCCAGGAAAGGCGCAAAGCTACACAGAGAAACCCTGTCTCGAAAAACCAAAAAAAAAAAAAATAAAAAATAAAAAATAAAAAATAAAAATGCTGGCCAGGCGGTGGTGGTGATGCACTCCTTTAATCCCAGCACTCGGGAGGCAGAGGCAGGTGAATCTCTGTGAGTTCAAGGCCAGCCTGGTCTACAGAGCGAGATCCAGGAAAGGCGCAAAGCTACACAGAGAAACCCTGTCTCGAAAAACCAAAAAAAAAAAAAAAAAAAAAAAAAAAATGCTGTGGAGATGGCTTAGCAGTTAAGAGCACTGGCTGCTCTTCCAGAGGTCCTGAGTTCAATTCTCAACACCCACATTGTGGCTCTGTCTTAGTCAGTGTTCTACGACTGTGAAGAGACACCATGACCAGTTTATTATCCTCAAGCATGGCGGTGTGCCAGCAGACATGATAGCTAAGAGGTCTACAACCAGATCCTCAGGTAGCAGGGAGAGAGCCACTGGACAGGACTAGGGCTTTTGAAACCTCAAAGCCCACCCACAGTGACTCAATTCCTCCACCAAGGCCACACCTCCTGATCCTTTCAAATAGTACCACTCCCTAGTGAGTAAACATTCAAATATGTGAGTCGATGGGGGCCATTCTTATTCAAACCACCACAGGCTCCTAACTGTCTGAAATTCCAGTCCCTCTTCTGGCCCCTGAGGACAGTGCTCTCATGTGTACATACATAAAGACATACATACAGGCAAAACACTCATACACATAAAATAAAAATAATTAAAAATAGTGAAATAATAAGACATTGCTCCTTATAGACCACTCCTAAGTGGAGCAGACCTGGAGGCTTGGGGTACATGTCCAAAATTCAGCTTTACCCATTACCTACCACCATAGCAAAGAAAGGTATTGCTGCTAGAGACGTTATGGCCATGTTAACACTGGTTTACAAGAGGTGTGGGAGACTGCCCTTGTCTATGATGCCCTAGCATGTGGAGTCATGAAGCCAAGCCCATCTATGTGTGATGAGCCTGTGGAAGTCAGTTTGGTGAAGGCACGTTCGGCTGAGTACCAAATCAACCCGATTAAGATAATGAAACCAAGCAACTAGGAGAATCCTATCCTCTGCAAAATTGATCTGCTCGAATATGGCTGTCTGCAGCTGTGTCATGGTTAGGAACTATGACAAAGACTCTCAGGCCAAGGTTGTTACCCAAGTGGACTTCAAATGCAAGAAATTAACAGCAACAACAACAATGAGCCTCATTAAAATAAAGTAAACAAAGTTCTGGAGACATTTGAGCCATGGCTGCACAGTAATACGAATGAGTAAATGCCACTGAACTATCCACCTAAAAATAATTAAAATGCTAGCTTTCGTTGTGTATATTTTTCTGCTGTAAGAGAAACACGAATGTGAAAGCATCTCAGGTAATTGAACCACAGCGCCCCCTCCTGGCCATGGCCAGGGCAGCCAGCCTAACATTTTGGGAATGGATATTCTCATTTTGTCTCTTTTGCCGCCATTCTGAACCCTCTTATCCTGGAGAGCCTCAAAGTAAAAAGGCCAGTTGTACTTCTTTAGGACAATAAATGTGCCTTTGCATGGTGGCTGTTAGCACAGGGGTAGCTTGTGAAAGGCTCCTTCCAAGCCTGGCAGAGGTCTGCAGACAGCTCATTAGCACTGACAGCTAGGAACTCCAGGACAGAACCCTTTTCAGCTCTGAACTGCCTTTCATCGGCCACATTGAAAGCTGCAGAAATGAGATCAGGGCTTGGGGAGCCATTCAAAGCTGGCCACAGAGGCCAGAGCCTGCAGCAGCCGAGTCGGCGAGCAAACCTGCGCTCCCCTATCTGTGAAGACTTCGTGGACTTTCTTTAGCGGCGATTCAGCATCCTTGACCCAGATAAAGGGCTTACAAAGAGCTCTTTCACGAGCGATGTGTTCAGATAAGTTAAATCCCCTGCGATGCACTGCTCGCATCTCCGCTCAGTTTAGTTCTACTGACCCACAGACTCAGAAGCAGGTCAGGATGGAGGGAGGTTTCCTCCTTCCTTCCCTCCCTGCCTCCCTCCCTGCCTCCCTCCCTGCCTCCCTCCCTCCCTCTTTCCCTCCCTCCCTCCCTCCCTCCCTCCCTCCCTCCCTCCCTCCCTCCCTCCCTCCCTCCCAATAGTCTCATATAGCACAGGCTAACCTCAAATTCACCATGTAGCAAAAGATGACCTTAACCTTCCAATCCTCCTGCCTCTGCCTCCTGAGTTGCTAGGATTGCAGGCACATGCCACCACACTCAGTTTGTACAGTGCTGGAACTAAACATGGCTCTGTGCCTACAAAGCAGACACTGTACGGACTGGGCTACATCTCTAGCCCCTCTCAAATTTGTTCATCTATCCATCATTCCTTTGAACCGTGTGATCCTTCCTGGCCTAGGTAAAGTCCATCTTGGAGAAATGGAGGCCAGTCTGGTGACACCTGGTTGATATTCAGAGGCTGTGGGGCCACCACATGCCTCCCCCTCTCATATCACCCTTGCCTTTGCTCTAAGATTAGGTTGCTATCAGACCCCATCCTACATCTGCAGTCCTGACAACTGCCCTAGGTAAGAGACAGCATCCGGTGCCAAGCTCTTCAGAGGTGGAAACAGCCCTGAATCTCCTGATGGTTTCTGTGGAGAGGAAGGTCTTGCCCCAGCTGCTGCTTGCCCCAGCCATGCAGTTGATCATAGACCATTTGCAGTTGTTTCAGAACTGTTTTCCAAAAGGTACAGGTGCATGCCACCAAGCTTCATGACCTGAGTTTGAGCCCCAGGACCCACCTGCAACAGAACTGACTCCTGCCTTCCTGAATCTCTCTGGTGAACCTCACACACCAGTCCGGACCTAATCAGGAGACAGATACCTCACAGTAATTTGCACAGGGACGGTTGAATGTAATTATTATGGGGGACTGGAGTGCTAGAAGAGTCGGCTAGCAGTGGATAAACACTAATGAATCAAGGAATGGTGGATTGAGGGAGCAGCCACCACCCCAGGGTTGAGATGGAGCAAGAAAGGAAGATACATACATGGAAGCAGGTGCCTCTATTCACATCCTAGGGCTGAGTTCCAGGCTCAGTTGGGAATGCAGCTGTAGTCCATAGGAAGATGTTTGCTGGGCTGCTGTCTTGACTGGACTCAGGGAGAACAGTCCCTTTGGGCACCGGGGGAAAACTATCCGTTGGTTGATGCCTCATTTAAGAACTTGTGCAAAATTACACAAGAGGATTTGAGAAAGCTACCCACGAGGGAGTGCCTTGTGCGGTGGGTTGTCATCCTTTGCAGGCCCCATGCACTGTAGACACTATACGGCAGGGCTCTACCGTGAAACATTCATGGGAATGCATTTCTGCTCTCTGTGTCTGTCCCTCCAATGCATTTTGCTAAGAAAATAGGATACCAAGCTAGAAGGCAAAGAGAACATTCTTTACAGGCGTCAGCTCCATTACTGTAGACATGAAGGTGGGCTTGCAACTGGAAGTAACTAATTAATAAGTTATACTCTCCAGACTTATGGCCACCTAGTTCCATAGACATACATTTTGAACTGGTATTCCCAAAACTCTTCTTCAGCAACATTTTCCATTTTTCTAGTTGCTCTGACCCAACACTAGATGTTGTTGACTCATATTTCTTTCACATTTCACATCAAAATCAAGAGGAAATCCAGCTGACTTTATCTAAAAGTATATCCAGGAGCTGGGGGCGTGAGGCCTAAGTTTTCTCCCCAGCACTCAGGCAGAAGCAAGGCAGAGACACACAGACCTGCTATCCCCACGTTGGGGAGATGGCAACAGGAAGATCCCTGATGCTTGCTGGCCACACAGTCTAGCTAAATCAGTGAGCTCCAGGATCAGTGAGAGAACCTACCTCAAAAACTAAGAGGCAGAGTGACTGAGGAAGACACAGGACACTAACCTCTGGCCTCTACATGTATCCACAAACATACAAACATATATACAGACATGTATGCATGCCCACACATACATACACCCACGGAGAGAAGGACATTTATGATTTGACCTCTTGTCACCCTATACCTTGCTATCTATCTCTTTGGTCCAAGTTATTACCATCATCATCCCATGAACTTTTCAGTGACTCCTATGGCTCTGCAGTTTCTCCGTCTCCACCCCAAGCACACTAGCCTCCTTGTCTTTCTTTATTTTAAAGATTTCCTTTATGTGTATGAGTGCTTTGCCTGTATGTATGTATGTATGTGCACCACATGCATGTCTGGTACCCATGTAGATCAGAAGAGGGTGTCTGATCACGTGGAACTGGAGTTATGGGTGTTTTTAAACCACCATGTGGGTGACAGGAACCAAAGCAGTGTTCTCTGCAAGAGCAACAAGTGCTCTGAACTGCCGAGTCGTCTCTCCAGTCCCTTGTCCTTCTTTAACTAAATATTCAACACTCAATCAAAATTCTCCTTACCTGTCTTTTCTTCTTTCTGAAAAATAAATTACTCACTTGGTGTGTCTTGTTTATTACCTATTTGCCACCATGTATACCTCATAGGCAAGACTACCTTATTTTATTTTTTATATACTCTGAGATGGTTCATTTGTATTGTCAGCTTGACTGAAGAGCTACCCTGAACACGGGTGGCACCATTCCATGGGCTGGAAGCCCAGAATGAATAAAAAGTAAAAGGAGGAAGGCAGAAGCCAGTTGAACACCAGAATCACCTCTTTACGTTTCCTGACTGGGAACGCAATGTGACCAGCCGCATCCCACTTCCACTGCCGTGACGTCCCCATGAGTCAAACCATGAGCCAGAAGAGACATGCCCCCCTCCCTCAGGCGTTTTGTGTCAGATACTTGGTCATAGCAGTAAGGAAAAGTCCCTAGAAGAGAGTGGGAGCCAAAGAAACATTTGTTGATGAGCTGTGCACCCTCAACAGAAGGTGTCTTGTGGCCATTTCCTGCCAGTTCCCCACACAGCCATCAGAGAGTAACTTCTTCTTGTCAAAAAACGTGTGCTTGAAGATCGAGGTATAGCTCAGTTAGTAGATATCGGAGCACTTGTGAGACAGCCTAGGGTTAAAACCTCAGCATACCATACACACCATGCACACCTCCTCTCTCTCTCTCTCTCTCTCTCTCTCTCTCTCTCTCTCTCTCTCTCTCTCTCTCTCTCTCTCTGTTTAAAATGAGAATGGCCTCCATAGGCTCATATATTTTCATGCTTAGTCCTAGTTGGTGAACTGTTTAGGAAGGATTAGGAGGTGCGGCCTTGTTGGAGGAAGTGTGTCACTGGGGCTGGGCTTTGAGGTTTCAATAGCTCATGCCAGGCCCAGTCTCTGGTTTCGCTGCCTGCTGCCTGCAGATCAGGAGATAAAGCTCTCAGCTACTGCTCCAGCACCATGCCTTATCTACTCCCCTGCCATGATGATAATGGACTAGTCCTTAAAACTGTAACCCACTTCCTAATTAAATGCTTTCTTTTGTAAGAGTTGCTTTGGTATGGTGTCTCTTCACAGCATTAGAACAGAAACTAAGCCTGTGCGGTTCCCACCCCATCCCCAACACACACACCATGAGGAGCAACTCTGTGCTGTGTGGATCCCATGTCTTTTTTAGCACCGTGCTGACTCTACTTCTACCCTCTCCTTGCTAAACCCTAAAACTCTGATGCATAGATACCAAAGAGGGCCCTTCCCACAGAGCCTTGTTCATAAAACTACTGGTGTAGATATCATGCTTTAGCAATGAGAGTAACCATAAGCGTTTCATGTGTTTATTCTCTTCAGTCCCCATGATAAGCCAATGTGGCATGCAGGTTCCCAGACCCCATTTTAGAGAGGAGCCAAATGAGAAGAAATTCTTTGCCTGACTAGCAGCTTGAGAAGCCTCCATGTCTGTGCCTTGTTGCCAGAGACAGTTTGATATCAAGGAAATGACAATGAATGATTTGGAGACAGCTAAACCTGACTTGAACTTAAATTTAAAATTGAGTTTGAGCTAAATCACAGAGGGGTGGAAGTCAAAATGTAATCCTTCTAAAGGAAATTACCCTTAATTGAGCTTAACAGGCTCACAGGGGAACCAAATAGGAATGACATCATCCTGGGCTAAATGTTCACCACCCCAAGACCCGTGTGCAGCAACTCCAGGTCTATACCAGCATGCTACCTCATGGCATTATCCTTCAATGGCTTCCTGTTGCTCATGGAACAGATGCCTCATGTACACAGCAGTAAATTAACTTCTTCATTTTCTGGGGCCCCATCAGGGAGTCTCCTCTGACCTGATCCAACCACCTGTTGTTGCACGTGGTCTTAGTCCATTTTCTGTGGGAGTGTCTGAATATCATGCATGGAGAGCTCCACTAGGCAGGGTTGCTTTGGCTCATGGGTCTGCAGCTTGGGAAGCCCACACTTGGACGCTGGCTTCTGAGGAGGTGCTTCCTTGTTGTTGGGGGCTCTGCAGAGCTCTGAGGTGCTTTGGGGCCTCACGTGGTTAAAGGGACTGAGTGTCCTTGCTCGGGTCTCCCATTTTACAAAGCCATAGTCCCGCTACATCAGTGCCCTACCTTTATGGCTCCATTTAACCCTAATTTCCTCCCCAAAGTCCCACCTGTAAAAATACCTTAGTTAATTCCCACCTTCACAGAAGCGATGTCATTTTAACATGAGTTTTCTGAGGACATTCAAACCATTGCAACTGGGGTTTCTGTCAGCAAGCTCTAAGCTACCAAGGGTAAGGGTACGCATCCCTGTCTGGTCCTTGACACATACTATAGATTCAAACATTTGTTGAAGAAGGAATGAATGTTTGCAGTCCTCTCCAGCCAAATCTACTCTTCCCATCAAATCATGCTGGGGTAAGGGTGGGGGGTGGCTCACTGATAAACCCCTACAGCTGATCAAAATGGCTGAATGCACTGATCTTCCCAGGACCCCTTGCTTTTTATTAGTGAAGAGAATGTTGTGTTAAAGAAATGGCATTGCATACAGATGAGGGGAGTAGAGAAGGGGAGAGTTGGAACTAGGAAACACCTCCAGGTAAATGGTGTCATATGGCTGGATACTTACTGCTCCCTTGAGAGTCTAAGCAGCACTCCCAACCACAGCAGCTGTTAACTTCCCAGTGGATTTCCCTGCCAGTGAACCAAGAACAGTGTATCTTTCCTCCTTTCTTCTAATTATGTCTCTCCTGAAAAAATTCTGCTCATGTCCTCATCATAAAAGCAATATTTTGCCAGGCGGTGGTAGGAAACACCTTTAATCCCAGCACTCAGGAGGCAGAGCCAGGTGGATCTCTGTGAGTTCGAGGCCAGCCTTGTCTACAGAGCGAGATCCAGGACAGGCACCAAAACTACACAGAGAAACCCTGTCTCAAAAAAACATTAGAAAAAAGGCAATACTTCTAGACCTCCATCCCATACACCTAAATAACCACTTCTTTATAAAAACAAAAACAGTTTTACCTGCAACTCCCTATGTGAATGAGGCTGGTGTTTAACTTGTGGTGACTCTGTTTCTTGCCTCCTGAGTGCTGATCACTGAGCGCTGATCTTCTCTGACTGCATTTGAAGTGTAGTGATCTCCAGACTTAAGCAGCTCTTCCACGTTTGTGAGACTGTGCTGGGCTGCAGGTGGAGCAATGCAGTAGAACACTTGGCTGGCATGTACCAGGCCTTGGATTCCAGTACTGAAAATCAACCCATTAGCCAACCAGTCAACCAACCAACCAACCAGTCAACCAGCCAGCCAGCCAACCAGCCAACCAACCAACCAACCAACCAGTCAGTCAATCAATCAATCAATCAATCATCAACCAACCAACTAATCAATCATGCTGGGTTTCATCTCTCTCTCTCTCTCTCTCTCTCTCTCTCTCTCTCTCTCTCTCTCTCTCTCTGTATCTTCTATAAATTTTTACTTCTTTGCTATACACTATCTACAACAGGGCTTTTTGACTGATCCTGTAACCAATGATGAACCACCAATTACTAGAACACTGAAATAATAAAGAGACATATAGAACATAAACTCCCAATTTGGGTTACTAGATTTAATAGACATAAAATAACTGTCAAATTACTATAAAGGTCCTTCCTACATGCTTGCTCTGAAAGGCCATGCTCACCCACAGACTGGTCAGTAAACAGTGCGTAGATGAGCACTAGGTCATGGACCACACTTTAAATACCACTGAACTGGTTCACCAGCAGTTGGGCCACATAATCTGTTTTTCTAAGAAAAAGTAAGATATCCAGTGACATCTTAATTGTCTTATTTTGTTTAGTATGCTCTATGATAGTTTCCCAACTTCAAAATGCCTACTGATGCATTCCTCAGAATGTACTCCAGTTAAGCTACACAGAAAATCATAGTATTTCCGTTTAAAAGAAAAGATCTAACACCTCTCTCTATCTACCCTACCTCTCACTTCAATAAAGTAACACAAATCCACTCTGCACAAAAGGCTCCACCTTTAAATGTCTGACAATCTCCCCTAAATCATACCACCAGCTGGGGAGTAAGCATTCAAACACACGAACATCTGGAGGACGATTCACCTCAAACAGTGACAATATGTAACCTTTCTGAGTGGCAAATAAAGAGGTCTTGCTTTGCCTTGTTCAGGAACCTCTACCTGAAAGGTGAAGATGAATCTGTAGCACACTGGGCACAGAAGTCTGGTCTCGGCATCTGAAATATCCACTGCTGGTTGGAGAGAAAATCCCCATATGAAGTTTTTCCCTTTAGTGGACAATGTGAAGCCCATCTGAACTCAGTGCTGTTGCTGCCCTCTGCTGCTTCCTTTGAGAATTGCCGGGAGCTGGATTCCTGGGGCTGCTGGGAGTGGTAAAATCCCACCTTTGTGGAGGGGATCCGTGATGGGCATGCACTTTATTCAAGATTTGATTAAGCATCCTACACTTCACTTTTCACAGCACCTTCCCGTCTCAGCTCTTCACTTTGATGTGGGAATATAATCCATAGCTTCTTCTGGGTACTGCTTGCAAATGCTATCACCTTAAGCTCAGCCTACCCTCAACTGAAAACATGGTCAAGTCTCAAACCTGTTCTTTATTTTCGCCTTTTGTTTGTGCCCCATGGCATGCTCACACTGGAGTGGAGTCTCAAATGTGCTGTGACTTCTACGTCATACACACGTGTCCAGGTTGCCATTTCCTGCCTTTATGATTTATGAATACTTTTAAAAAGGGGGCACTAGGGATTGAACCCAGGCCCCTTTGCATACTAAGCATGTATCTTAGTTAGGGTTCCATTGCTGTGATGAAACACCATCACCAAAAAGCAAGTTGGGGAGGAAAGGGTTTATTTGGCTTACACTTCCACAGCACTGTCCATCACTGAAGGAAGTCAGGACAGAAACTCAAGCAGGACAGGAACCTGGAGGTAGGAGCTGATTCAGAGGCCATGGAGGGGTGCTGCTTACTGACTTGTTCCCCATTGATTTGTTCAGCCTGCTTTCTTATAGAACCCAGCCCAGGGATAGCATCGCTAAAAATGGGCTAGACCCTCCCCCATCAATCATTAATTAAGAAAATGCCCTACAGCTGGATCTTACTTACAGAGGCATCTTTTCACCTGTGACCTGCAGCCACTTATGAAAAAATCACTCAGAGGCTTAATATTATTTACAAACTGTATGGTCTATGGCAGGCCTCTTGCTAGCTAGCTCTTACATCTTAAGTTAACCCATTTCTATTAGTCTATGTTTTGCCAGTGGCTTACCAGTCTACTGGCATGGTGTTCCTTGGGCGGCAGGCTGGCGTCTCTCCGACTCCGCCTTTCTTCTTCCTGTATATCTGCTTAGATTTTTCCGCCTGCTTCTAAGCTGCCTTGCCATAGGCCAATGCAGCTTATTTATTAACCAGTGGGAACAACATATATTCACAGCATACAGAAAGACATCCCCAACACCCCATCAAAATAGGAGAAGCATGGTGGCAAGAGGTGCTAGTCGCACTGGATCTAGTCAGGAGTGGAGTATAAACAGGAACTCAGTGCCTGATCCCAGTGACCCACTTCCTCCATCAACATTCCACCTTTTAAAGGTTCCACAACCATCCCAAACAGCAGCAAGAGGACCAAGTATTCAAATATAAGTGATGAGGGGCATTTCACATTTAAACCATAACACCAACCTGGGACACAGGCCCATGGAATGGGCCACTTACAGTTAGGATAAGTCTCCCTGCCTCAATGAACCTAATCTAGAAACTCCTACAGATAGAGCCAGGGGTTAGTCTCCTAGTTGATCTAGGTCCTGCCGAGTAGACAATATTAACCATCATGATGAGTCTAAAATCCATAGTTTGGGCCAGGCACACAGGATCTGCAAGCACTATGAGCAACAGTCCCCTAGAGAATGCCAGTTCCATGACCAGAAGAATTGCCATATTTACAATGACAAACTTATTCTTGTTGTGGGGATATTTGTACAATATGTGAAGATGTATTGCTGTGGTTGGTGTAATAAAAAGCTAAACAGCCAATAGCTAGAAAGGAGAGTATAGATGGGACTTCCAGACAGAGGGAGAACTCTGGGAAGAAGAAGGCAGGGCTGTCAGCCAGCCTGGGAGGAAGCAGCACGGGCAGGTACAGAGGTGAGGTAACAAGCCTCAGGGAAGAATGTAGATATAAAAAAATATGGGTTAATTTAAGTTATAAGAACTAGTTAGGAACAAGCCTAAATTAAGGCTGAGCTTTTAATTAATAATGAGTCTCCATGTCATTATCTGTGGGCTCGAGAAAGAACTACTGCAGGTTCTGCCTATTGGACTGAGTTAAACCAGAGCCCCAGATCCAGTTTTCTGGCAGACAACAAAAACGAAGGTGGAAAATGAACCTTTGCGATCATCCAGGATCGACTGTCTCCAGACGGTGATAGAGTTGACTCACAAGTTATCTGAGGTCACAGAGTCAACACGTGTGTTGTCCTCTTTCTGTTACTGCAGCAAGGCCACGGGATAAATGAACTTTCGGAAAAGGGAAGGCTTATTTTAGCTTACAGTTCGGTTCAGTTACTTTTGCACCAAAGTGGCCATGGAGGAGATACCCCCAGTAACCCTAAATGTTTCCAGTACTTTCCAAGAGCACCAAGCAGGGAACCAAGCCTTTAACATACCCATCTCCAGACAACAGCCTTAATTTAAACTATAATAGCAATCCTCGTGGCTTGATAATATTTTATTTATTACTATGAGTTGCTGCTCAAAATCAATATTTTTTATTCCAATTAAATTACACAGACTGTTTTGCCTGTCTGCTTTACTCGTCATGACACTGAAGATTATGCGTTCCTTTCCCAGGTCCTGACATTCACTGTTCCAGTGCTAAGGCTTCCCTAAGGACATCTCAACCATAACCATAGGTTTAGATGAGGCAGAGGAGTTCTGTGAGTTGAGGCCAGCTTGCCTACAGAACAAGTTCCAGGACAGCCAGAATAACTCAGAGAAACCCTGTCTTGAAAAAACAAAAACAAACAAACAAAAACCCCCATAGGTTTAGATGAAGGAAATACAGCTCAAGGTAGCCATCTTTGAGGGGCTGCTTAAACCTGTGTTGTAGCAGGAGCAAGATGACTAGCAATGACTTTAACAGCTCATGGCCCAAATACACTTTAATAAAGAGTGACCACCGATTCATTGTGCAGGACCCCTGTCAGTCGCCAAGTATCCACAGTAAGCACTTCCGGTATGCCAGGCACTGTTCACAGGATGTTATTAGCAAAGCATAGGTTCCTGGCCTTGTGGAACTGTTATTCTGATGGGGGTGGGGTGGGGTGGGGGGATACAGCCTAATAAATTAAATATAGTGTCAGACGATAAAGAGAGCTGTGGAAGGAAAATCGGACCAGGTACAGGAGGACAGAAACTCCAGTGAAGATAGCAGGTTAAGGGAGTCACCTCAGGGTGGGGACATCCAAACAAGACTGAGGCAGTCATGGTGTGGTGACCCAAGCCTCTAGTCCCAGGCAGGTGGATCTCTGTGAGTTCGAGGCCAGCCTGGTCTACAAAGCAAGTTCCAGGACATCCATGGCTGTTACACAAAGAAAACCTGTCTCAGAAACCTAGAAAAGACTGAGGTGATGAGCTAGATCATGGTTTTCTGAAACGGTCTAGCACAGAGGAACTAACTTGAGAAGGCCCTAAGGCAGGATGACTAGTAACAGAAGAGGGACTCCAGGAAAAGCTTTAGATACCACTGTGAGGGTTTCGGTGTTTACTTTTGAGTAAAGGGTGGAGCAATGATATGAGGCATTTTTAAAAGGTCATCGTGCAAAAACAGAAAACAGCTTTAAAGTTCATCTCCTCCAGAAGCCTCCAAATACTCAGCTCGTCAGTGGCCACCACACACACCCTTTTGTCTCACATGCCACATCTCTCACTAACCCTTCCATTTTTCTGGTGGCTGCCTCACTCATAGCTCTGTGTCAGAGGTAAGAAAAAGGAGATTGCGTAGGTCATGACTTGCTCCAGGTTTGGATGAAGTGAATACAGTGCTGGAGTAAGGCACCCCTGAAGGGCTGCTACAGCCAGGCTGAGTACCCCAGGATTCAGGAAGTGAAGATGCTGGCAGTCGGGAGTAGCACACTTGTGGGCCAATCACCACACATCCTTTCATTTTAAAATTCAACACCCATCTTACACACGGTGTACCTTACGCGTACATCTGATTTGATTTCTAACTTTCCAGTTTGAGCTGTATCGTGGCAGTCTGTTAAGGTTTTGGCTGTTGACAGGGCACATCCCTGAACCATCTTTTCTCTGGAAGATTTTTTTAAAACCACAGTGGCTTAAACCTTCTCAGGCATTGCTGTACTTCTGAGCCTACAGAGCTATGAAGAAAACACAGAAACTGAAAGTGTTAATTCATTTTAATATTTAAAGAGTACTATATCTGTTAAATCTAATGATGAATTCAAGTTTGTTTTCAGTTCAAACACTGTATTCAATTTAACTGCATTTATCTTCTTATATACATGCATTCTTCTTCTTCTTCTTCTTATTATTATTACTATTATTAATGTTAGCATTTAGGCATCTGTACTGGCCTGCCCCTTAGAATCCTGACAGGATATATCCTCAGCTGCAGCCACTAAGAGCACCCCCTGCGCACATTCGCTGTTTCTTTATAAAAGGCGGGCCTTGCCCACCTCCTGTCTCTTTTCTTTCTCTTCCTTAGCTCTGCCTAGGGGCCGGTCTCTGCCCCCTTCTCTTCCCATTCTCTCTCCTCCTTCAATAAACCTCCCACGTGGGCCGTTGTACGGTGTGACTCCTTCTCGCCGTTTTAAAAATTATAACAATTATTACTATTTGATAGGTGTTTTGCCTGGTGTCCATGGAAGCTAAAGAGGGCACTCCGTCCTCTGGAACTAGAGTTAGAGATGGTTGTGAGCAGTCACAAGGGCGCTAGGACTCTGAAAGTTGAACCAAGAACTCTGGAAGAGCTGCCAGTGCTCTTAACCACTGAGCCATCTCTCCAGCACTCATTTTGATATTTTAACTGAGAAGCTGACTACACAAAGACAATAGCCTGACCATACCTAAAACAGAATGTGACCCACAACTTGCACAGAAAAATAGCTCCTTTTCTAAAACAGTCTAGGAAGCCAGACTGTGGCTAACAATCCAAGAAGCTAAACAGTAGTATGTCCGGGACAGCTGGATCTTCATATTTCCCTAATTTAGTCCCTGCAACTCACTGCCAAACTGGGGAAGGCCAAAGAATATGCTTTCCAAGACAGATCACATAGGATCCTCCAGCTCTGTCCCGCGGCTCCCAGCTTCCCCTGGCAAGCAGCCTCTATTGGCTGCACACCAGGCCAAAAGGCAAGTGTAGGCAACCCCCAGCCCGTCCCCGCATAGTAAGCGCTGAATAAACAGCGTTGCTTATCTTCCCTTGGTCATTGCGCGACCACTAAGTTTTGTTTTTAATTTTTAAACATTTATATGAATGGATATTTTGTCTGGGTACCCGCATGTGCACCATGTGCGTGCCTAGTACTGGCAGAAGCAAGGGGACTTTGGATTTCCTGGATCTGGAGTTAAGGATGGTTGTGAGCCACCCCGTGAGTGCTGGGACTAGAACCCCGTTCCTCTGCAAGAGCAGTAAGTGCTCTCAACCGCTGAGCCACCTCTCCCGCCCCATCACTGAGCTTTTAATAGATGAGGACATTACACCCCTCCCCTCCGTCCCCCGTGCCCCCCCACCATGGACACTGAACGTTTGGGAGAAGCAGTGCAGTGCTATCAATAACCAAAGGCTTATCTCCGATTCTCCATCCAGAGAAGGGTAACAAACACTGCCTGAGGGATCCCGGGATCCCGGTCCCCATAGGATAGGACCACGGCGGCCGGAGAAAGAAGAGCACCCTAAGCACGTATGGCCGGACAGAGGGCCGGACGGCGGGAGAGGCGATCGCTAGACCCCTGGGCATCAAGAGTAAACGCCTGAAAGTGAGAAGGGCAGACGTTGAAACACAAGGGCGCAGAGAGCTTCCGCCCGCTCAGCTCTTGCCAGCTCTACCGCTTCAGTGCCCGGGCGTGGGTGGGGCTTCCTGCAGATGCCCTCTGCGCACGCGCCCTCGGTACGACGTCACGTCCGGCGGCGGGACTTAGCAGCAGCGCTGGGCGAGCTGCCCCCGGGAAGGCTGGAGCCGGTGTGGGTGTCCCGCGGCATCGCTCCCCTCGCTCGCTCCGCCCCGGCGCTTGTGGTTCCGCTTGTCCGCCTGTGGCTCAGCGCGCCCGGCCTGCTCTCCGCTGCCTCCCCAGATCTCTTAGTCTGAACCCCGGTGTGTTTGCGTACAGAGGTGAAGCGTACATAGCCGGGAGAGCGGGGTCTGGGGCTTCACCGGGTGCCGGCACCTTACCCGCAGGTGGAGGCACCTGGGCAGGAGTTGGCAGCATGTCCTTCAGGGCGACGCCTTTGCCATCACAGTGCAGTCTCAGAAAGGCTGTCCGCAGACCACGGGGGCCACGAATGCTTAAAAAAACAAAGTCCAGAGTTTGCATTTTAATGCTTTGGATTTTTAAAAACAGCTATCAGGAGAGCGTGGAACTTTTTAAAAGCAATTCTAAATTGCTTTTTCAAAAATGAATTATAATCCTTCCCATGACAGAATCTGTTCAGATGGTATCTTCCCGACCCAAAGAAGAAGTCCATCCTCCCCTGGTCATTGGGGACGTCTCGGGGGCATTTAGTAGCTGAAGACTGTGTTCTTTGGAAGAATGTTTGCATCTTTAATGCCTCACTCACTAACTAACCTAGTTCGATCTTTTTTTTTGTTTACCATCCGTATCACGAAGACTGTTCTGGAGGAATGATGGGCCTCTGAGATGATTTGAATGCTCATGCCGGGTTTTACCTCGGTGTTCTGCCTTCCATTGACTGTGGTGTGTCTGTCACTTGTCATCTGTCTACATTCCTGACTGCCTTCTGGTTATACTTTAATGCTGTTTATCTGTTGGAGGTTTTGAATTTTGATAATTACGTTTGGCAGAATTGTGTTTACAGTGGAAGAAAAAAATAAGTGGAGGACTTCCCCCCCTCATTTCCCCAAATGCCCGTTTAGAAAGCACAGCTAAGGAAAACAAAAAATGAAAGCCACTAGACTCCTACCTGAAGATAACTGTTGCTAATATTTTGGATGTCCTCTTATGTTAAAAAAAATTGCTTTTCTTGAGCCAAGAGTGGTGGCCCACACATCTTATCTCAGAACTCAGGAGTCAGAGGCATGGATCTCTGAGTTTGAGGCCAGCCTGGGCTACTTAGTGAGATCCTAGTTGTGAGAATTCATACCCTTATTTAGTCCCTTTTACATAACATAACTTGCCTATTTTTCCACTCATCTTTTCTATTCACAAGTTTATAATGGCTACAAGATATGTCATTGTGCTAAGGGCTCTCTTAAGTAAAGAATGAGCCCTAGTCCCTACATTCTACATCACCTTTTTTAGTAGCTTGGATGACAGCTGACTCCTATCTTGTTTTTGATCAAGATGCATGAGGAAGGTGGGATTAGAGTTGTGTGAATTCAAAGATTTAATGCTCTTTGCTTAGGGGCAGGCAATTTTTCATATTTGATTTATTGAAAAGGCAGAGAAAAATCACTTAATGCTTTCCCAATTTTTCTTTGGTTTTAGGCACACTAAAAAAAAAACTCCCTCTAAGAATGAAATATGAGTGATGATTCTCAGAGAAACTTTCGATCAGTCTACTATGAGAAAGTTGGGTTTCGTGGAGTTGAAGAAAAGAAATCACTGGAAATCCTCCTGAAAGATGACCCTTTGGGTGAGTCTTATCTGCTCCAGCTTATTGGTTCTCATCAGACCTGGTGGGTGTTACCAAGTAAATATTACCTTAATGGACTCAAAGCAGTACTTATTACTTGGCTGTAGTTTTTGGTGCAGGGACACGTCAGAGTGGTATAATTTGAGAAAAGTTGAAGATTTTTCAAATTCAATGAGAGACGAAAGGTTTGCAAAGCTTCTTACAAACACTGCAGCATGTGGTGATGCAAAACTTTGGCTGCAGCACTCAAGAGGCAGAGGCAGACGGATCTATGAGTCCAAGGGCAGCCTGGTGTGCATGGAAAGTTCCAGGACAGCCAGGGGGATACATAGTAAGACACTCCCACCTTTAAAAAGAACTCAATAGTATTTTTTTTTAAAATTAAGCCTATATATTTCCTCTCAGTTTCTAGATGTATCACTATGATTTTTTAGGTAAACTCTGCAAAAACTCCAGTTATGGTTTTTCTTTTGTAGAAGATAATTCTTCATTACACATTAACATTTAGTTTATCGTAAGCCAACAGTAATAAAGTATACTGTTACAGTAAAACAGAACCATAGTATAAAAACTTAAGTTGTATGAAGTACTTCTTGTTGGCAGAGCTGGGAATGGAACTCAGGACCTAGCACATGCTGAGATGTGCTCTACCACTGAGCAACACTGTATCCCCGCCCAATTCTGTGTTTGGTAAGAACTGCTGCTGTTGGAGGGGGTGTAGTAGGAGATGCAAAATCCGTGTCTGTGCTGCAGCAGGCTGCTTTAGATAGCTTAGTTGGTAGGAGATGTGGGCTAGCCAGGAGACCACTATGGCCTCTTCCAGGTTTGCTGGTCATGCAGTGGATTTCTCCTGAAGGTATGTCTGAACTAGACTTTCCGTGTGGAGAAGTGGAACTGCACTTTCAGGTGCTGCGAGCCCATGGGACATTTCTAATTGTTCTTTTTCTTCCTTTAGACATTGAGAAGCTTTGCACCTTTAGCCAGAGGTTCCCTCTCCCATCCATGTACCGCGCATTGGTCTGGAAGGTGCTTCTAGGTATGAGTGAATCCCCTGGGAGTGGGGATTCAGTTTCAAAAGTATTGAATGGGATCCTTTGTCATCTTACAGTCAGAAGAGGAGGACTTGCTTAGATTCTTTGCTGACTTTTAGGTCTTCTCCAGAAGGACCAATTACTGCTCACTGTAAAAGCCTTTAGGATAGCGACTTCAGCAGAATTATACTAACAATTACTCTTGGAGTGTCTGCTTATTAGTGGCAGTAGAGAAGATAATATTTGTACCTGAAATAAAGCCTTTGTGCACTCGGGTGTCTGGTGGGTACGTGTGGACATCATCTGCAAAAGTGATGACATTGGGCTGGGATAAAGGAGAACTGGCCATCTTTGCTGTCATCTGGGTAACCAGGAGGAAGACCACGGTGGGCTCCAGTTCTGCATCTGTCCAGAGACATCTGGAGCTAAATTACTTTTAGGTTTTACTTAAGAGTGCCTTGTACTCCCGACTCTCGGTGGTAGAGGTATGAGGTCCTGATGCTAAGGAACTAGCCAGGCTTAGTGGTGAGGGTCTGGATCCCTTTGAGGGTCTTAGAGCTTGAGGCCTTGGGCTGGGCTGTGAGTCTCAGGAAAGCCTTAGTCACAAAATGGGACACTCCTGTCCCCACAAGAGGAGACATATTGACAAAGGATTTGATAATGTGATTTGTTTAAGTGCATGAGTGTAGAGAGTAAAATGGTCAGAGAGTAAGTTCTAAAATAGCTTCCTCAATGGTGTTTCCAGAGAATCGGGTGTTTATTCATTGGTCTGTGCCAAAGTTAATTGAATCAGTCTCTTACTGAGGTACATAAATGCCCATTTATCTTTTGAAATAAAAATTATATGACAGATTTTTTTTTTTAAAAAAAGTAGGATCAGGGTGTTTTTGTTTTTTTGTTTTGTTTTGTTTTTTCCCCGGCCTATTTCTGTGAGTGAATTCCAGAGCTGGGTGTCGAAGTAAGAAGGAGAACTGGATCTGTGTCTGCCATAAGCAGCTAGCTCACAGCATCCCTTTGAGCCCAGGATTCTCACCACCATTGCTGAGCCTGATGGAACATCTAATCCCCATTCATTATCACCCTCCATTTCTTCTTTAAACAGCTGGGGTTTACTAACTAGGATGGGGGTTAAGTATGGAGCTTTATACAGAAGATGAACCATTGCTATTTATTGGGCATCGGTGGGTTCCATCACTAAGTCAAATAGTTTATAGAAATTGTGTACAGTAATTCTAGAATTCCGAGGGAAGTCTTAACTATCCCAGATGGACACACACCCTAGGAGCCTAAAACATCTTGCCTAATGCCTGTGACAGACAAGAAATGAAAGCCCATGTTTGCAGCGCTCATTTGGAGGACAGGAGTCGGGTGGGGTTAGATCACAGACCACGGGCTCCTTTTGTAGTGTATTTACACAGCCTGAGAAGTCTGCAGCTGTCAGTCTGGCCATGCAGTATGGAGGTCACAAGGGAATGCAAGCCATTCTAGACAGTACGCCATGATAGCTTTTGGTTGAACATCTTGGCAGCGTTGGTGCGCTCCTTCATGTCTGGTTGGGTGTGTGTGCTGACCATCTGCAGAATTCATGATAACTGTTTAAGTTTTCCTCAAAGCATTTCCCCCTTGAGTTTTACGTAAAGACTCTATATATAGTCAGCAAAACAAATTCCTTCTAAGGGTGCGGCTTTAGGCAGTTATCATCCGTATCCATTTCTTCTGGGCGTCCTGTGCGTCTTATTAATGAGAAATGTTGTGTCTGTGGCATTTCCTGAGTGCCAAGGCCCAACTGGCTTTTCACCTTGGTTTTTCTTACCTTCTTTATCATCTGGGCCTCGGCTGTTTTCCTGCCGTAGTTAGAGGCAGGAAATGCAGAGTTGTTACAGTAGAAAGGACTCTTCGGAGCCCAAGCTGGATTGCTTTGGGCTCTGGGGATGCTTCCTCTCTGGTACCATTTTAGGGAAATGTCCGAGAGACCTTTGGGGATGAACTCTTAGACCCTGGTCTGATGCTTGACGTTCTGCTGCCTGTTCAACTATAGCTCTGTGGTATAGGCAGATGGGGAGGACATGGAAGTGTGTTCCCTTGACTTCTCTGAGAAGCTGGCACAGAGCCTGGAAGACACACCGAGTTTACATCAGGAAGGGGCACTTAAGCGTGCTTTATGGCCGGGGATTGTTGAGTTTGCCTAACTGCTATTTCCTGGAACATTCTTTAGGATAATTGGTCTGTGGGGTTTTGCATCAAAAGGGAGTCCCAGTCAACTGAACTGCCTGACAGGCATGTGCCAGCTGCTCTTCTGAGTGCTTTATGGATTCCTCTCAGCAGCTTGTAGAAGTAGGTGATGTTATCTGATTTTCATGGGGGCAGAAGATGAGGCGCAGGACAAAGGGAATTGCCACAGATCTTCAAGTCAGTGAATTGTAGTTAGGTCTCTAGCCCAGTGTCTAGACCCCAGAGTCTCTGACTCTGTCCAGCCTCATTACATTAATGGTGCTGGAATCAATAAAGTGAAAAAATAGTTTACACTAAAACTGAGCCTTAACAAGGCATTGTTACCATTCTGCAATCCATTTTCTTTATTGTGCATTGGTGTTTTGCCTGTGTAAGGGTGTCGGGTCCCCTGGAACTGTAGTAACAGACAGTTGTGAGCCGCCATATATGTGCTGGGAATTGAACCTGGATCCTCTGACCTGGATCCTCTGGGAGAACAGTCAGTGCTCTTAATCACTGAGCCATCTCTCCAGCTCCCACAACCCATTTTCTTATGCCAGTACTTGGGGCTCTGATTCTTCAGGAAACATTTGGTGTCGGGCTCGTCTGTCCCACTTCCTGCCTCCGCTAGATGAGGACACAAATGCCCACATTTGTGATAGACTGAAACACTGGTGATAGTCCTGGTACTGGCAGAGCTGAGACCGGAGCCCAGTGTCACTGAAGACCTGGCCAGTCATCTCCCACTGTTTTCACTATGCCATTTACTTATAAAAAACAATAAATAAATACAGACGGAGGTCAATGAGATGACCCCATGAGTGAAAATGCACAAGCTTGGCAGCCTGAGTTCATTCCCCAGAACCATCCATGTAAAGATGGAAGGAGAGAACTGACTCCACAAAGTTGTTCTCTTCCTTCACACACACACACACACATACACACACACACACACACACACACACACACACACACGAACATATGATGTATTCTAAAGCCTAATGAGCCATCAGCATAGTTAAGTAATGATCATAAAGTGTCACAGAAATGTAATGTGAGATGACCTTATTGATGAAGACCATGGGCTTTTTTTCCCTCAGTGATAGGATATTCTGTGGATAAGTTTTCTCATTAATTGAGGGAGAAAAGGATTCAGCACACTGTTCTGAGATGTAGGAAGCCATGTGCCAGAAGTGGGGAGAGGTCCCAGGAGCTACAGGTAACCTCAGCTGCTAGCCATGAGCTGAGTAAACTGTTATTACAGTCGCTGTGGTTCTTGTCTTGAAATCATGTCACATGTTTGTTCAAAAGCTTTTGTGCTGCCATCTCATTTCCTCCTAATCTCAGTGCTGCAGCATCTTGCAAAGCTCTTAACATTTAAGAGAGTTAGAGTGAGACTCTCTGAAAGGGAATCTACATGGTCATTATTTGTGAGTCTCAACTGTGTGGACTGCGTCTCACAGGATTCTTTTCACTGGAGGAGGGATTTGTGTGGTGTCTCAGCATTTGTCCTTGTCCTGTCCCATCTCTCTGTAGGGATCTTGCCTCCACACCATGACTCTCATGCCCAGGTGATGGCCTATCGCAAAGATCAGTACTCTGATGTCCTTCATGCCCTGAGAGTAGTTCGCTTCATCAGTGATGCCACCCCTCAGGTTGAAGTGTATCTTCGCATGTATCAGCTTGAGTCTGGGAAGTTGCCTCGAAGTCCCTCTTTTCCGCTGGTGAGTGGTCATTCTCACTTAACATTTAACTCTACCCTTTTCCTAAAAATTACTTTTTACTTTGTCTGTTAATGTGTTTGCAGAGCTGTGGATCGAACCTAGGTCCTTAGGAATGCTAGGCAATTCCCCTGAGCCACACCTCTCAGACTTTATTCCTGCTAGCTTCCGTTGCATAATGTTTTGCCTTAGAAACTTTCAGTGGTTTCCTATTGTCGGTAGAAAGAAAAATGAAAGCAAAACGAAGGACCTGAGATCTATGGTCCTGAACGATCAATGTTAGTTACTTTAAAAATGTGTTTTGTGTTTGGCACAGTCACACATTGCTTAATGATGGATATGTGTTCTGAGAAATGTGTCATTGGACATTTGCTCATTTGCAAAATCATGTATTTCTGTTTGCTCAAACAAACTCAGATGACTGTGACTTTACTAGGCAGTTTAATCATAGAGGATCACTGTCCTAGTTTAGGTTCATGGCCGACTAAAACGTTATTATGTGATACATGACTATAATCTCAAACTTGAAATACTACCAAGAATGTCTTTATCTTTTTACTGACATTTCCAGTTGTTAACATTTAATGACATCTGCTTTGCTACTTTCCCCTATGTATGCATTACTCTCCCTCCTGCCTTCCCTCCCTCCCTTCTTTAAAAAAAAATTATTTAATTTTAGGTAGGTGTATGGGTGCTTTGCCTACATGTATGGGCACCACTTGCACGCCATTGGATCTCCTGGAACTGGAGTTGCAAACGGTTGTGAGCTACCATGTGGCTGCTGGGAACCAAGCCCTTGTCCCCTGGAAGAGCAGCCAGTGCCATCTCTCCAGCCTCACTTTTGTCTTCTTTTGAGACAAAGTCTCGCTACGTATGCAGCGCAGGCCAGCTTCCAACTCAGTATCCTCCTGCTTCTGCCACACGGGTGCTGGGATTATCGGCGTGCGTTGCCGTTTCCGGCTGTGCACACATACTTCTTTGTATAAGCCAGGAGAGAGCAAGGCTGAGTCCGGAGGTTCCGTTCCTTCAGCGTGTTCCTCGTGGAGACGAGGCATC
This sequence comes from Peromyscus maniculatus bairdii, assembly GCF_049852395.1. NCBI lineage: Eukaryota > Metazoa > Chordata > Mammalia > Rodentia > Cricetidae > Peromyscus > Peromyscus maniculatus. The sequence goes on along the minus strand of NC_134856.1, from coordinate 124,171,697 downwards.
TGTAGGTGAGCACGGCACAGCTGTGACGCCAGGGAGTCAGCACTGTAACAGCACGCAGTCTGTCCTACAGGCTCCAGTCTTGCTCGCCTGGTTGTTCTAGGGATGCCCTTCATCCCAAATAAACAAAAAGTCTAGCTGCAGATTTGATTTTGGACTGTGAATTACACTGAGTTGCCATGCTGCTGTGGACACCTTTGCTTTTGGACGGTCCTCTGTCTTTCTCTTTCATCCCCTGGACACTTTTGACAGATGTTGGTCAGTGATTTTACAGAAAACCCCTCACCTCGGGTCTGGCGGTGCTCCCTCCTGGTGCGATCCAGGCTCTTCTCTTTGGCAGGGACACCCATGGGTGATGCATCCTCAGTATGCTGGGTCAGGAGGCTCACTGTGGCTTTGCCTCGTGGAACACCCGTAACTTTGATCGATCCTTTGGTGAGGTAGTGCCTGCTGGGTTTCTACTGGGAAGTTATTCTGTCTCGCTTTGTAATCACCATTTCCCTTTGTCGGGGAGACATTTAAAACAGCTACGTAATTATCCTCTTTCTTATTAAGGTTTGGCTCATACATTTGACCATTCTTTGATTTAAATTGTATATATAATATATATATATATGTATATGTATATGTATATGTATATGTATATGTATATGTATGTGTGTATGTATTAGTCTTTCATCTCTAAGTAATTTTGGACACAGAAGAAGGTTGTAAAACAGTACACCACCCCCATACACCTCTGCCTAGAATCCTTAGGTACTGGGTCTTACAAAACTGCAATTTGATGACGAGAACTTACAAATCTACTTTGACAATGGTCTAGGAGTTGAGCCTTTTTGAGATCTTGCTGCTTGTCCCCGATGCCGCTCTTATCCCGGACCCAGTCCTGGATCAACTTAATTGCCGTTCTTGTTCCTAAGCCCACTGGTCTTCAGACTCATTTGCTCTTCCATGAGCTTGGCACTTTTTTATGTTTTGTTTTGTTTTTTTTTTTTTTTTTTAAGATTTATTAATTTATTATGTATACAGTGTTCTGCCTGCATGTGTCCCTGCAGGCCAGAAGAGGGCACCAGATCTCATTACAGGTGGTTGTGAGCCACCATGTGGTTGCTGGGAATTGAACTCAGGACCTCTGAGGGCTCTTAACCACTGAGCCATCTCTCCAGCCCGACCTTGGCACCTTTGAAGAGCATGAGTCTCTTCGGGATTTCTCCATTTGCCTGATGTTTCCTGATGACTAGAGCCTGGGTGTGCTTTATTGACAGGATAGCAAGAGAAGTGCTGGTGGCCGCGGTCACTCGGTGCAGGCGCTGCCTGCAGGTCCCTCCCTGTGAGCTTACTCTTCATAATTAGTGAGTAACTCGTGCAAAGGAGCTCGGGGGGTTTTCATATATATAATATGTATGTGTGTATATATGTATATACATGCACAATATATGCACACATCTACATACATATGTGTACACACATACTCACATATATATGTATACACATACACACACATATTTTCCTTCCTTCCTTCCTTCCTTCCTTCCTTCCTTCCTTCCTTCCTTCCTTCCTTCCTTCCTTCCTTCCTTCCTTTTTTTTGTTTTTGAGGAAGAGTCTTACTGTGTAGCCCTGGCTGGATGGGCACTCATGATGTAGACCAGGCTGGCCTGGTCTTGAACTCACAGAGCTCCATCTGCCTCTGCCTCTTGCATCTTGGGATTAAAGGTGTGTGTCACCTGCATGGAATTTGGGGGCTTGTAAATACCCTCCCTGTTATTATTATTATTGTCTAAAATATTTTTACTGCTCTGGTTGCCAAATGGTGAGTCTCTAATTCCTGAATTCTTTCTGCACCTGTTAGCTGCATCTGTAAGAGTTTCCCTTTGCATTTATTTATTGATGTCATTGTGGATGTATGGAGCCTATAATACTTCATTGCCATTTTTTCTTTTGATGTTCAAAAGGCTCCAGCTTCAGCCATAGGGACCCCTTTCATCCGACGCCTGTGTCTGTTTGATACATTCACTGTTCTGAATGTTTCCTGACCTTTTCTCACAAAAAGAAGCTCCAGGATCGGCTTTCACTTCCTGTGCTGCAGCCTTGGCCTGAACCTTTGTTTCTGGTCTCCTGGGCTGTTTGCTTTTAGGCTCACTTAGTAGATAAAAGTAGAAAATAGGCATGAGTATGTACATACATCCATACGTATTCATGCCAAGCTGTCTCTCATTCTCTCTCTCTCTCTCTCTCTCTCTCTCTCTCTCTCTCTCTCTCTCTCTCTCTCTCTCTCTCTCTCTCTCTCTCTCTGTGTGTGTAAAAAAATAGAGATGCTGCTGGGCGTGGAACCCAGAGCATCATGCATGCCAGACAAGTGCACTACTGCTGAGTTATACCTCAGCCTTTCTATATTAGTCTGTGTCTCTCTGTATTATAATCAAAATCCTGGGTTCATGATGATAAGTCCAATTCCAACCCAGTATTACAAGTTCATTTTAGCCTTCCCTAGGACAGCTGCAGATATTAAAAAATTCCCATTATCCTGAGGTATTTGCTTCTGGCTCATGATCCAGCCGATGTTGTCAGCCATTCCTGGTGACTTTATTGCAACTGTCTAGGTATTTTAATGAAGGTTTAATTTATTTGGCTAAAACAGGATGAAATTTTCAAGCAAGGATTTGTACAAAAGTTTTGATTATCTACAAAATTTGTTTTTAATGAAGATTAGGCTTTGTACCAAGTGTAACATCACCCACCTCTAACCCAGTACTCAGAGGCTGAGAGGGGGCTCTTGAGTTTGAGACCAGCCACATAGTGAGATCTTGCCTCAAAAAAATTGACTTATTTTATATATGTCTTATTATACATATTATATTTGTAGAAAGTTAATAGAGTTCCTGTGACAAATTAGCACTAATGAAGGCCATCCATTCACTCTTATCATTACATTTGTGAGGAGGCAGTAGAGCCCCAAATGTTAATGCCATCTAGGACAATCTCATCTTCCTATTCCTCAGCATCAGCACTGTGACATTGATAGTACCACAGGAGCTCTGTGGTTCTGGGACTGAATCTGTGGCCTCTTAGGTGCGAGGCAAATGCTCTACCACTGGGCTACATCCTTTATTTTACCTTTTACTAAGTTATCCAGTTGCATCCTTTATTTTACTTTTACTAAGTTGCCCCATTGCGGTCCTCCTAGTTTAGCTTCTGGAGTAGCTGGGACTACAGCCCATACACGAGAAGGGCTGTGCGTTCTTGAATTACACATCAGATAAGGTTAGCGACTCTGTTAGTGTAAGCGTTCTAAGCTCTAGGCATGCCCTCCACTCGTCCCTGCCCACTGGTCCACGAGCCCAGACCTTCCCTGCAGTCTCAGGTGCTCTTGCTGTCTGAATGTGGTGTCTCCCACCTTTCCCTATACAACCAGCCCCTCTTACACTGTTATCTGGGCGTAAGAGCATGTGAGTGCTCAGCTGGACACACTTGGACAAAGGGCATTGGTATCCCCTTGACCTGTCAGAGTGACGGGGAGCAGCCAGTGACATGCCATCTGCAGGGTCACCCAGGCCAGGCCTAGGACCGTGGAATCCCTGGAGATTCTCTCTTCTTCTCGTCCTTTGTGTCCTCCAGTACTCTGATAATGTTTAGAGAAGTACATTTCCTTTAATCCTAACTCTGTGACTCTTGCATTTTGTGGATATTACAAGCTAAGATTGAAAGAAAGCCTAAGATTAAACTGCTTTTTATTAAAACAGGAATTTTGATTTAGCTTGGGGCTTCTCAGGGAAATAGAAAGGTATTTCTTAATTTCCTTTCAATTTTAAAAGTATCAAACTATGAAAGCCTAGATAAAAATATAAGGTTTTTTTTCATTTTTGTTTATTTTTGTTTTTGTTTTTGCTTTTTTGAGACAGCATTTATCTATGTATCCCTAGCTGTCCTGGAGCTCGCTCTGTAGCCTAGGCTGGCCTTGAACTCACAGAGATCCTCCTGCCTCTGCCTCTTGGCTGTTTTTTTTTTTTTGTTGTTGTTGTTGTTTAGTTGGTTTGTTGGTTTTTGGTATTGGTGGCAATGTTTGAAAACAAAATAACTTTCTAAACAGAGTTCAGTTTTAGAAGATTCAGAGGGTTTATTTTCATGTTTGAATATGAACAGATCTGAGAAATGTCACTCTCCTGCTCCTAAAATTCTGATTCTGGGCTGTTAAACTTTTAGGTAGAACAGCATTCTAAAGCTGTGTATGGAAGCTTTTGTGGAAAGCAGTGTTTTGTGAGCCCATTGGGAGTCCCCGGTATTCATAAGCCGGGTCCTGCACGTATTCCTAACTGGTTTGTGTCATCTCATCCCCTTGAAGGAGCCCTGGTCTAGCGTGGAGACTGGCTGGGTGGAGAGACACCCTGCCTTGCCTGTGGTTGCAGCGGACCCCACCCGAGAGCCAGCTGCTGTTCAGCCACTCTGACTGCCATGGTGCCCTGTAGCTGCCCGTCCTTCCCTGCTCTCTCCCGCTCTTCTCCTTTCTGACTCGCTACCTTCTCATGCCTCCCTGATTTATGAATGTGTCCTCTTCAGGATGCAGTATTACATTATCAGGAGAGAAACAGATCTTCCCCTCTGCCGCCTCCCTCCTGAGCTTTCTCACTGATCTTTCAGGAGCCAGAGGATGAAGCCTTTCTGGCCATCGCTAAAGCCATGGAAGAGATGGTGGAGGATAGTGTCGACTGTTACTGGATCACCCGATGCTTTGTGAAGCAGTTAAACAGCAAGTTCCGGGACTCTTTACCTCAGCTGGTAAGGAAGGGGTTTTGTTTTCGTTTTTGTTTTTTTGAATGGGAGTGTTACGGGGAATAAGCAGTGTCAGGACACTCCTACCCCAGTTGCTGCAGCTGTGGCTGGGGGACCCTCTAGAGTAGCTTCGGCAGATGTTTTCTGCAAAGGCCAGAAAGTGTTTCCCATGGAATGGGCCCCGTGTCTCCTTTGCAGCCACCGGATCTGCAGTTGGAGCACTGCCGGGTCTCCGGGGGTGGGCTCACTTGCAGACCCACCTGCTCCAGAGTAGTCCTGACCCTGGTCCAGACCCTCTGGCTTGTCTAGCACGGTCCCTCTGTTAGTTAGGGTTTCTGTCTGCCCAAGTGTATGGAAGGCCTAAGTGATGGGACCTTATTCCCACATAGCATCAAGTCCAGAGCGAGGGCAGCCAGAGCTGGTGGATGGGACTCGAGGCTCCTGTCATTTTGTTGCAGCATGCACATATGTACACACATATACATATGAACACATGAAATGAATTACTTCTACATGAGCCCTACCTTTTGTTTGTTTGTAACTCAGTACTTGGAGAATTTCTAGGCTCACTCAGATAAACCAGTGGCTTTCAGTTCTGACTTCCTGTTAGTACACCAGAGATCTGAAAAATTTCTTATCACCTTTCCTCTTCCACCAGACCAATGAAATCATAGTCTCTTGTTTGGGGCCCAGAATTCTAATGTTTCAAAGCTCAAAGCCTTGGGCAATTCTGATTGTAGCTAGGATCGACAGCCTCTCATTTAGAATCGCTTTTCCTACATAATTACTCAGTGTTTCCGCTTAGGAATTTGCTGTAATTAAGTCTAATAGCCCCACACTGACAATAAACAGGCCCTTGCTCCTGTGTGTGTGTGTGTGTGTGTGTGTGTGTGTGTGTGTGTGTGTGTGTGTGTGTTTGTGTGTGTGGCTATGTGGAGGGTGTCCTGGTTTGGGCAGCTTTACATCTTGACCTGGCAAGCAGGTCCTGAGCTTGTCTGCTGCGCAGGTACCAGGCTCTCAGTCTTGTCCTTCAGGCAGGGACTCTGCCCTCTTTCTCTGTCTGCACAGCAATGAGCAGCTCTACAGATTTCTATTGTTTTCTTGGAGAGAGGGGGAGAGAGAGAGAGAGAGAGAGAGAGAGAGAGAGAGAGAGAGAGAGAGAGAGAGAGAGAAAGAGAGAGAGAGAGAATGAATGTGTGTATGTTTTGAGGTAGAGTTCCATGTAGCCCAGGTTAGCCTTGAACTTGCTATGCACCTGAGGATGACCTTGAACTCCTGACCCTCTTGGCATGCCCCACCACACCTGACTTTTTCTTTGTGTCATCAATATGCTCTGCATATTATCCTTTATGTATTAATATGATGACTGTACTTTCTTCCCGTTTGCTGTTTAAAGATTGTAAACTTCATACATTGATGTCTCTCAGTGTTTTCTTTTTCCATACTTTATATTTTCTTTATATATTTCTTGCCAACTCCACAATTGATAAAACATATTTCTTTAGATGGATGTGGTGACATATACCCATAATCCTGACACTCAGAAGGTTAAGGCAGAGGATCAGGAGTTCAAGACCAGCCTGGGCTATATGAAACCCTATCTGAAAAAAAACCAGAACACCTTCCTCCCCTGTATTTTTTTCTCCTGACTTTTTAAAATGCTCCGAGAGTTGAAGCTTAGCTGTGACTTGTCTGCCTTGATCTTTGACTGATGTCAGACGTGGTGGACTTTACTTCTCGGTACCTGTCTATAGCAGCATGGGCTCTCCCAGCACCCTGGTCTCCTCTTCATCTTGCTTAGAGTGTCAGGACCACTTTTATGAATGAGTTACTTCATTTAAGCACGTAGGTCCGTGTTTGCAGACGAGGACACTGAAACTCAGAGAAGTCCATTGCCCAAGGTTACACAGTGACTGCCCTAACTCCTGTTTGTGTCATTCATTATCAGTAGTGTTACATTTCACACTGTTTATTTATTTACCGGTTCACCTTTTTTTTTTTTTTAAACAGAATCTTGGGGCTTCACACGTCTAGGCAAGAGCTCTGTCACTAAGCTGTATTTCAGCCCTTTGTTTTTGTTTGTCGAGAGCAGCAATGGGGGGCTGAGGTGGGGGCTGAGGTGGGGGCTGAGGTGGGGTGAGAGAAGGAGAGGCCTTGGAAATGGAGCCCAGGGCTTTGCTACACCCTCAGCTCTTCTTCACATTTTATTTTGAGACAAAGTCCTGCCAAGTTGCCCAGGCTGGCTTTGAACTTACAATCTTCTTGCCTCAGCCTCCACCACAAAGCACAGACGGTAGGTTCTTGGTACAGCCAAGTCTCTATCACCTTGTTCCGACATCATTTTATACTTTTGTGATCTGCCTAAACAGATCTGTTCCCACGAAGTATAGGCTGCTTTATAGCTGTGGGAAGAGTGCAGGCCACAGTGCCCGGGTCTGGGGTGGAGCCAGCGGTGAAATGCTTACCCAGCATGCCAGACTTCCGTCTCCAGCCGAGCCGTAAAGGGGGTGGGGGAGCGGTAGAGGGCTGGCTGAGCAGTTAAGAGCACTTGTTCTGGCAGAACAGCTGGATTTGGTTCCCAGCATTCGCGTGGCAGCTCACAACTGTCTGTAACTCCAGTTTCAGAGACTCTGATGCCCTTTTGACATACGTACAGGCAAACAGTCACACACAAATAAAACAAGCAACTCTTTTTAAAAATTTGGAGTAGATAATTGCAGCATAAAGAACGGAAGAAGATGGCGTGCTCCTGAGACAGCGAGTGGCCTGCTCTAGTGCTCTGCTCCCTGGGACCACGTCACAGTTTCTTCCAGGCTTCCCAGAGTCCAGCCCTCTGACAAGGTCTCTCACTGCCAGGGAGCTTAGAAGCCAGTTTTATTTTCTTCATTAAGAATTTAGAGTTGGGGGCGGGGTTGGAGAGATGGCCCCGTGGGTAAGAACATTTGGTGCTCTGACAAAGACCTACATTTGATTCCCAGCACCCAGATGGCAGCTCACAACCACCTATAATTCCAGTTCCAGGGACTCCGATGCCGTCTTACAGTTTTTGTGGGTAACAGGCACACACATGGTCCACAGACATGTATGCAGGCAATCTTATGTGGAGAGAAAGGGACAGGTAGATAGCTCATTGGGTAGAGGCCCCCGCTACCAACCTAAAAAAATGTGGCTACCCTAATGAAAGAAGGTGCCTTTCCTTAAGTGACTACAAGGGCAAATCGGAGAGAGGAGGAGCTGCCTTTGTTCCATACTGATGAAGCTGGCCAGCTTGACTGCATCCCTGTCTCTAGGGTTATCTCAGGGGAGAGAGGCTGCTGGACAACCCAGCTGCTATTCCCAAGTGGAGCTGCTTCTCTCTTCTAGAACATTCTCACCCATATTATGTTGGGTACAGAGTTTGTTCCTCTGGCCCTCCCTAATGTCTTAGCCTCCTTGGTACTGGAGGCCAATGCAGACTAGTATGGTCAGTGTGTGTGTGTGTGTGTGTGTGTGTGTGTGTGTGTGTGTGTGTTTGTACTATTAAAGGGGGTTGGGTGTCCTCTATCTTTTCCCACCTATTCCTTTGAAGTAGCTTTTCTCCCTGAACCTGGGCTTGTGTTTTCTTGGCTGGAAGCCAGCATGCTCTTGTGATCTTCCTGTCTCTGCCTCTCTTGGGAGCTGGAGTTACAGCCATGCATGGGATGCCTAGCCTGTTACATGGGTGCTGCCATCTGAGCTCTAGTGCTCATGATTAGACAGCAGAGGGGCAGCTTCTCTAGCCCACACTTTCGGCTTCTTGAGACAGGCTCTCCTATGTGGCCCAGGCTGGCCTCAGACACCCTTGTTGTACCTCAGAGTCTTGAACGCTGAGGTTAGATGTTTGCTCCACCTCAGCCATCTTTCTTTCCCCTTTTCATCTCTGTATGATTGGTTGCTCCAGATCACCCAGTATTGCCGCGGGCCTGTCGCACCTTTCCATAATACTTGACTCTTGCTTCAGATTCTGCTTTAGCTGTTGAGCTGATTAGTGCAGTACCAGGGTGACAGCCATGTCATTCTGCCTAGTTATTGTCCTGTGGGATGCGCATAGGAAGAGTCCTGCATCCCGAGAAAGCCCTCAGGTCCAGTGTGGTCACCCTTCTCAGTACTAACCAAAAACTGTTGTGTCAGGACTGACTTGATGGCTCTCAAGTTTTGTCTTCTAGCACTTTCTGTTACCCAGCATGTACATTTTTTCTGCCTAAGTTTGCAGCGTGAGGTGATATTATATCACAGGAAATGAGTAATCATTTTTGCTATGTAATCTTTAGCCCAAGGCCTTTGAACAGTACTTGAATCTGGAAGATAGTAGGCTGCTGAGTCACCTGAAGACATGTGCTGCGGTGTCCAAACTTCCTTATGATCTCTGGTTCAAAAGGTGCTTCGCGGGATGCCTGCCTGAGTCCAGTTTACAGAGGTACGTGTTTTTCCCATTGCATACAGGCAGTTTGGAGTCAGAAAGAGTTCCTGGCCCTTCTGTGATCATCCCTTTAAATTGGAGTTTGTTTCAGAACAAGAAGGCGATTCAAAGCTACATTCCCTAGCAGTTTCTGTAACTGTGATGTGGTTCTCCTTGTTGTTGAATGCATGTCTACAAAGATTGTGGGCCTCTGTGTGGTTGCTGTGGGACAGTGATATCTGAAACAATGTGGGCCTGCATGCTTCTTTTCTAGACAGGTGTTGGTTCCTGACAGACAGGCGCCTTCGTATTTCTTAGACATTTCATGACATCCTCAAAAGAGCTGAAGGCTGTCAGAGACAAACTGTGTTTCTCCAGTCATTTTGATACATGTTAAGGGTATTTCTTAGTTCTAGCCCCACAATCCAGGTCCTTGTGATGTTTTGAAGAAAGGAAGTCAGTATATAGAGAGCATTAGAAGAAAATGTGTAACTTAGCATACAGAGTCTAATACCAACTTCAAAAGTTATAGGAATTATCAAATGATTATTTTAGAGTAATAGTAGATCAAGGACTGGCTCCTGGGTCTTGGGAAGGGCTCAGTGGGTACAGTTGTTTGCTGTATAAACATGAAGACTTGAGTTTAGATCCCTAGCACCCATGTACAAAGCCAGGTGTGATGGCGTGTCTGTAAACCTAGCACTGGCAGGTGTCTGTGGAGACAGGCAGGTCCTTGGTGCTCACTAGACAGCCAGTCTAGCCAACTGTGAGCAGGAAGTTCAGTGAGAGACTATCTCAAAAAATAAAGTGGAATGTTGTGTGATATTCTGATTGTGTTCTGACAAATAAAGCTTGTCTGAAGTCAGAGGGTGGAGCTAGCTACTGACCATAGAGGTTTGGAGGACTGAGGACAGATAGCATACAGGAAATAGTAAGGCAGGGCTGAGAGAGGATCATGGCCTTTCTGGATGGAGGAATAGAAGAGGTAGGAAGCAACTGGTAGCTGTTCCCAGTTCTCTGATCTTTTAGGTTCTTACCCCAATGTTTAATTCCCGATTTTTATTGATAAAGACTAATTAAATTAAAGCTTCTTTTGGCACCCAACATGGGGCACCATATGTAATTGGAGTTTTCCTGTCCTCCCTTCCAGTTCTCAATTAACTGACTCAGAGGCTGAATATAATTTATAAATGCTCAGCTGATAGCTTAGGCTTGTTACTAACTAACTCTTACATTTAAATTAACCCATTTCTATTAGTTTATGTATTGCTACGTGGCTTGTGCTCTACCTATCCTCTAGCATGTCTTGCTTCCTGGGTGACTGGCTGGTACCTTCTGACTCTGCCCTCCTTCTTCCTAGCATTCTCAGTTTGGCTTTCCTTCCTAACTTCTGCCCAAGTACCAGCCTGTCAGCTTTTTATTAACCAATGAGAATAATACATATTCATAGTGTAGGAAAGGATTGTTTCATAGCAGTGGAACACAATAGAGGGAGCTACCCTACATCAAACCCAGTCTCGGCAAGTGTTTACACATATGTGCATGTGTACCTAAACACAGGCATGTTGCATACATACTCATAAAGAGCCTTTGGATAAGTTCAGAGAACCTATTCCCGGCTCACTGGCAATGAAATGACTTCGCCTGACATTTTGTTGTCCTGAGGTGTGTACTAACCATGCTGGCATTACATGACCGTAGCAGGATTCACACCCTGGTTAGGCCTTTCTTTTCCTTCACTATCAACTTCGCAGCAGGCATTTGGAACACTCAAACACAGCAGTAGCGTTAAGTGAACTCCACTTTTCCCACATAAAGCTATCCTATCTAGAATCTATCATGTTGTTGACACTGAGTGTTTCACAGTTGTTCTCTGAAACATGTACTTAAAATGAGTGGAATTTGATTTTATTTTATAATCTGAGATATCTGGTAACATCAATTTTGCACTCCTGTAATTTGGTGAACTCTCTGTTTTGTAGGGTCTGGGATAAAGTTGTAAGTGGATCCTGTAAGATCCTAGTTTTTGTAGCAGTAGAAATATTATTAACCTTTAAAATAAAAGTCATGGCATTGAACAGTGCGGAGAAGATAACCAAGTTCCTGGAAAACGTGAGTGCTTTATCTCCTTGGATTTGGAATCTGGAAATGAAGGCAGCCTGGCAAGCCAGATTTTCCTATTGTGTTATATTAATAGCAAGTTTTTACTCTACAAAAGCATTTTGTTATTGTTGATTTGAGATTGTGATTTATGCTGTAGCTCATACTGCCTGGAACTCTCTATATACCCCAAGCTGCCTCCAGTTCTTGATAATCTTCCTGGTCCTGCTTCCTGGATGCTGGGATTACAGTCAAGCATGCCACTTATGGCAAAAAAAAAAAAAAAAGTTATTTTTCCTTAACAGCATTGCTGTCCCCCCCCCTTCTCTTTGCGGGGGGGGGGGGGGGGGGGGAGGGAGTGTTGGTCTGCACAGCAGGCCTCTTACTCACACTCCCCTGTGTGAGTGTGGTGGGGTAGAGTCTCCTCCCCAGAGAGCACAGCAGGAACAGGAAGCAGTGTGAATGAGCTCTGTTGGGGGTTCCCTAGGCCTTTTCCTGCTGCTGGTGAATTCCCAGCTGGGTCGGTTAATGTGTAATGCGCCTAAGTATTATTAGTGCTTGCTGAAAAAGGCCTTAGTGAACCAGCTCCTCCTCCCTCTTAGAACATTCTCTCCTGGGTAAATAGTAAAGAGATTGAGCCTGCAGAGAGCACTTTATGGAGCAGACTCAGAATCCCCCCCACCCCCTTTAATTAACCAGCTTTAACATGGGAAGTGTGGCCTGGTAAATAAGAGATAAGTGAATGTGTATGTGTTCATTAAATGAATCATCATCATTATACTAATTAGTGGCCAACAGTGCTAGGCATGTGCCAAGCAAGAGCTATCTTCTGTCACCCTGAGAACAGCTCTGTGAATTTGGGCTGTTGGTCCCCTGTTTAGAGATCAGTGCTAGACCTTAGGCAGCTGAGTCCTCGTCCAGGGCCAAGTGGTGAGTGGACAGGGAAAGATTACCTGGCACCAGAGCTACTCAGTATGTCCCTAGGAGCACTGAATCATTCCAAATCTGCCATCGCCTTCCAAACCCAGAGAAAGCTCCATGGAAACAGGTCTGTCACAGAAGGAGAGATGATCCTGAGCAACAAACACAGACATTTCACTTGGATTTCCTTGTTTTTCACAGATTCCTCAGGACAGCTCAGATGCTATCGTGAGCAAGGCCATCGACTTGTGGCATAAACACTGTGGGACCCCAGTCCATTCAGCCTGACAGCTGTGAGGTCGTGGACAGTCTGCAGACCCTCCCCGAGCACACTGTCCGCATCACTTGGTCTACTAACTGTTTAGAAATGGTAATCTTGCAGTGGTGCTCAAAATGCAAGCCCCCCCCATCCTCTACTCAGTAAAATAATTTAATCCCAATGCCTGGTGCAGTGTCTCCTGGTGACGCCCACATGCAGCTCTGGGATGGTGTGTGAAAGGGTGGTTAGGAAATCCTCCTGGTGCTTGGGCGGCTGAGGTTAGGTGCAGCCTGGGTATGCTAGGAAGGACAAGTGAAGCCCTGCCTGCCTCTCATGAGCACACCGTACCCAGGCCTCTTTCTGGAAAAAGAACAGCTTTCTTTTCTTGGCGCCTCGGATTTGGCTTTTGCCTTCTGTTGACCTAGAACTTGTGTAAGTGTAAGCCGACGGCTTTCTTATGCTCTGTCTTGCTAAACTGGCTGAAAAACAGTCCTTGTGTTTTCTTACATGGTCCCTGCTCCTCTTTCGCCAGCTGGACTGAACTTTTTTTTTTTTTGAGACAAGGTCTCATTCTATACTTTGCTTTCTGGAACTCATTATATAACTGGCCTTGAACTCCTGGCAGTCCTCCTGCCTCAGCCTCCTGAGTGCTGGGATTACTGGCATGAAGCTTTTATCAAATAAAACACCTCTAAATTTACCTTCTAGGAGAGAGTACTTGCTTGATATTTGTGGGTCTCTTGGTGTTTTCTCCAAATCATTAGATGTCAGGTGGACTTCCCAGCACCCTCTGCCACCACAGAATTAGGAGACATGGCAGGCTAAGGTTAGTAACCATGATCCTCAGGCCATATTCTGTCACATAATGGTCACCCTTCATGAAGTGTTGATGACTTTGAGACCAGTGAGTGAAACGGGGCCCTTGTCTCAGACTTACTCAGCTCACGGTCCTGCCAGAGTGTGGAGAGTAAATCAGAGTTTTTGTACCGTCCTCCACCTACACAGTGAGGCAGGGAGATGATGAAATTATGGCGTTTACTCCTGAGAAGCCAGTCCCTCCCTAATGTGTGACAGCTGCTGACAGAGGGCTGAGAAGCAGTGGAGCTCCTGAGAGCAGCTGGTCAGTGTGCAGAGTACCAGACAAAGGCAGTCTTTAGAAACGACCAGCAGCTCCACGCAGAAGAAAACCCTCTTAGAACAATTGCCACTTGCAGTGAGCACTTTAAATGATTCTCTGCCAACCATTTATTTGGGAACCACTCCAGTAACATGATGAACTTTCCCCAAAGTTTCACCCAGGGAAAAACACATGCCCCAATTTCTTTCTTCCTAGTTGTAGAGAATAGGTGAAATTCACAGAGACGAATAAAGAAACTGTGTTCCTTCTCTGTGTGTATTCATGTGTGTCCATGTATGCAGAGGCCCAAGTCAGTCTCTGGTGGTGTTCTTCAGGAGGATCATCCACCTTGGTTTTTGAGACAGGGTCCCTCATTGAGACCTGCGACTTGCCTGTTAAGTAAGCTAGGCTAGATGGATTTGCACGTGTCCACTGTCCAACCTAGTCTGGTGTCCATAAAGAGTGGGGAGTGAGTCATTGTGACACCGTGCATATTTTTCTTATTAGAAACTAGACAGCCGAGGGCTCTTTGAGAACTTTGAGAACTTCATGGCAGAAGTATCTGGAGAGAGCTCTGTTTAGCTTCTGCCTCCTGCCCTCCACCCCTAATAAACGTGCCCCATGTTCCCTTTCGCCAGAGCACTGTCAAGATGGGGGGCGGGGTGGGGGGGATGGCGGCTCCATGTTAAAGCCCAGCATGCTAGTCTACGCTGGAGCTAAAATTCTCCTTCTTCTTTGCAAAGCTGGGACTTTCCATGCTGGACTTAGTTCCTGTTCTCTTTAGCATCTTTACACACCAGTGGCAGAAGCTCTACGTCCACTAGGATTGGCAATAGATACAATGAAAAAGGGATGTGTGGGTGTGTATGTTGGGGGAGCTGGTGTATATGGGGTGTGTGGTGTGTGGAGTGTATATGTGGAGGGAGCTGATATATATGTGGTATGTATAGGTGGGTAGGTGTATATATGTAGTGTATAATATCTGGTAGATGTGGAATGGAGAGTATATATGTGGTATGTATATGTGGGTAGGTATATTTGTGGAGGGAGGCTGATATATGTGGTGTGGGGGGGTAGGTGTATATGTGGAATGTATATTTATGAATGTATGTGTCAAGGGGGTCTGGTACATATGAGGTGAGAGTATGTGACTAGGTAGGTATGTGTATAGAATATGGGGGAGTAAATATGTGGAGTGTGTATGTGTGTTGGGTATATGTACATGTAGAATGTATGGTAGATGTACATTTGTGAGGTCTAAGTATGTGTTGGAGTATGTGTGACTTTTGCCTCATGGTAGTTGGTGCTTTTGAGTGGGGAGGTGGCACAGAATGGGGACTTTGGATGATCTGCTTCTAAGTGCCACCCTGCCTCTCCTGCCCTAGCAATTTGACGTCTGGCTCCTTGGTTTCCCTTCATCATGACTTCAGTGTGAGCACCCTCCTATTTATGAGCCAGTACTGAGTGCTGGATTGCTGGAGAGGACGCCTGGGGTCTGCCCTCTCGGAGCCGATGATATAATGGAATATAAGCAGTAACCCAGTCCGATTCCTTCTAGAAGCTGAGAGCACCTTTCATCTCCTGAGCTGGCACATGGGGGTGGTGTTAGTGGAGGGGGTGCGGCAGGGATAGAATGACTCTGGGCTTCAAGGTATCTGTGGAAGAGGAATCAGGAATAGCCTTCGGATAGGGGGTCAGGGAGGAGCATCTGTGCCCATCATTGCTTCTGTGATCCAAGCCTCAGCTTTACTATTCTCCTCGGCCTCAAACTTGGACTCTTATCCACATCCTATCGTATACACGTTGGTGTGTATCACAGGTGGTTATGGAGTTCACAGCTGCATGTGGTGGTTCACACCTATACTCCCAGCTCTCTGGAGGTAAGGATGATGAATTCAGAGCCAGCCTGGGCTAGATGAGACTCTGTCTCATAACAAGCAAACAAAAATAAAGTAACTCCCTCCCAAAACAACCAACCAACCCAGAGCACTCTGGAATGTGAATGTCTGAGTCCCTACGGTTAGTTAGGGAAGGTTGAGCTGCTTTATCCTTCAAGGTCTATCTCAGTCTGTCCTGCTCAGAAGAGGCCCTTGTAAACTTCGAGGCTGAAAGCACACTTCATTCCATATGTGCTGCGAGCATTTAAGACATCCTCCATTTGGCAGGACTGGATTGGGCTGAATAGGGCTTTGGTTCTTCTTCTCCGCCCCCCCTTTTTTGGTGGTTGTTTTTTGTATTTAATTTTTTGAAGCCCTTGGGATGGAACCCAGGGCCTTATGTTCACTGAGCAAATCCTAATCCCCACCCTTGAACATAAAGACACAGATACATTTTAAATCCTTTGTGTACATATGATGGATGTGTGTGTTTGGAGGTGCAGGTGCGCACACAGGTGGAGGTCAGAGAACCACCTCAGTTGTGAACCCCCTCAGTTGTGAACCCCCTCAGTTGTGAACCCCCTCAGTTGTGAATCCCCTCAGTTGTTGCTCCTTCCCTCACACCTTGTTGGGACAGGCAGGGGCTCTTGCTTTCCACACTCCACACTGAGCAAGTGAGCCCTCCCGCTTCTGGGGAGTTTCCTGTGGTCCACCTTGCCGTAGGAGTGCTGGGGTCACAGACACACGTCATTGTATCCAGTTTACGTGGTGCTGGGGATCTGAACTGAGGTCTTCATGCTTGCAAGGCGAGTGCTGTTCCCACTAAGCCAGCTCCCCGGTTCCTTCCATCTAGTTGTAGATCGGCGCACAGTACTCATGCATGTTTGTGGGGTGGGGTAGAACATTTCAAGATGTGTATACAGTGTGTGGTGACTACATGAGGGTCACTGGCATATTTATTTCCTTAGGCATGTATAATTTCTGTGTGTTGGGGACATTCTAAACCCTCTCCACTATTTTAGAATGTTTAATTGTGGATTACAGTTATCTTGATGTGCTATAGAATATTGGAAGAATCTCTCATAACCAATGTCACCCTGGTACCTATCAGCATCCCCTGCCCACTTGGTGTGATTAAACTTTTCATGTCATTACCAAGACCAAGCTCCTTAAAGCCAGGGCTATGCCTGGCACCCTTTCATCCATGTAGCTCCCAGACCTGGTCTCTCCCTGATGCCTACTTTGGGCACACTGTCTTTACCTAGAGCCGTGGCCCTCACCCCACAGTGGGCACTATCCTTCTCTCTGTAAGGCTCAGTTGAGGCGTTGGGTGGGTGAGCTGAATGCTTCTGTCTCTGGCACTCAGAGCCACCACGTTTCTGTGGTACATATAGCCTCTGGAGCCAGTCTCTTGACTTGATTCTTAAATCTGTGGGTCTGGTTCAGCCACAGACGAATTAGTAGCCTCAGGGTGAAGGAACTCCACAGCAGCTTGTGGCTTCTAGGAGCCACTGGTGAACCTCCATCAGCATAAGAGGGGTGTGTCCTTGTGGCAAGAAGGACACCTCGGAAGCATGTGTGCTCATCAGATACCTGCCTTGCGGGACTGAGGGGTCAGGACACCTGCTCAGCTATGTCTGAGTGGCTTGTTCTGCACCATTTACTTGTAATTTCTGCCAACTGCTGTAGGGAGACAGCCAGCCCTTTCATAGGGTGGGTGGGGGGTAGTGGGTACCCTTGGCACCTGCAGTGACAGACTGCGGTCATGTTTGTTTCTGATTGTATGGGGGGTTCAGGGTGGCTTCCCAAGGGTGCCCAACATCTGGGGCTCTAGCCCTGAGCTAGGGCTGCCAGACCCTGTGACAGTTGAGTGAACCCGAGTCAAAGCAATTAGAATCTGTGGCCGCCGTGGCTGACAGATCCCAAGATTACAGAGAAAGCATGCCTAGGCCTGAGGAATGTCAGCACCCGAGGGAGCCTGCAAAGGGAGCCTGCTGGTCAGCCAGCCCAGAGATAAGAGAAGGGAAGTTCCGGGTGCACAGCGGGTGAAAGAGGTCACCACTGTTAGCGGAGGAGGCTAGACCCTGTCTGTGTTCCTGCTGCCTGGCTGGAAGGCAGAAGGCGCTCAGTGGTATCGTACTGTCTAGGACCCACAAGCCCTGGCTTAATCCATAGCACCATAAAAAGCGCACGGGCGGGGTAGGAGTGGGTGCAGGGCTGGGGAGATGCCTCAGTTGGTAAAGTGCTTGCTTACTCTAGCACAAAGACCTGAGTTCACTCTGCAGAACTCACATTTAAAAATAGTTGGACAAGCCTGATAGTGGTGGCGCACACACACCTCTTAACCCAGCACTTGGGAGGCAGAGACAGGCAGATCTCTGTGAGTTTGAGGCCACTGTGGTCTACAAAGTAAGTTCTAGGATAGCCAGAAACCCTGTTTCAAAAAACAAACATATAAATAAAACCTAGTTGGACATGGTGGTAGTATATGCACTTGCAATCCCAGAGTTGGAGAGTGAGAGCCAGGAAGATTTCTGGAGCTAACTAATCAGTCTAGTCTACTTGGGGAGTTCCAGGCCAGTGAAAAACCTGTCTCAAAAAAAGGTGGAATATAAATTCACAGAGACTGTGGTAGGGTAGCATGCACAGGACTTGGACAGGTTCAAGTCAGATGGGGTCCCGGTGCTGAGAAAGGGGGATGTAGTAGACACAGGCTCCCACCCCTAACCAAGAAGCTATCTGCAGTTGACATCTGCTTGCAAAGGAAAACTAAGCTTTCTCCAGTGGAGTCTCACTGGGTATAATGACTACATTTAAGGGTAGGTCCCATGTCCTCGCAGTAGATGACCAACACAAAATGAGCTCAATGATACTGTTGTAGACTTTTTAATCTCATATTGCTTTTGGGGGCAATTTTTTCTTGTCTTACTGATCTTTTCCTTGTATATTATGGTTTCTGATTTTGTGTGTGTGCATTTGTATTTCTTGTGGGTTTTGTGTGTGTGTGTGTGTGTGTGTGTGTGTGTGTGTATGTGTGTTTACCTGTTTGTTTTCTTTTCTTTCTTTCTTTCTTTTGTTTGTTTTTCGAGACAGATTTTTCTCTTTGTAGTTTTGGTGCCTGTCCTGGATCTCGCTGTGTAGACCAGGCTGGCCTCAAACTCACAGAGATCCGCTTGGCTCTGCCTCCCGAGTGCTGTGATTAAAGGTGTGGGCCACCACTGCCTGCCTTCTTTTCTTTCTTTCTTTTTTTTTTTTTTTTTATTAGTAGTACGAGATTTTTGTATTCATTTTACTGTTTGTTTTCTAAAGAGAGAGAGCAAGAAAAGATGGGGAGGATCTGGCAGGAGAAAGTGACCAGAATATTTCATATGAAAAAAATTTTTTCAGTTAAAAAGAAAAGATTAGCCGGGGTGGTGGTGGTGGCGCACACAAAGAAAAAATTCTTATCGTGGTGAACCACTTTGTCTGCTAACTGGACACAATGCCCTCATCTGGTCAACAGGTGAACAGATGGCTCCCAGAGAAGCATGACTAGACGAACAGAGCTCCATCCTACATTCTGTAAGACACTGCACTGGAACAGGGGTCTCAGTTTAATTGTGCATGGAATCTCCTGGACTTTGCTGATTCTGAGCTCGCAGTACAGGTCTGGGTGGGGAATCTATCCGTGTTTCCACCAAGATTCCTGCCAATGCTGTTACAGCTACTCTTCTTGGGAGCCATATGGCAAGGACTGAGGACATGCAGATTTTAGTTAATGTAAGACTTAACCCTGTTGGCTAAAGAATTTGTTAGAGAAGCAACCTGCTGGAGCTGTTTTTTCACTTTAAATGACTGGGCCAGGTGTGGTGGTACATGTGCCTCAAGTCCCAGCACCTGGGAGACTGAAGCAGGAGGACCAGGAACTCAAGGTCATCATCAGCTACATAGTGAGTTTAAGGCTAGCCTGGTCTATAGGAGATCCTGTCTCACAGATAGATAGATAGATAGATAGATAGATAGATAGATAGATAGATAGATAGATAGATAGATAGACAGATAAATGACTAGTCCAACTAAAGCATTGCCAAAAGCAAACCAGGAATAGAATTTCAGCCCCGAGGAGTGATGTTCTTTTTAGACTGTTCTTTCTCCCCACTAGGTCTTAGGAAGTGGTTTTAGGATAGCCTATCACAGATCAACTCATCACTAAGGATGGATAGTGGGAACTGACCCACTACCTTATGGCTTTTTTACCGGTGCCCATCTTTCCTTCTTTCTTAATAAGCAGGCCCTCAACTTGAGTTACAAGTCTGTTTCTGAAACTCTCCCAGGGTCTTTTGTTGGAGGGGTTGGAAGGTGAGGGCAGGCCTTGCAGAATAACCTGTAAAAGAAGGGACTTACTAGGCTGGGGAGACGGCTCAGTTGGTAAAGTGTTTGCCTTCCAAACGTGAAGACCTGAGTTTGGGTCCCCAGAGCCCATGGGAAAAGTGAGGCATGGTGTGTGCCTGTAATCTCAGTGATGGCAAAATGGGAGGCAGAGACAGGTGGATCCATGGAAGGCTGCAGGCTGGGCTGGTGGCAGAGCTTGAGGTCAGTAAGAGAGCTGTTTTAAATAAAGGATGGAAGGCATGAGCACTCCGACCCTAAAATGCACCATGCATGTATATTCCCGCCCTCTCACACAGGCACCGAGAGGACTTTACTTAGATGGCAGATAATCTTGCCTTTTACTTCCAGGCTAGAACCCATAAGTAATGGCTAGAACTTCATAGACACCATCTTGGACTGTGAGGTAACCTTACGGATAAAAGTCACATAATAAGGGTAAGATAGGGCAGAAAAATGGGTTTGTGATGCGTGGTGTTATGGAATCATCATACAGGCCCTTCCCAGCCTTCTTTGACATTAAAGTCAGATCTCAATTTGCTCCGGTTAGTGTTGGGTGAACTTGCAGCCACTGCTGTTGCTGACCCCTGCAGAGCAGATGCAGTTGATCGGGGCAAGCAGTTGAAACTCTCCAAGCCCGGCATGATGGTGTCACAGGCTCCTTCGGAGGCTGAGGCGGAAGAACTGCAAGTTTGAGGCCTGCCTGGGCTATAGAGTGAGTTCAAGGCGGCTTGGCTTACTGAGTTCCCATCTTTTTGTTGGTTGGTTGGTTTGGTTTTGAGACAGGTTTTCTCTCTGTAGTCCTGGGACTTGCTCTGTAGACCAAGCTGGCCTTGAATTTAGAGATCTGCCTGCCTCTGCCTCCCGAGTGCTGGGATTAAAGGTATGTACCACCACACACACACACAGCCTGAGCCCTTGTCTTAAAAAGTTAAAAAAAAAAAAAAAGTGCTGGTCTTGTGGCTCAGTGGTAAAGTACTTGCCTAGGATTGACCCAGGTTCAGTAGCCAGTACTGAAGAAAAGGATCCAGGTTCAATCCTCAATGCTGAATAAAAGGACCTAGATGCCAGCCCCAACACTGAATAAAGAAAACGTGTCTCTAGCTGTCGGCTTCTTGTGAAATGGGACAAGGGATAGAGGTGACCAGCTCAGTGTTCTAGTGCAGAGCTGCTTTCTCAAGGGAGGAAAAAAAAAAAAAAAAAAAAAAGCTGCATTTACTTCCTGGTGAGGCAAAAACAGGCCCCAGCCATAAAAACATCACAGTGCCTGGTCCAGTGAGTCTTTCCTGCTGTGTAGCCCGAAGCCTGCTCTTGTATTTCCTTATTGTGGCCTGGGCTTGGATTTAAAATTGTGATATGATTGAAATCAGACCGATGTGGGCACAAAGCCTCCAAGTCAGCTTCCTTGTTCACGTACTGTCCTAAAAATAGAAACTCGTGTGGGGTACACTTGCTTGTCTGGTTGGGGTGTGTGTTTTGGTAGTACTAAAGATGGAACCCAGAGCCTCTCACATGCTAGCAAAACACTACCACTGAGCTCTATCCCCAGGCGGGTTTTCATCTTTCATCTGGGGACGGAGTCTCAGTAAGTTACACAAGCTAGCCTTGAACTGGCTCTGTAACCCAGGCAGCCCTGGAGCTTGCGATCCCCGTGTTCCAGGCTCCCCATTAGCTGTGGTTTTCCTGTTTTCTGAATGGAAAGAGGTGTGTGCTTACAGGGGAGAAAAGGCCACCACACCAGTCCACGAGCTCTGCAGTGATGGGCTGACTTCCCCTCACACCTCATCCCAGTTCCCGCCTTCAGAGCCACCCCCTGTTTTCCTAAAGCAAGCATTTTATTGAGTATGCATTTCTACAGAAAAAGAAGGGGTCTGTCCTGCTCCGTGCCTGTCACCAAGCGGGGAGACAGAAGTGAGGTGTGCCCCCAGTAGCTAAACTAACCCAAGGGACACTTGATGCCTCTGAAGGATGGATGGGATGCCACAGGGTGAGGGCAGGTCCTGGGGCTGGCAAAAATGATAGCTGGTATTGTAAGAGTGCCTCAGAGCTGGGTGTGGTGGCACACACCCTTAATCCCAGCACTGGGAGGCAGAGACAAGTGAAGCTCTGTGAGTTTGAGGCCAGCCTGGTCTACAGAGTAAGTTCCAGGACAGCCAGGGCGATGTAGAAAGACCCTGTCTCAAAAGCTTGGAAAAGGAGTCCCTCCTGCTCAGCACCAAAGGCAGCACACAGTTGGCACAGGGCCAGCTTCCTGCTCTGGCGTGTGCTGTTTGAGTCCCAGGCTGTGCAGAGCCTCTGAGCCTTCTAGAAGGTTCTGGTGCAGAGTAGAAAGGCTTAGGTGTGCTCTTGTGGCAGGCACAGCTGGCCTCCCGAGGTTCTGGGGACTGGCTGTGGGACTGCTGAGGGAGAATGCCGCTGTCCTGATGGTACCCGTGGTGGCAACTTCTGCCTGACTTGATTACGACTTCTTCCAGGCATTCAGCAGCTTGCTGCTCCCTTCCTGCCTTTGCTGTGACTCTTGGTAGGATGCATGCGACATCAGGACCTTGTTCGGCATTACTTTCTTGGCAGGTCATAAATATTGCCTGACTGTCAAATCCTGTGCAGCATCCCCATGGGTGAGAACCTCATCTCAGTATCAGGCAGGCAGAGCATGGGAGGTCTGAGGGTCCCTGGTGTTTAGCTACAATGGCCCAGAGGGACACCTCTGAAGCCGACATGAAGATTACTTGGCATCTGTAGAGATCAAGCCAGGAGGCATTACGATTTGGATGAACAGTTAGGTTGAAGTTACCCCATTGCTGCATGGGGGAGGGCATATTTTAGGCATTACAAGAGCACTCAGAGAGGACTGTGTCCTGATAGGGTAGCTCTCCTGGCCCATCCATGGCAGACAGAGACAGAAGACTCATTGATGCTGGTACTTTCAAGTGACAGGAGGGATGGGCCCCAGAAGGACCTGATCAAAGTCATCTTTTCTCAAGACTCAGTGTTTTTAAAACTGTCACGTTGCTGGGCACGGTGGTGCATGCCTGTTCTCCCAGAATTCAAGAGGTTGAAGCAGGAGGATCGGCTGCTCCAGTGGGTGACATGGTGAGTTCTGGGGCCATTCTGGGTTACAGGGTAAGACCACAGCTCAAACAAAACACCCTTCAAAACTCCAAACCAGCCCTGTATCTGACTCTCTAGGGACGGTTGAGAACATGGAATTTAGGATGAGGAGACAGTGCTTGCTGTGAGCATATGCCCTGGGTTCGGAGCTCTTGAAACCCACATTGAGCCAGGAGTGATTTTTCAGTAATCCCAATGCTTCTACAGTGAGATGGGGGTGGAGATGAGCGAATTCCCATAAACTCAAGGACTAGCTAGCCTGGCATGTGCAGCAGCCCACACAGAGACCCTGTCTCAAAAAAGGTGGAATTCAAGGACCGATGTCCAGGTTGTCCTCTGACTTCCACTCCTGCCCATTGTGTGCACGGACATTCACACTCACATTCACACTCACATTCACACTCACGCACATACACTAAAAAAGACCTCACTTTGAAGATAAGGAAACAGAAGCATGGAGAAATTAGGTGACATGGCCCCCACTGCTGTCTCTTAGGGAATGCAAACAGGTACAGGGACGGAGGCGCCAGGCCTTTGCTTGGTGAGAACGCGTCACTTCACCCTTCATTCCCTTTCTGGCCTGTTTGCTTCCCTGCTACCAGGCACAGCTTCTTTGGAGTTCTTTAAACGTCTTTTCTTCCCAGCCCTTTATGTCCATAGAAAACTGCAGCCGGCTTCTACAGGTGAGACTTCCCAAACTCCAGAGAACTCAGAGAGAGGGAAAGGCAAGATGGACACACACGGAAGAGTGTCAATCTTAGTAAAACACTCACCCTGCTGCCTGTAGCTACTCCTGCTGGGTGGTTCTCTGCCTTCCTGGGGAGACATGGAGCCTGGAGCTGTACTTCTGCCTCTCAGTGGCCTCATTCCACTGATGCAGACACTCAGGGGTCCCAGACATAGAGGCCTAGTTCCTAGCTGAGCCCTGGGAGATTGCCAAACACGGGATTCCAGCAGCAGCCAGACTTCCTGAGTACTTGTGCGCCAACAAGACCCCAGGGTGATTCCTCTGTGAGGATCAACACAGGCAGTTCCCTGCTGTGCTTCCCTCTTAAGAACTGTCTTCTTACATGACTGGGTCAAGAATACGAGATCTAGCAGCTTCCCCCATGTGTATGGCAACCCTCTGCTTCCCTAACACCTTCAAAAATATAGCCTAGTGAAACGAGAAGCTCATGTGAGAGAATGCTTGCTTTGTCGGACAAATACTCAAGTTCTTCAAGAAGCAGGTGCCAGTTGTCTGTCTGTGGAATTCCAGGACCATTCCCATCTCAAATCTGGCGATGCTCAAGTCTCTGGTATAAAACCTGTGATTCTTAGACCTTCCCCTTATGCTTTAAATGATATCTTAGTACCCGATGTGGGTATGTGGGGTCAGTAGGCACCATACATATTGTGGAGGAAACAGTGATAAGACAATACATGTTCAGTACAGATGCCGTTTCCGCCCCCCGTCCCATATTCTTGATCCAAAGGTGGTTGAGTCCTCAGATACAGAGGGCCTACTGTTCTCAAAAGGCAGAGAAAAATACAACTTCTGTTCAGCTACAGAGGCACCCCAAAGCCCCCCAGGCTGTCTGATCTCTATAACCAACCACCAAGACCCTGAGTGACTTAACTAAAGGCTAATTTAGACCCATTCTTCCCAGACGATTCAGGGACAGAGATTTGGGAGATTTCTGAAATGTTAAGAAAAGGTTGAAGATACAAGTGTTCTAGAAAGTTAATCTGTGGGCAGCAAGCATGTCCCCCTCATACCCTGTCCATGCTGACAGAAACATGAGCTCGCTGGTCTCCCAAATAACTGGTGACCTCCTCTTGGCCAGCCTTCCCCAGCCTGCTGACGGCTGACAGAATAACACAGTAGTCAGAGCTGGTTTTTTTTTTTTTTTCAACTTTTTTTCTTTTGGTTTGTTTTTAAAGAAACTGCATACATCATCAGAGAGAAACAATAATTTAAATACCATGCAGTTTCTGTATGTACAAAACCTAGGCCACAGAGATCCAGTTTAATTTATATTCTATGTACAGCATCTTCCTCATACAGTCGTCATCTGTTAAATTAGAACCCTGGAGGGCACGGGGTCGACGGTCACCACACTCACGCACTCCTATACAAAGACAACTATGTACAGACACCAGGAAGCAACTGGAAGAAAGCGACCTGCTTGGGGAGGAACAGATTCATGGGAGGAAGAAGTCATCGGAGGTGACCCCTGCCCACGGGCTGTGCACAGGGAGAGCCTGGGATCCCGTTCCTCGAAGCAACACGCCACGATGCTCATTCCGAAAGGACAAACACATGTTCATAAGCAGGAGAGAAAGAAACTCCGCGCGTCTCCTCACACGGACCATTGTGTTGTTGGGCTTCTCTATCTGGCAGAAAGGCTCACATTCTAAAAACCTGGCAAGGCTCTCAGGGTGTCTAGGGATGAAATGATGAGGATTTTGGAAAGGCCAGTTTGTCGATGGCCGGCTCTTCTGCCAGGGGAGTGGACCTGGGATTCAGTTTTCAGCAATGCCCGATTTTAAGAAGAGAACAAGGTCTGACACATTTCACGGTTTCCCCTTTCTTGCTAACCCGAACCCCACAGTGCTCAGATGGGAATGTAGAGGCTCTTTATTCCCTCCCTAATTAATGTCAAATTGTCCCCGTTAGAAGTAATTCAAGTCACTTGAGTTGTCCTAACAGTGGGGGAAATGTGGTTACAGCTCCCTGAAGACTCCAGGTTTTCAGAAGGAGAGGAGACGTGCCATCCCGCAGCTGGCGAGGCTGCTGAGCCTGGGTAGGAACCACTTATCATGGCCTTAAAATAGCTGATCCCCAAAGGACGTGACCTTTTAGGAGCATGCGAGGCACACCCCTAACTCTGAGCAAGTGGCTTCTGCCAAAGGGTGCCCTACAGGAAGTGATGTGGGCATTGTGTCCGACTTCTTCTGTATATAAAGAGGAGGGCAACTCCAGGGCATGCTGAAGGAATGGCGTCGGCTGCTGGCTAGCAGCTGGGAGATGGATGAGTTTGGGGCTTCTGTCCCCAGGCAAGCAGAAGGGCCCTAGAACCGAGGCCAGCAGGGAGGCCAAGGAGGTCCTTAGGACTCCTCCTGCCTGGGGAAGGCCTGCCTGCCAGGCTGGGACACCACAGCAGCCTAATGCCCAGCTGCTGCTTAGAGGAAGTGCAGCTCTCGAGTCCTGCCAGGCAGGGACCTCCACCCAGAACACATGACTACCCCCCCCACCCTAGGGAAGTTCAAGGAAAGAATTCTGCATCTTTCCTCCTACCATGTGCACATTCAAAAGTCAGTAAGCCTTTCGGGAAGACTGTGTTTACAGCCACGCTGAGGTCCCTGCCACACTTTCCCTGAATACCCCTCTGGACATTCAAATGATAATAATGATGATGATGATGATGATGATGATGATGATGATATAGAAAGATCCAGTGATGGTGGTGTCTTTGGGCTGGACAGAAGTGTGTTTGGTCCAGATGGTGCTAGGAGAGCAGCAGCTGCATTGACACTACCTGTAGGGCTGATCCAAGCTTTCCTCTGACTCCGTCTGGTTCCTGGGTTAACATCTGGCCGTGAAGCCATTAATGCTCCAGAAAATTGTGACGGCCTCACTGATGGGTGCTGTGTCCTAAGAGTGACACGCTCCCAACTGGTTTGACAAGGGGACAACTTTTTGGGGCTGGCCAGAATGGCTAGCTGACATCTTTCTAAATCCTAGAAAGATGTTGGACGGGGAGTAAGCCATCGCCTAGTGAAACCGTGGTGATTCTGAAAGCTGAACACACCGTTGGGGTTGAGGCAGAGCTTTGCACCCAAGGGTCTGTGAGCTCCATTAGGCAGGACAACAGAGCTGCAGCAGGCCTCCCTAGGGTCTGGGGTGTCCTTTTCTCGTGCACACCCAACCTTTGGTGGCCCTGTCAACAGGGCGGCTGGAGGCACATCCCAGGAGAGAGAGAAAGAGAGAAGACTGAATCTCTCTGGATAAGAGGAGCAGCAAGGGACACCACGGACAGTCATGGCTGGAAAAGTCTTGCCCGGTGTTAGCTTTGCTAAGATGTGGATCTCTCTGCAGAAGCTCCTCAGGGAACAGACAGAAGAGTGGAAGGCCCTGGAGAGGCACTGGGACATTGGTCCCCAACTCTGGCCTCCATGTACTCAGAAGTTATTAAAACTGCCAAGTCACATCGTCATTGTCCCAGGGGTGCTACAAGGCCAATGAAAAATGTGGGCCAAGTAGAGTTTCTGACCCCAGCCTCTGGTCAGCTCATACTCATGAATGCCACAGGGAACCTTAGAAATGGCATTTATGTGTGGATCACCCATGGCCCTGGGCTTTCCCAACGTAAGCTGGTCAATGAATGTGAACTGAGCAGGCAGCCGCTATTCCTCAGTCTTCTGGAAGGCAGTTCAGATGGGGCTGGGGGTCAAAGTAGATGCTCACTGACCTCCTATGCCCACAGCGACACATGCTTAGGATCAAAGTGCCCGCACAGGTTCCCCCCAGGACAAGTGCGTGAGTGTGTGTGTGAGTGTGTGTTTGTGTGTGTATGTGTGTTGGGGGGCGGTAACTGAGAGATGTCTTCTGTTTTTCAAGAATCCTCCTCTCAAGGGCCCTTAAAGTAAATGCCCCATCTGGAGCCTGTGTGTCTGACAGAATCTAGACCAGCTGGATTATGATTTTCACTAAGCCGCTCCCATGCCAAACCCACCGCCCTTGGCTTCTTTGGACTCAGGCAACAGTCCCTTGTGAGGAAGGGGTTCACTGAAGACTGAACCAGTGTGGTGCCTGCTGGCTGGATGAGGGGGATGAGGCAGTCCCTGGACAGTGTTCAGGTAGGGCCCTGCTGGGGGCAGGACCACCTTTCCATAGCAGAAGTGGTGCCAGCAACTCTGACTGAGGTGTGGTCACCATGGTGTTCCTGCACATAGACT
Source organism: Peromyscus maniculatus bairdii (assembly GCF_049852395.1). Lineage (NCBI taxonomy): Eukaryota > Metazoa > Chordata > Mammalia > Rodentia > Cricetidae > Peromyscus > Peromyscus maniculatus. Next base: position 124,143,822 of record NC_134856.1, on the reverse strand, counting down.
CCTGATTGTGTTTCCTTTCGCTTCTTCTTCTGTTTTCTTCTCTTTCTTTTCTTTTTTTCTTTTTTTAAAAAAGGCAGTTCAGATTTACATCGTAATGGGGAAGTGGACAAATGCCAGCACTTATGGTTCTTATAAATTTATGTTTTGAAGACAGCAGAGGACTCAAGAGTAATCCCACTGTTATGGTCGATGAAACCTGGGAAACAAGAAAGTTCGTCAAGGCCGAGGGCATGTCAGGGGCCCCATCCCACAACGACATCTTTCCATCCTCATACCCTGGTTGGGACAGTGGTATTCCAGTGTGACCTCCTACCCATGACACCGTGAGTATTTGAACTCCACAGATTTCATCTAGGGAGCAGAGAAAGTTTAATTTGGAAGCACTGGAGGCCCAAACTGGGCGGCTGCACTAGGGTTCCTGCATGGCAGTAAGAGGGAGGTCCTGACTGTGTGTCTGAGTCAGGCAGGATGTGCATTGGTAATTCCTGCTTCTCCACATGCTCTCCAAAGGACAATGATTAGAAAGATTAAGCCAGTGGCTTAGTTACTAACCAGCCATGCATACACCCCCCATAGCGAATTCTTTCCGTGTCTCCTTTTTATCAAGTGACATGAGACAGGATTGCTTAGTAGAAGAGCACAGGATAACAGAACACTCTTTAGTGGTCCCATGTGGTATCTTGGTATTCCGCCCAGCTTTGGCCTCTGCTGACTGTGTGTTGGCAACACTCTTATATCCCCAGCTTCAGATTTTTATAAAAACTCACTTTGGGGTCATCCAACACATATCAAGACTTTTCATCTGAGCAAATTAAAACACAGAGGGTGACTTTTTGCCTGGGCCTTAAACATTTTAACATCCTTTGCCTGAGGTTTTGTTCTTCTAACCTTTTGTTGTTGTTGGTTTTGTTCTTGTTTTGAGACAGAGTCTAACTATGGAGCCCTGGCGAGCCTGCAACTCCCTATGTAGACCAGGCTGGCCTTGAACTCAGCAGAGATCCATCTACCTCTGCCTCCCTAGTGCTGGGACTAATGGTATGTGCCATCACACAGGGCCTCATAGCCCTCTTTTTATCAACTTAAAGGTAGACCTTGACGTTGACCTCTGTCTTCTCTTCTCACATCTTACCCATAAGACCACTTGGTAATCTAGGGCAAATGGGTATTTATTTGAAGGTACATATCAACAGAGCTGGGCATGATGGTGCATGTCTGCAACACCAGCACCCAGGAGGCTGAGACAGGAGGATTTCTGTAAGTTCCTGGCCAGTCTGGGCTATATAGTAAGAACCAGGCCCGCTGGGTCTCCAATGAAAAGAAAGTTACAGCAAAAAAGGGAAAATAAACATGGCCCTGTGGCGGTGGGGACATTCAAGGCGGCCCCCACCAATACCAACCTTGTCAAGTGTCTACTCAACTCGTGGACTTCCATTTCAGTGCTTTTGAACTCATTAAGTTCCTTTCGAATGGCGGCCTGGAAGAGGAGCAGCAGGTCAGCATGCTGAAGAAGTGGGAAGCCCTCCCCATTCATCATACCTAAAAATATTCTTCTTCTTCCACACAACTACACAAAAAGTCACCTGGGTGTCCTTTAAAACCTGCCAGGATTTCTCTTCTTTGGGGACACTGTGAGGCTCTAATGGAGCTCTCCGTATTTTATGAGGTCTCTGTACCCCATGCTCCCCATGGGGTTACAGATGGCACACATTTTGGCTTCACCTCCCTTCTGCAGTTCTCCTGCTGGGTGCCTGGGAAGGTGTCTTGACACAGAGAGCCAATGATAAGTCTGGAGGTTCATGTTAGGAATGACTCTGTGCCTCGTCCAGTGTTACTCTGTCTTTCTGGGCACAGTCCCCCGACATGCTATGGAACAGAACTGAATGATCTTGTGTCAGAACTCTATTTCTCAGTGTCCCTGTACTGAGGAGTGGGGACCTTTCAAAGACAATCAGGCTGTTAAGAGGGACCAATGCCTTTATCAGGGATGGGATCAGTCAAACAGGAGCCGGCTGTTACAAAGGAAGACTACTTCCTACATTTTCTCTCGGGCATGTGTCTATCTCCCTGACTTATGTCCCATTATGGAGCAGCAAGAGGTTCTCACCAGATGAGGCTGCCTGATCTTGGGCTTTCTGGATTCTAGAATCTTTAGCCTTTAAGTAATCTTTCTATATGAAATTATGAAGCCTCAAGTGTTCTGTTACAGTACCAGCAAATGGACCAGGATTCTTTCCTTCCTCCTTCTGGGAAGCAGGCACAGTATCTTGCCTGTTCTGTGCCTTTTCCAAGTGAAGAACCCATCGAGTGGTTTCCCACAGGTCACTTGGAGCACTCCTGTGAGCAGCACTTTTAGCACGGGGCCGAGGCAGAGCTCTCTTCTCCTTATGTATAACATACACCCGCCTCCCCTTTCTCCACCACCTCTGCTTACTTTGTCAGCAGCTGTGAGTCGGGTCCATGGCTTGTCCGCTCTGCGGTCATAGTCCTGGGCATCTGCCACCTCCACGTAGTCACTGAAGCGGATGAGGATCTTCCTTTCTCGAAGTTCTTCCACTGTGGGCCTTTGACTGAGCTGCAAAGAGGGAGAAAGGTGGGGACCCATCAACAGAGGCCTTTAGACCACAGTTTCATTTGTGAACTTGTAGGTGTGGAAAATGAGTCCAGGAAGCTAACTGATATGTTGTACAGCAAGCTGGAGCAGGGAGCAGAACCCAGAGTGCTTAACTCCGGGATTCTGCGAGCTTTCTTGTCCCTTTCAACCTCTTGGGCTTATACAGATGACAGCAGCCTGTCCTTTATCACACTGCTTTCTTGGTCTGATAGGAAGCCTGATTGTCTGTGTAGCTGTGAGTGTCCACTGTGGATTTTCTCCGTCTGTCCTTCATCCAGTGGGAGGCAAACACCTTAAGCAATGATTCCATCTAAACTTGGATTGGTGAGTCCACATCTCTGTCTTAAATTTAGCGCTGTTTGCAGAATGGGTCTGTAACACATTATATGTGTGTGGGCACATACACATTACATATATACACATATCCATGTGTGTCTACAGATACATATATGCCTGTGCGTTTTAGGAAGAAGAGCATTTGCAAATGGTATGCAGCCTCCAGGCTGTGAGGGGGTGGGATAGGTTGATTCAGGAGTTTTTAGGGTTTCTTTCAGAAGGTCAGGTGTAAGGTTAGTGAGCCAGCTCAGAGCCGAGCAAGCCACATCTATGCCATGGAGAACAGGACTTTGTAAGGAGGGAGGGATAAAATCATGTTTATTTAGCCATCTCCTGGTATCCCCCCCCCCCCCAGCGCCCTTCCTCTGTCCCTTAACAAGAGAAAGCTGACATTCCCATTATCTTTCCCTGTCACAAGCTTATTTCTTCTGGAGCAACACAACTGCTCCCTTTACCAGGCTGTCTGCTCATGTTCAACCAGGGTTACTTAAAAACAATTTTTTTTCTCCCAGCCCTAGACTGTTGACTGCTATTAATAGAAAAGGCAGTCAGATAAAGTCTTACGGCTCTGGTCTATAAAACAAACAAAATCCAAATGACTCTGGCTGTTCTGCCTGCCATGCAGTTATCTGCCTGATGCCCTTGGCTGGAGCTGGAATGTTCCAACGTGCTGCTGCCATGGCACAATGAGATGACAGCCTGCTGCCATTAAAGAGAGGTTCCTGGTGGCAAGAGCATGGGTGGGACTGACTAGGCATTTGGTCCCCTCTTGGCTAAAGGAGGAAGCTCCAGGGATCAGAAGCCTAATGATTATGGAACTGGCCCATGCCTAGACCAGTAATGATTTTAGTCTGTCCGGAGGCACCAGGGGTTTTCAGAGGGCTAAACACTTTGTCATCCATGTGGCTTGTCATGAGAAAGTATAGTTTCCCAAGCTATGTGGCCGAGGTTGTTGGAAATTAAAAGGGTGGTAATTTTGGCATCAAGATGTTCTTTGTGAAATATGAGAGCTGACAGAATTTATACTGAAGTTAAAAAAAAAACATGTAATTTTTTTTTTGCCACATTCATACCAGCTAAACAGACACTTAATCAAAGTCTCCTGTTTGTGGTCCTCAATTTGATTATCTCAGGATGTTAGACAAGCAGTGTTAATTTTGGATGTTTGCTACATCCAAGGGTTCTTAAGCCATGATTTCTGAACTTATTTTCCTGGAAACCACACTCTGGGCTACCTAGATGTAATGTTTTACATTTTCAATTTCAGTACTCAGGAGGTTAAGGCAAAAGTATCTAGAGTTCAAGGCCAGCCTGGGCTACATGGTGAATTCCGAGCTACTCTAGCAAGAGTCTATCTGCCCCCTCCCCAGTTTCAAAAAAGTAAATGAATAAATAAATAAATCATAATCTAGCATTTACCAGTGCCCATCTAGTAGCAGAATCTGAAGAGAAGACTTAATGCCAGAAATACTCAAGAACAGGGATGCTGGAAGTGCTCAAGGACAGGGATGATGGAAGTGCTCAAGGACAGGGATGATGGAAGTGCTCAAGGATAGGGATGATGGGAATGCTCAAGGACAGGGATGCTGGAAGTGCTCAAGGACAGGGATGCTGGAAATGCTCAAGGACAGGGATGCTGGAAGTGCTCAAGGACAGGGATGCTGGAAGTGCTCAAGGACAGGGATGATGGAAGTGCTCAAGGATAGGGATGATGGGAATGCTCAAGGACAGGGATGCTGGAAGTGCTCAAGGACAGGGATGCTGGAAGTACTCAAGGACAGGGATGCTGGAAGTACTCAAGGTCAGGGATGATGGAAGTGCTCAAGGTCAGGGATGATGGAAGTGCTCAAGGTCAGGGATGATGGAAGTACTTAAGGACAGGGATGATGGAAGTACTTAAGGACAGGGATGATGGAAGTGCTCAAGGACAGGGATGCTGGAAGTGCTCAAGGACAGGGATGCTGGAAGTGCTCAAGGACAGGGATGATGGAAGTGCTCAAGGACAGGGATGAAGGAAGTACTCAAGGACAGGGATGATGGAAGTACTCAAGGACAGGGATGCTGGAAGTGCTCAAGGTCAGGGATGGGAAATACTCAAGGATAGGGATGCTGGAAATACTCAAGGACAGGGATGCTGGAAGTACTCAAGGATAGGGATGATGGGAATGCTCAAGGATAGGGATGATGGGAAATACTCAAGGACAGGGATGCTGGAAGTGCTCAAGAACAGGGATGCTGGAAGTGCTCAAGGACAGGAGCTGCTTTTTATGCCCCCAATCCTGTGATGCTCTCAGTCTAAATAAAGTTGGCATGGTATTGTGCTCACGTTCTGGGAGGGGACAAGTAAGGACAGTACAGACTGCTGTCTTGGGGGTCTTAGGTGGAATGTGGACCCTGACACTAGCCAGAATCTTCCAGAACTCATTTTAGAAGATGTGCATCTAGCCCTTGATACCCAAAGCCTGAGGCCCTTTCTAGATGCTGAGGAGACAATCTTTGTGGATAAAGTCTGAGGAAGACAGATTGGGACAACAGAAAAGAAACAACATTTATATCAATCTGTGCCAGCAGTATCATGTGCAACCAAAAATTTGGAAAAAAAAAAAAAAAGAGCCAATTGAGATCCAAAGTCCCCTGAAATACAACCCAAACCCCAAATTTCCCCTTCCCTTGTCCCCATCATGTCTATATGCATGCTTTCAGTTAGGCAGCTGCCCTTTCTTGGGGTCTGTGGTGGTGGGGATGGATCCCAGGGCCTTGCACATGGGTAGAGAGCGCTGTCACTGTGCTACAACTCTATCTTTTTTTTTTTTGAGGGGAGACAGACATTTCTAGCATATAATTTTTATGTTTTCAAAAATGACTTGGTCTGTTGGTATCAACAGCAGCCCCTGGGTTCTATTTTTTTTTATTTTTTTACTAGTACATTAAAATTCAATAGAATTTTATTAAGGAAATCAGGGCTGAGGTTATAAGCAGTCACCAGCCCTGGCATCTGGTTTTGGTATGAGAGAGGCCCAAGGGAAAAGAATTTGCCCAGAGCCAGGGCAGGCTGCGTGGTGACTACCTATAGGTGGGCGCCAGTGCTCTGCAGACCCAGGGAAATATTAAATTTCCGGTTTCCACATTTCCCCCAGTCTCCTTCGGAAACACTCATTCCTGCCCTCAAGGTCATGATTTTTAACTCTCCTTGGCAGCCGCAGGAAACTGGAAATGCTGGAATCACAGGGCCATTTCCCTGGTGGGGGTAGGTGGATGGGGAGTGAGAGGGTGGGGGTGGGGGTGGAGAGAGACGGGGGTGGGGGAGGGGACAACGTTGTTAACTGCAGAATTTAGGGGCTGTTTGTAGGTGAGATTGTGAGTGTCAGCATCCTAAGGGACAGAAGTATAGGAAGCAAAACTTGCCTACTCTCTGCTAACACATTATGCAGTTAGAGTCAAAGTTCTGTTTGCAAGAACACACAATCTTTTGATAAGAGATAAGAATTGATAGATATCTAAATAAATCCTTCCTTCTTTTTTTTTAAGCAGGGTCTCACTATGTAGCCCAGGTTGGTCTGGAACTTGATACTGTTCCCAGGATGGCCTCAAACTCACAGCAATGCCCTTGTCTCAGACTTCCAGAGTGCTGGGATGATAGCAAGCACATACCACCATGTGAAAGAGCCAAAGTTAGCCTCGAAGTCCCTCTTAGCCAAGGACAAATTAACTTCCTGGAATGCTGGGAAATACCAAGCCACAGGATTTTCACTCCCCTAAACAGGTTTGTTTGACCCATCTGCACTGGATGTGCTTGATCACATGTGGGCAGGAGGTATCCAGGCAGGAGATATGTCAGGATGTGTGCTTGCCCCTGATGGGACCTGATGGGAAATGCAATGAGTTGTGGGTTTTGTCTTTTTAAGCCCTTGCAAAATGTGAATCAGGGCCACTACCTGGGATCCCAGAGTGGACCCAATCAGAGTTAGTATTTAATTAAAGCTTACTTCAAATTTGGCTCAAAATTGTGGAACTGTTTTTTCTTTCTTGAATGTTCCGACTAACAGTTTATGCCAAAGACTGGAGTTAGAACAACTGGCCAAAGCCAGGTCATTCAGCTCCTATTCTTGTGTGTGTCGTCCCCCCCCCCCCCCCCCCCCCCCCCGCCCCGTGATGCCAGCCAGACACCCCATCATCCAGGCTCTTGTTTATCTTACTTCCTTCAATTAGTTTGGCATTTGGCTTGCCACCAGGATTTGGGGTGGTTTGGGGAAGGGATTGTTGAGAAGTACAAATTACTTCCTTAATAAGTGGCATGGCCTCTCAGGACCCCGAATCTCATCCTTTACATAATGTTTTCAGGGAGAAAAAAGTCACTAATGAACATCTTTAGAATGAATTTTAATGGGTCTCTTCACCATCTTTAAGACTGAGTATCCTTTTCTCAAGATGGCCACTGCGGGGGGCTGATTGAAAACACTTCAGGCAGACAGAGGTAGTGTTATATCCCGTGTGCCATCCATTAATTAAACTTTCAACAGGACCCAAGAATAGTTCCAAGCTTATTAGTCAAGGTTTTTTTTTTTTTTTTTTTTTTTCTTTTCAAGAGGCCACTCATGTTTCAGAAGATCTGTGGGTCTATACAGCAAGGCAGTATCCTCTATTTGAGGGGTTAAAAATGTACCAAAAACTCAGCTTCATAAGTTTTAAATGCTTTTCAAACATATTCACTAAATGGATCAGGACTTTTTTGGTATCTTCCTGATCCGATAATTCCAACTGAATTTAGCAAAATACAATCAAATATCAACAGGTAGTAAAGGGGAAACAAAGTTCATGATGTCCTATGATCATAGCAAAATACAGTATGTTTTTTAAGCTACCATTTTTTTAAACATTTTTTTGCTTTTTGTTTTTGAGACAAAATGGCCCACAGCTCATTATGTGTAGCTCAGGCTGGCCTTGAACTTGAGGCTATCTCAACCTTCTGAATGCTCAGATTACACAGCATGAGTTATCTTGTCCATCTTGAACTACTAAATTTCTTTTAGGGTCTCACTATGTGGCTTTGGCTGACCTAGAATTCACTATGTAGACCAGGCTGGCCTTGAACTCACAGAAACTTGCCTGCCTCTGCCTCCTAAGTACTGGGACTAAAGGTGTATGCTATTAAGCCTGGCAATCTTTCTTTCTTCTTTCTTTCTTTCTTTCTTTCTTTCTTTCTTTCTTTCTTTCTTTCTTTCTTTCTTTCTTTCTTTCTTTCTTTCTTTCTCTCTCTCTCTCTCTCTCTTCTTTCTTTCTTTCTTTCTCTCCCTCTCTCTCTTTTTCTTTCTTTCTTTCTTTCTTTCTTTCTTTCTTTCTTTCTTTCTTTCTTTCTTTCTTTCTTTCTTTCTTTTTCTTCTCTCTCTCTCTCTCTCTCTCTCTCTCTCTCTCTCCCTCTCTCTCTCTCTCTCCCTCTCTCTCTCTCTCTCTTTCTGTTCTTCAAGACAGGGTTTCTCAGTGTAGCCCTAGCTGTCCTGGAACTCACTCTGTAGCCCAGGCTGGCCTCGAACTCACTGAGATCCGCCTGCCTCTGCCTCCGTAGTGCTGGGATCAAAGGCATGTGCCACCATGCCCAGACTCCTGGCAATTTTTTCATTTGGTTGAACTACTAATTTGTATGAGTTTCCAATGGTGTGGGGGGTTAAAATATACATAATCTATTTTTTTAAACTTAATTTTTTAAAAACTCATTTATTTTTATGTGCATGGGTGTTTTGTCTGCAGATACAGTATGTGTATTCTTGGTGCCCGCGGATGCCTGAAGAGGATGTTGGCTCCTTTGGGACTGGAGTTACAGCTGAGTTGACCCTTATCCTCAAGAAAGGTGTTAGGGAGTCTGAGCTGTCTGGGGGAAGAGGCTTCCAAGCCCTCAAGGCTACAAGAAGCCAAGGTCTGTGAGCAGCTCTGGACATGGGGAACTGTCTTACCTTTCGAGTCAGCCTCCTCTTGATTTCACGCTTCTCCTCCTGCTCTTCCTGTTCATTCCGAGCTGAAAATATATAGAAGATGCTCCTGGTTACAGAGCATGGCATCACCCACGCTCAGGTATACCCTCTGAGCTTTGGCAGGCTCTAGTCCAAGCACTTAGGTTCCATTCTCTGGCTATCCTTACACCTGAAGGGGCTTGGCTTCACCTTCCTGCATCCTTTCAAATTGGTGGACTTCTTTTTTTTTTTTTTTTCATTGTTGTTCTCTTTATGTCTGGGTTTGGGGCCCAGGCAGGGATGCTGGGGTAGAGCAATGTGACTCTAAGCCAAGGAGGTGTGTGGGAGAAGTATGGGGACACTCCTGGTGGTGACAAGCATTTGGGGAGAATCAGGATGCCTTCCTTGAGATAGGTGTAAACCTCATGCCTCTTAGAGCCTCTCAGAGGCTGAAAGGGCTCATTGTGTGGCCCTAGTGCCCCAAACCCTGTAGGGCAGGAGAGAAGACAAGCCTCCACCTGCTGCAGGAATGACATGGGGCAGAGTCAACAGCCAGCTGACAGGCTGCTCGTACTGACTTCAGAGCTCTCACCTGGCACAAGCCCTGACTCCACTAATTCTTTAAATCTTCCAAGAAGTCCACAGAACCCATGTGAGACCAGAGTGTGGAATATACGTGCTTGCATTTGAATTTGGAAACTATCTTAGGAGCACACTTCGGAGACTAAACGATCTCAGATTAACGTACAGACAACCGACTTGTCTGTTAAAGAGCCATGGAAAGGGTCTGGGAAAAGGAGTAGGAACAAGGGCAGAGAACTTGAGCCTTTTCTCTGTCTGAACTAACAGAATGACCAGAAGCAGACCAACATTTACCTTCAGGGCCTTGGAAAGGTTCCTTGTTCTCCGTGGAAGCACATTTATCAACATGGTACCATCTGATTGGAAAAATACCATGAATGCCAACTAGTGCCACAGAAAGCGTGAGCTATCTCCTCGGCCACGAGGTTAGGAGAGCGCCAGCAAAAGCAAACTAGGGGTTGATTTGGGCACAGTGTCTATTAAGCTTGCAGGGGATACCTGCATTCTCATCTTGCAGCCATGGTTGTCAAGTCATGTTTCTGCAACTTTATTATTGTGTTATGATGATGGTCCATGGTTATAATTTGTGGCGCTAAACGTCTCAGTATAGGGTAGGTCTTTCAAAGAAAGAAATCCCAGTGCATAGAAATTGAGGTGGGGAGTATGCAATTAATTGTCCTGCTTTCCCTTCTTGCCACCCTAGGAAGTCAGCAAAGATAGTTATAGCCAGCTGTGACCAAAGGTGGTGACAAATGGTGGCAATTCAGAGCAGGACTAAGGGCCTTGAGTGACACCCCCAGGGTGTGATTTTTGTGTCCCTGCCTGCCTGTGGGCATCAGGACCTTGTGTGGACAGCACAGGAAATCCCCATTCCTCCCGTGGAATGGGCCAGGAGAGCCCTCACAGTGCCAGTACCTACCGTGAATGCCTCTTCCTTTGGATTTAATGACCCCTTTTCCTTCCCAGAGTTGCCTTAAAAACACACACATTTCTCTTAGCTAAAAACCCATAATAGCCATTATTTTCTTAGCATGAATTAACCTATCACAGATAAATTGGGAAGCAGATAGCAAGACCCAGGAGAAGGGAAACCCAAAGACTGACATTTTAAAAAAAAATGTAAATTACTCTGTGATAAAGTCTGGGAAACTAGCCAGCCATTAACATCTTAGGATAAATCCATCTATCCAGACTCAGTCCGGAGGCAGACCCCAGGCAGCTACCTATACTTGCAGCGGGGAGGAAGGACAGAAGGAAGGGAGTCTTGCAGTCTGTCCTCCATGTAGCTTGAGGGCGCCATGTCGAAACTTAGAAACCGTGCAGGCTACCACTCGGGATTTCCAAACGAAGTCACAAAAGCCCCAGGGAATGAAGCCACGAAGCCACCAACCACACCTGACATAGCTCACCACTCAAACAGTTCAGACCTCTGCTTTTTCCTGCTGTCACAACTTGCTTGAGGCTGGTCCTCCTTCTCATTACTGGGCCTGACCTCACTCCTGATCTACAGGTCCCTTCCGAGCCATGAGGGTGGGTGTTCTGTACCAGAGATGGCACAGCCCAGGGGACTTCATCTCTTAAGTAGGTTCTTAGGCCCTCAGAGGTGCGGATCATAAACTACCACCTATGGTGTCCATATCATTCTCTCAAAGCCATTTACAAACCCAGTGTCATGAATTCTCAGGCAGATGATGCCAAGGCAATCCCACTAGGCAACTGAGAAAAGAGGCCACTCCAGTCTGGTGATGTCATCGTCATGGTGCCCACTCCCCAGAGTTCATTATGTGCTCAGATGCACACAGGGCCTCATTGGCTACTGAACAAAGTGAGGACTTGCTTACAAGGCTGGGCAGGGTGAGGGTGCAGACCAAGCCCAGCCTCTGGCACCCCACATCTCCCAGCTTCTCTCCCAGTTTAAAGCCCAGAAGATAAGTTTTAGAACTGACTATTTGGGGATGTTTTCAAATACCCCTTGACATTTCTTTCTTTCTTTCTTTCTTTCTTTCTTTCTTTCTTTCTTTCTTTCTTTCTTTCTTTCTTTCTTTCTTTCTTTCTTTCTTTCTTTCTTTCTTTCTTTCTTTCTTCCTTCCTTCCTTCCTTCCTTCCTTCCTTCCTTCCTTCCTTCTTTCTTTCTTCTCTCTCTCTCTCTCTCTCTCTCTCTCTCTCTCTCTCTCTCTCTCTCTTCCTTTTGATTTTTTGAGACAGGGTTTCTCTGTGTAACAGTTCCTGGCTGTCCTGGAACTTGCTCTGTAGACCAGGCTGGCCTTGAACTCACTGAGATGCACCTACCTCTGCCTCCCAAGTGCTGGGATTAAAGGTGTGCACCACCACTGCCTAGTGACATTTCTTATATAATAAGTAGGTACGGGGTGTGGTGACACAATTCCAGCACCTAGGAGATGGAGGAGGAGAGGGATTCAGGGGTTCAAAGTCATCCTTGGATATATGCTAAGTTTAAGACCAGCCCTGGGCTATAGGAGACAAACAAACAAACAAACAAAAAAAAATCAAAACTAGAAGAGAAAGACACCCATCCCCCCAATAAGAACAAGACCAACAAAAATTAGATTAAATAATAAACACAGAAAACAAATTTAGAAAGACAAAGGACCAATGCGTGGGGAAAGGCGCAACTCTGAAAGGTTTAGAGATCTAGAGCTGACCAACTGTTTGAATCTGGCTAAGCAGAGCCTGACTTTGTAGCCATTTTACCAGGAAAAGGCAGAAGGAATTTTATAAAACAGGAAGAATTACACAGGTTTCCCTATAGTCTCCCTGGACTGGTTAGACTCAAGGAAGCCACAGGAAAACAGAGAACTATCAAACAAACAAACAAACAAAACAAACCAAAAAACCAGTGCGGGTCATCTGACTTTGATGTTCTGGGATCTGGATCTCCCCAGAGGTGGGGAGCCAGATGTGAGTCAGGGGATCCTCTCTCCCTGAGGGAAACGTATTTACAGAAACCTTAGCAAGGGCCAGCAGTATGCAGAGTCTTGGTGCTGGGGTTTCAGAGCAGCTGCAGTGGAGGAGTGGAGGAAGCTTTTATCTGATTTCAGATTTGAGGAATCAAGAGTTCCCGCTTCCATTTTTCAGTTCTCATCAACAATGGACACTTTATAATGTTATAATGGACCAGATGTCCGTATGAGGCAAAAAGGAAATATCCTGAGGGCCGAGATTTCCCCAACTGCAGCCATCTCTGACGGTTCTCTGCCATCTAGTGCAGAGCAGAGTACATTTAGAGACTTTTGAGACAGGGTCTTGCTATGTAGCCGAGGCTGACTAGAACTCACAGTTGGCCCGTTTTAGGCCCAGCCTTCGAGTGCTGGGATTACAGGTATGTGCCACCATATTCTGGCAAACTTAGAAACTTTGAAAGGTGCTCACTGGTTTAAAAAAAAAATTAGGGCTGGTGAGATGGTTCAGTGTGTGTAAGTGCTTGCCACTGAGTCTGATAGCTGGAGTTTATAAGGCTTACTCTAGACCCAGAAAAACTGGGCCTGAGAACAGCCTGCTCTGAGCTTGGGAAGGTAATGGTTGCCTTGGAGAAAGGATGTAGGACTCTGAGACAGGCAAGCAGATGGGCACACAGAGGTACTCCAGAGCCTGGAAACAACCTTCCCAGGCAAATGCAACATCCTCTCTCAGCAAATCACTCAATACTGGCTAGGCCACAAGACCATTGGAAGGAGGGATAGAAAAGTGCAATCAGAAACAAAATTATTTAAGTGGAAATACCCAGTCACCTAGAGCAAAGTCTCACATGACGTGTGTGTGCACCGTATCTGTAAGATACTTCCTAATATCTAATTCTTTTTTCTGGAAAGAAATTAGAAGGGCTTTTGGGGGATAGGGAAAAAGAATCACATATTAAAGCAAACATATTTGTTGGTTGGGTTGAGGAAACTGGGTAAGGATGGCAGTAGTGGTCTGGTGGGTGTGGTCTGATTTATTAAGAATTATTGAATATCTTCAGCTAAACTGAGGCATGTTGGGGTCTGTGGAATGCCGCTTTCTTTCATTCTTTTGCATTCTTTGTTTTAGTACCAAGTGGACTCTCTGTACAAATCCAAATACATTCTGTGTCCTGAGTTGAACAAGGGGCCCATTTTTTCCCTGTTCACAGCCAGCTTTCCGTGAATGAGAGCGTCATGCAAGCATGCCGCTGGCTGGACCAGTCTCAGAGGACAGGATGAACGTTCACTTGGTGGTGCTTTCTCCCACGGTAAAGCTGGGGCTCAGGGGGCTGAGTTCCGTCAGCAGGAGCCAATTGATTTCCAGCCCTCACAGTCAAATTTCCCTTACAGTAGCCATTAAAGCCCAAGTCACTGGTTTAAAGCCAGTTTGGGTGTAAGCGTGACACTGGTTCTCCTTAAAGTCATCTTTTTCTGGTTCTGAAAAACCTTAGTTTGCTTTTCAGCTCCTCTCTTAGCTCAGGGTGGGCTCTGGCTTCAGCCTGGGAGTTCCTAACGCATAACCAGGTCAGTGACAGAGACAGCCCCCAACTCTGTAGAAAAAGCCTCCTTGGTTTCTAAGAGGGCTCCTGCAGGAGAGGTTTCTAGCAATCCCCTGGGCCCCCGGGAGAGATCTGGTAAGCCACTATGCAGCTACCAGGAAGGCTGCCCTGAGTGTCTGGTCACCCTGGGCTTAGTCAACTTACGCTTCAGAATGTTCCTCTGCTCCAGTTCCTCTGCGGTGGGTCTCTGGCTCAGCCGCCTACGAAAAAAATCCAGGAAAATTTTTTGGACCATGTCATATCCTTCTGGGGTCGGTGATCTCCACGGCCCCAACAGATACATCAGGCAGAGTCAGCAGCTGGAGTCCTCTGTCCATCCTGTGCCCCGAGACACTGACTCGCCACCAGTGCCTCCCTGGTTCCTCAATTTCAAGCCCAGGAAGGGCACCCTGCGTCAGGTCACGCAAAGCTGCCCTCCCTCGCTCTACAGGCCCCTCCCCAGGCCTGCTCCTCCAGTGCCCCCAGGCCAGGAGACAGAAACTTCGCTGGGCCTTTCCTCTTCACAGAAGTCCCTTTCTTTCCTTGTGGCCTCTTGCCTTTCTCTCTCTGCCTCCAGGCTAGCGCTTGCTTCTTGTTACCTTTGTGCACACCAAGAACACAGAGGCTTGCGGCCTGGAGGACATGCAAGAGAGGGTGTCTGTCTGCCGAGAACAATGGCTACTCTTCTTCCTGTCTCCACCCATCTCCACCAGAGCCTTATTAGACATAGAATGCCAGATGAACAGGCACAGAAATGACTCTTATTACTGGGTGCGTAATTAAGTCATAGAGAATGCGGCATCATAGCAGGGGCAGGAACTTCTGGTGCCGAGTGGAGAAGGAGGGACAGACGCGGTGACAGGTAGTTTGAGAAGGTACTAGAGAATGGGATTGGCTCACAAGGGGAGAACCACATACTTGGACACCTACATAAAGTTTCCGGTGGTGTGTGTGTGTGTGTGTGTGTGTGTGTGTGTGTGTGTGTGTGTGTGTGTGTGTATAGATACCACGCAGAGTAGACCTGATTGGGAACAGGGACATTTTTGTTTTTCAAGCTTTTGGCAGTCATTGAACAACCCTGAAGTTATTCAGCTTCACCCACCAGGCAATGAATGATAAGGCATGTGTGAGGTGAATATTGTGGAAGGAATTCTAGGCTCCTCCGAGTCTTCTATTGGGACAGCATGGGTAGAAAGGCACACTTTCCTAGTCGTACAGCTATATAGTCACTCCCCAAACTTCTGAAACTGAGGTCTGTCGTTGGAGAGATGTTTACAGCTTGGAGTCCTAAGAGAGACCCAGGATGTAAGAAAGTTGTCAGGATCAGGATGGAGTTGCTTTGGATCTTACCCTAGCAACAAGTCAACCAATTAAATAAATCAAGCCGGATGCTATGGAGACTGCAAAAATCACAACCTCATACAAAGGTGCCACAGATGTATGTACGGATGTCTGCCCGACTGTGTATTTAGTGTTAGACCAGTCAACCTTGCTGTTGACTCTTGCAGTAGCTAAAGCTTCTTATTTTAAAGTGTATTAAGCAATCCTCACTTTGCCTTTAAAATCTTTCCCCTGCCTCGATTTCCTTGAATGCTCATAGCTTATCATGGCACCTATGTTTTCAATGCAATGTTCTGCTATTCTCAAATAAATATTACTATTATTGGGTGACTCTGATTGTTATTTAGGTTGACAAGTGAAATATAAAATCCGTGGAGTTATGTTTGTGAGGGGTTAGCAATAAAGTTGATTGCCATAGAAGATCCACCTTAACTGTGGGTGGTATCACTCCTTGGGCTGGGGTCTTAGACTAAATAAAAAGGAGAAAGTGACCTGAGCAAGCAGTCTCTCCTTACTTCCTGGTGCAGATGCAATGTGACCAGCTCCTTCAGACTCTTGCTCCTGTGAATTAATTCCCTGCCATGATGGACTGTACCTCAAAGCCAAGGGAAAGCCTTCATTCCCTCAAGTGATTTTGTCAGAGCAGTGAGACAAGTGACTAATACAGCTACCCTCCTCATCCACAGGAGGGATATCCCAAGACTGCCAGAGCATAGTAGAAACTGAGATAGGTCTGAACTTGACATACACCACCCTCCTCTGCATATCTATCTATTATATAGCTTAATGCATATATTAGGTACTCTAAGAAATTAATAATTGCTAACGGAGCAGTTGCAAGAATGTACTACAAAAATATTAAGTGAATATGATCTTTCCTTCTCAAAATGCTTCATTTGACTGTTCAGGGCTTGAGGCTGATTTTTGTGTAACAGGAAGCATGCAAAGTCAAACTATGTGTGTGAAGGGGCAAGAACTCCAAGAACTGAATGCACTGTGTTTTCTTTAACCCTACTTTGCTGGTAGATTTAACTAATTGTATCTGATCTAGATTCACATTAAATTAAGAAAAGAAATTTCCTATCCATATCTGGATATTATATGGTGGGTGGGAAGGGAAATCTTCAGAGCTAAACTCTCACATGAAGTGAATTATCCAAATTAAACACTTACTATGCTTTCAAGTGACCTTAAATAGCTCTGCTATTTTCATACATGTGACCCCGGTTTAGAAAATATCTTTGAGTTGCAAAACTGTTTCCACAACTCAGAGGATTTCCTTATGGGCCATGACTAAATGGTTCACATTAACTAGGAACTGAAAAACCACTGGGTTCCTTCTTATGTGCCTTTATGACATCAGATGCCAGCAGTGGCTTTCTATGTTCTTTCAAAAACATTTTTTAATGACTTACTGTCTTTTTTAAAAATTTATTTATTTTTATTTTATGTGCACTGGTGTTTTGCCTGCATGTGCATCTGTGTGAGGGTGTCAGAACTCGGAGTTACTGACAGATGTGAGCCATCATGTGGGTGCTGGGAAGTGAACTCCGGTCCTCTGGAAGAGCAGTCAGTGCTCTTAACTGCTGAGCCATCGATCTCTCCAGCCCCTTCTTTCAAAAATTAAAAGTGTACCTTGTCTTTCTTCAGTCTGAAGATGTTATCAATGAAAGACCATAAGAAAAACAATTAAATTAATGCATGCTTTGCTGTTGGTATGAAAAGACTGCAAAAATAAAATTAAACTCAACTTCCTGACTTCCAAAGAAAAGCCCAAATGACAGGAAGTTGCTTTAAATATATGCAGAGCAGGGATGCCATCAATTTAGGCCACGGTCTCTCCACAGAGAGGTGACAGAGCTCTTGTCAGTTTCACTGGTTTGACTACAAGATCAGTCCTGCAGCACAGAGCTCGTGAGGGTTCCTTGCCAGCAGGACGTGAGGGTCACAGCTTTCATCAGCTGCTTACTGTTGGGAGAGCCCTGGTCCTCAGGTCTGGATCCAGGAAGCGGTCTGCATCCAGCACCAGAGGACCATCACATATGTTAGACTTTGATTTATTTCTATTTTGTTCCTTATGGTGTTTTTCTTTTTTCTAACCATGTCTTCAGCTAAAGGTCAACTTGATTTTTTTTTGTTTTCTTTTAACTTGTTCTTCCTCTGTAATCTTGTGATTCACACATCATAAATTGTTCTCATTGTTTCATGGAATGTTACAGGAACTGTCTGACCATAAGCCCATAAACTGTCTGACATAAATGTACCTTTCCCATGATCATAAAAACGACTGCAAAATCCCACTTTTGTAATCACTTGCTCGCTTGCTATAAAGAGGTTTATTGTACATAGTTTTACTATATTAAGGTTAAAACCTTCCTTTTTAATTAGACAAAAAGGAGGAAATGCTGTGGAATAATCCTTTTTCATACTATGAATATTTATTACTCTAATTGGTTAATAAAAAGTTGACAGGCTGGGCAGAAGTTAGGCAGAAAAGCCAAACTGAGAATGATGGGAAGAAGGAGGGTGGAGTTAGGGAGATGCTAGCTAGCTGCTGAGCAAGCAGGATGTATAGAAAATGAGGTAACAAGCCATGAGCCATTTGGCAAAGCATACATAGAAATATGGGTTAATTTAAATATAAGAGTTAGGGGCTGGAGAGATGGCTCAGTGGTTAAGAGCACTGGCTGCCCTTCCAGAGGTCTGTAGTTCAATTCCCAGCAACCACATGGTGGCTCACAACCATTTGTAATGAGATCTGGTGCCCTCTTCTGGCCTGCAGGCATACATGCAGGCAGAACACTGTATACAGAATAAATAAATAAATAAAAAAATAAAATAAAAATGTAAGATTTAGCTAGTAACAAGCTTGAGCTATCGACTGAGCATTTACAATTTATATTCAGCCTCTGAGTCAGTTATTTGGGACTAGGTGGTTAGGACAGGAAATGTCTGCTTACAGAGGTTTTCTTGTTTTTAGTCTGGACTGCTTCATTCTCCTACCAAGGTAGACTACAAGTTTGGCTGGCCATAAATAATTTTTTTTTTACCTTGCAACATCTCAGTGTTAGCTACTGGCTTTTGATACAACATTTTCAGTTAAGTGGAAAGAAGAAATGCAAAGGAAGCCAAGGAAGACTGCAGAGGCAAGGTCCTCCCTCTTAAGGTAGAATTAACAGCAATTTCTAATGCTGCTACTATAATAAAATACCAGAGGTTTGGTATTTTATTAATGAAAAAAAGTTTACTTAGCTCACAGTTTTGGAGGCTGAAAGCACAGTTCACATGATTCCATAGGAATGGTGGACAATGCATGTGGACAAGACCACATGCAGAATCAGGACACTAGAGAAATTTAAAGACCAGAAGTGCTCTTTTTGAAAGAACTCAGTCCTTTGGGACCAATTAAGGTCCCAGGAGAACTTAAGTTCCTTAGCCTGGGTCCTAATGACCTAATCATCTTTCACTAAGCTTCAGCTCTTAAAACTCTCACTACCACCCAACATGGCCACATTGAGCTTCTCGCACGTGAACCAACCTTTTGGGGACAGAGTTGAGTCATATCTAACTCACAGCAATGGGAGCCTGAGCAAATGGAGATGCACAGTGGAGTCAGGGTGAAGTGCTAAATTCCCTCCCCTTCCTCCATGGGGGCTGAGGCATTTCTACCAGGGCTTGGTCAACACTAACTCCCTAGTCCCTAAGAGAGTATGGCAAACATAATTTACTCACTTAATAACTATTTAACACAGATCTGTCCATCCTGATACTGCCACACAACCCTTGATTTTATGCAACATGCCTGACTTTGTACTCGACAGCTCACCCAGGGAATAATTCACCTCCACCCTCTCTGGATAAACCGCTCTCCAAATAGACTTATATCCTCTCCCCAGGGAGCTACCCACACAGGACCCAGAAACACTTCCCTGAACTTCATCTGTAATGGCCACTTTGTTTACTGTTGTTCTGACTTGGATCTCAGGCTGCGTAAATGATACAGATGTGTATTTAGCTCACAGTTCTGTGGTATCATATCAGCAGGATCTGTTCAGCCTATGGTTAGGGCCTTCCTGCTGGATCCTGGCATATATGCAGGGCATCACGTTGCCACACAGAGCAATCTGCTAACTTTAGTCTTTCTCTTCCTATGAGGCCACTTATACCCTCATGGGAACCCCACTCTCACGGTCTCATCTAATCTTGATTACTGCCAAAGGCACCATCTCTCAATGCCTCTAACATATTGAGTTTTGGAGGGGATGAACACCCGAATGGAAACAACAGCCGGCAAACACCTTCCATCTCTCTTTTGATCTCACCACTGTGGGAAAGCAGCCCACCAGCATCTCTCCTGGTTGTGCTATAGCAGCTCCACTCTTCCTCGGCCCAGATCTAGTGGTTCTCCTGAGGAAGGAGATCTGATTACCCCATTCCCTGGTTGAGGGCTATGCCTACTTCCCCAGTGTCCACAGGACAGTGTCAGAATGAGGTTCTCTAAGATCTTCATAATCTGGCCACTGGCCCAAAATTCCCCCTTCCTATCCTCATGTATAACTACCCTCTCGGCTCTTTTCAGAACTCCCTTCCTTACAGCAACAGCCTTCTTTCCTTTCCTCCTTGCCTGTGTAATTAACAGTGATCCCTGAAGCAAACCTTAAGGGGTACCACATGCTCACTCTGCTTCTGGCTAAGATGTCTCTATCATGTCCTGCACTTGCTACTTGCTATTACTTCCCATTATTGCCTGTCTTGTCCTCTGGTCCCCAGAGTCTAATCTCTGTGTGCGATGGGCTGTATGTGTGTTATTCACCTCCGTGGCTGGCTTCCTAGGCACAGGAGATGAGCTGCTCCACAGGGGTGCCCCTGCCTAGCAGAGCCCTGTGCTTATAGCTTGATGCTTTGTGGCCACTTGGAACTTAAGATACACATGTACGTATACACACACACACACACACACACACACACACACACACACACACACACACACACGTGTACATACCCACTCTTACATTTGGTGCAGTGGATCAAATCCAGGGCCTTGTGGATGTTAATCATATGCTATAATACTGAGCTACCCCTCTAGCTCCTAATTGTTTTATTTATATATTTTTATTTATTTTTTATGAGTATGAGTGTTTTGTCTGGAAGTGTGTGATCCATGTGCTTACGGTGTCCATGGAGGCCAGAAGAGGGCACCAGAACCTCTATATTGGAGTTAATAGGAGCCGATGAGCCATCATGAGGGTGCTGGGAACCAAACCAGGTTCTTTTGCAAGGGCAGCCAGTGCCCTTAACTGCTGAGCCAGCGCTTTAGCCCTCCAGCCCCTCATTTTAAAATAAGGAACTTCTCATTTATTCAGGCATCTGTGCAGCCTCAAGCCCACAACTAGAGACACTTAGGAGTTACCTGAAGGGATGCTGCTCCATGACCATCTCACATCTTAACTTTCTCTATTTTCTAGTTCTTTCCATAGGATGAACAGATGTGCTCTTCTTTAGAAGGGAAACAGAACAAAACTACCACCACGGAAGCTGTCCTAGGCCCCTTTTCTGGCTCCCACTGCCTGCCCGCGCCTGGCTGCCAGAGGCCTCCTGAAAAGGTGGTCCAGGTTGGTACTGCCACAACCCATCCACGGCTCAGCTTCATTCCAAACCCCTCTACCATGCTGGTTCTCAGTTGGAGTGATTTTTATCTCCTAGGACACATGTTTGAAGTTATTTCTAGTTGCCATGATTGGCAGCTGCTCTTGGTATCCAGTAGGAGGACAGACTAATGCTAAATATCTCACAATGCAGGTAAGCCCACCCACAAAGTATCCAGTCCAAAGCATGGCAGTAGCAATGCTGAGATCCCTGTTTGTTGCCGATCTTCTAAATTGAATGCAGGGGTCTTGAAAATGTGGCAACAGCAAAGGTTTCTGAACATGTGATGATCAGAAACAGATTGAAAATCAGATTATGTAGCTGTGTGGTGGTGGCACACACCTTTAATTCCAGTACTCAGGAAGCAAAGGCAAGTGGACCTCTGAGTTTGAGGTCAGCCTGGTTCAGGATGACCAGGGCTACACAGAGAAAACTTGTCTTGAAAGAGGAAAAAAAAGAAAAAGAAAAGGAAAGGAAAGGAAAATCAAATGTGTAATGATCATGAGGTATCTCTGGCAGTGTTCACACTGTTGATCCTATATCATCACTGCAGCCTTGCCTCTGAACACACAACACACACACATTACACTGTGCACCTTGCTGCACCTCTCAATATGAACAAACATTGCCCAAAACACTTTAGCTTAGAATCAGGACTATAGCATGCTGTGAGTTGCAGTGTTGTTTTGTAATACTTATGAAGTTTTCTGCTCTTACAGAAACATAGTGTTTCCTTGCAGACAATAAAACTTTCAATATTTCTCATCATCATTCTTTAGCATGTAAATATCAAATCATCGTATCTCTGGATTCTATTGTGTCAGATAGACAAGCATGCCCATCTCATTAGCATGCAAGTTTGCTTCTTTTTGAATAAATGGTAAATTATATGCCCACTGAAGGATTGTTTTGAAATACAGTTCCTTATGATTATCAATAAATGATTTGTATACTAATTTCATATACCAATATACCTGGGGTTGCATACAAATTTCTTGGGTAGAAAGGAGTCAGGAGGGAAAGTCCTTGATGGATGCTACTCGATTGAATCAGCTCTTAGTAAGGTCATTGATGACTTCATTGCCTCATCCTGTGGACTCACGCTACCTTTCTCTGTCACACTTCTGACCAAGGTTCCTGTGAAGCTACTTTTCTTCCCCCGGCTTCCAGAAGACTCCTGCCTTCCTCTTCCAACTCCTAATTCCTGCTCTTCCCCAGGTCACAGACATGATAGCACCTTCTCCTTCAGAGGCAGAACTGTGCACACCTGTGAGCTGCTTGGGTTTCCTACTCATCAGGGGCAGAGCCCGGGTAAGCAGCTGTTCCTCCCTAAGCCTTGATCTACCCATCTCTGTACGATGCAACACAGCATTCCCTCAGTGCCAATCTTGCTCAGACTTCTGCAGATTTGGTGCTGAGAATGGGCAGGGGAGGAGAAAGGGAGGGCGAGAGCTAGAGTGTGGTCTTCCTCTGCTAACAGCTTTCCATGGGCTGCTATTGCACTAAAGACAGAAGCAAACTCATTCCAACTACGCCCAGCAACCCCAGGGTACCATGGCCCCAATGCCCCATCTGTCTTTCCTTCCTAGTCCACTGTGAGATAACCTGGTCACACATCCAAGGATTTGGAGACCTGAGATGTCTCTGACCCACCAAACAGGACAAAACGTTTCTCTGTTGTGCCACTGGTTTTAAAGATGACCTTACCCTTCCTGCCAACAGTTTATGGGAGGGCCTTGCACAGTGAGCTCCTCAAGGATGCAGACGACATCTTCTTTATGTGCTCACAGCTCAGGTCCATGGCATACATAGGGGCTCAGCAGAATTTTGAAGATGATAGAAATCATTACTATCTAAGCTCTGGGGTTGTGCTTACAGGGATGAACATGAACTCTGGGTTTGTGTGGGAGCTCTTCTTGGTGCAAAAGGGTTATTCTGAAAAGGCCCATTCCCCTTTGCCTTTTCTCTCAGTGAACGAGGCGAACATCTAATTTTATTTATCATCAGTATTACTAGTGTCTGTGTGATATGTGTGTATGAGTGCACGGGTATGCCGTGGCACACGAGGACATGTTAGAGGACAGCTATGAGGACTTGGCTCTCTCCTTGCATCTGGGCTCCAGGGATTGCAGTCAGCTTGCCCGGCTTGCACAGCAGGTGCTTTTCACACTGGACCACCTCCCCAGCTTAGCGCAGTAACTCTTCCTACCACCGCTCCACACACCCAATTCTATCATTTTCAGTTTACTCTCGCAAGTCATTCTCTCAAGCTATGAACAACTAGCCTGGCCACCAGTGAGAGGGAGGGCAGAGTGGAGATGGACAGGTACCATGCTTCCTCACCCGCTCCCACCACTCACCACCGTCAGCTGGGACACAGGCCAGTCAGTTACGCCCTTGACTATACCTTCCACGTCCGGGTGTCTACCTGAGGCAGGGGGCATAGCGACATGGAGGCTGCCTGCTGTGTAGGATGTTGGGAGGACCAAAAGAGAATGGCATATGAAAGACTCTTTTAACAAACAAGAATAAAGCACCAAGTATTTTTGGTAACTAGGAAAAGGCCCCTCGCTTGAAGAGACTAAATAGGTTACAGTTAAGAGTGTATTTTGGGCTTTCTGATCTGGGAGCCATGACCCCAGTGTGAGGTCCTATATTGTACTCCAAGATAATAACCAGGAGAAACACTGTAGTAATGCCAATGGCGTTGAGTGGAAATTCGTTCTGGAATAACGATAGAGCTGTGTATGTTACTGGGCATTAAAACCATGAAAAAATAAAACAGAACAGCAAGGAAGCTTGACAGCCTGCACAGTGGATGCTTCCAGTGTTATTAGGGCCACTAGACACAGTCTCATACCAACAGGTAGGCAGGTGTTAGAACAGACATTAAGATAGCTAATGCAGGTACATATAGAACACATTCATTTAAGCAAGGCTGTTCTTTGGTTTTGTTTTGTTTTTGAGACAGGATCTCTCCATGTGGCCCTGGCTGTCCTGGAACTTGCTGTGTAGACCAGGGTAGCCTTGGACTTGCAGAGATTCACCTACCTCTGCCTCCTGAATGCTGGGATTAAATACATGCACCACCATACCCGGTGTAACAAAGCTGTTGTTAACACAGTCAGTTAAGATGAAGGCCAAGGGTAGAAGGCAGGCACAAATGTTTATCTTTCTGTCTCTGTGTGATGTTAGGGATGCAGCCCATGGCCTGTGCATGCTGAGCACACATGCTCCCACTGAGCTGCATTGCAGTCCATCAGATGCACAATGTGCTGGTTAGGGCTTTATTTATTTATTTATTTTGTCAACTTGACATTTGGAAGAGGGATTCTTAGCCGAGAGACTGACTCCATCTGATTGCCTGTAGGCAAGTCTGTGAGGTATTCCTTTTGTTTTTTTCTTGATTAATGATTGATGTAGAAGGGTCCATCCCCCTGTGGGTGGTATCATCCCTGGACAAGTGGTTCTGGGTAGTATAAGAAAGAAAGCTGAGCAAGCCATGATGAGCAAGTCAGTAAGCAGCATTCCTCCACAGTCTCTGCATAAATTCTTGCCCCCAGGTTCCTGTTTCAATTCCTGCCTTGACTACCCTGCCTGGACTGTAAGCTGTAAGATGAAATGAACCCTTTCTTCTCCAAGTTGCTTTTGGTCAGGGCATTTATCACAGGAATGGAAAGCAGGCTAGGGAAGATAGTCTAAAAATCTTCTCAGGTAATTCAGACATGTGCTACTCAAAGTGTGGACCTGGGGCTGGCAGCATCAGCCCCCCTTGGGAATTCTTAGCCTCACATGTATTACATCACCCCTGGTTTCAACAAGTTTTTTAGAGGATCCACACACACTATGGTTAGAGAGCATTGGCCCTCTATGTATAAAGCATGGGAGGCTCCACTGGTAGGTAAGGGCAGAAGAGGCCAGCAGTTTAGAGAGCACCTGGAGATTTGGAGCTGGCTTGTGTCTCCTGACAGAGGCTGAGTCATCAGCTCTAAGTGATGAGTCAGGGTCTGAGCAATTAGCAAGGGAAGGGATGGGTTGAAGTGGTAGCCAATAAGTGGAGAAAGGAGATGTGTTTTTTATCCCAGAGAGTCTAGAAGTTTCTGAAGGGGGCTAGGAAGCCATAATTTGGGCCAATATGTTAATCATTTTAAATAATTTTACTATCTAGCATTTTAACTTTATTCAAAAAGTTATTTTAAAAGCTATGTCTGCTGATTGCTCTCTGGTGGAGCTCTTGGGTGGGTGGGCATTAAGATGATGACCATGCAGAGTGACAGATGTTGTCTTAGGGTTTCTATTACTGTGAAGAGACACCATGACCATGGCAATTCATAAAGGAAAACTTTCTATTGGGTGGCTTACAGTTCAGAGGCTCAGTCCATTATCATCATGGTAGGACATGGTGGTGTGAAGGCAGACATAGTGCTGGAGAAGGAGCTGAGAATTCTACATCTTTGATCCGCAGGCAACAGGAAGTGAACTGAGGCACTGGGCGTGGCTTGAGCATATATGAGACCTCAAAGCCACTCCCACAGTGACACTTCCTCCAACAAAGCCACACTTCCTAATAGTGCCACTCCCCGTGAGCTTATGGGGGCCAAGTACATTCAAACTACCACAGATGTGTTAGCCTCCTGGCTTTGGGGATGTAGGAAGGTCTCTCCCAGTCTAGAACTTACTTTCTCTCTTAATCTGTCATATGTGAGCATCCCCCACATGCTTATAACCTCATCATATGGAAACAGATGAGCAGACCATTGCTTTCTTGGTACTGACAGAAGATAGAAGTAACCAGAATGCACATGCTTCTCAATGAAAAAGAAGGTCCTCTCACTTGTCAAACCCAAGTGTCTGAGGAAGGCTGCCTGGAGCTGTGTTGGGAAAGATCCTGAGGCCTAGCCACACCTTGCCATTGGTCTTCTTGCAAACAAACCCCTAGTTCTGAAAGGAAGTGACCCATCTATTCCTGCTGAAACCTTGAGTGATGGAGAAAGCACCATGGAGACCCTCCTTTCTGATGAAGGTGCTTGCACTTGAGACACTGAGAACACCACATGAGAGAGGAGACAATGGCCTCCATGATCAAAGAGCAACACCCTGTCACATTGATTGACACATGACAGAGAAGGGTACATGAATTGGGTTACGTTTATATGATCTCTCCTTAGAGGTAGAGCTTAAACAAGGCATCCCACTCCAACTATGAGGATTAGGCAGAGAAATATGTAAACCATATAGAATTCCCCATGTCACACAAATATACTACCTCTGATCTTTTCAAATTGTCCCAGTTGTTTCCAGGAGTCCCTGGCTGGGTTCTAACATGTGTCTCAAAGCAAATCCTGCCTCTATCAGATGGCACTGGCCATTTCCCTCCTCTTCTGTCTTCAGGAAAGTCTCCCTAGTTATTGCTAATATCCAAAGAAAGGAAATAGATGCCCATGGTAAGGGGACCAACCTCCCTGAGGAAAGATCTCTTATGGACTCAGGATATGCCCTGCAAACCTGCCCACAACTGTCTCCATTGAGCCAAAGACCTGACTTTAGCAGGAATGTTTGCTAAGCATGCATATGCAGGTGTCCCTCTCTTAACTGGAGGCTTACTTAGGTGTCCTGGAAGCTGTTATTCTTACTTCTTATGGTGCTTTTGCAGAGCACCAGGACAAGAGCAAAGCGATCAGACAAGACAAAGCTCGGAGGTTCATACTGAGAGTGGCTGTGATAGGTGATATCATGGTTAGGTTGGTACGTATGGCTTAGATGATTAAAAAATCCTAATCATTACTGTGCTTTTGAAGCTGAAGCAGGAGAACTGTTGACTCCGAGGCCAGCCTGGGCTATGTAGTAAGGCCTTCTCTCCCCAAACGGAAAGCAATGAAACAAAAGTCTACCAACATCTCTCTCCCAAATTAATTAGCGTATTCATAAAAGGTAATGGTCTGCACCTCCCAGCAGCCCTGCCTTCTTAGGCCTCCGCAAATGACATAAACAACTGTGATCATTCTCCAAAGGCCAAGAAAGGTAAAGAGTTAGAAATAGGCCCCGAGTTGTCTCAGGTTCCTTCTAGGAGCTGCAGAATATGAAAGCAGCTCATGTTCATTTAATGGTACTCATCCAAAAAGACAAACGTTCCTCTCAGGGCTGTCAGCACTTCCCAAGAAGAAGCCCCAGAGACGAGGGCAAGGCAGAGCCGGAAGGTGGGAAGCGAAGGTCTCTGCCTCTTCCCTACTCATTCAATGAGACTGTTAATACTTTCCTATGGCTGCCTTCAGGGATTCTCCTGAGCTCACATTTCTAGAGAAAGTAACAACTCAAGTTCAGATGGTCCTGTGCTGTTTAGAAACCTGGGACCCAAACCACATAAACACCAAAGGGTCTCAGGTGCTCAAGTGGTGGGGTTTGGAGGCAGGCAATCCAAGACACAGTTTAGTAACCTGGGACTCTATTTGGTTTTGGTTGCATACACTACCCCTCTTATACTAATGCACTCGACAGGCCAGCTCCTTTACCTTTATGTACCATGCACATGACCTCTCTTTAAACAGTGCAGCAAGCTACGTGCACGCCCCTCTCTGTATGATAGTTTAAGTTGCCTTCTCCCAGTCAAGTCAAATTCAGACAGTTTCTATTTAAATGTATTCTGAATGTATCTGGCAGGAAGACTAGAAGGACCCATCCATTCCGAACCAGTTTTGGTATATGTTCAGTAAGTCATATTGTGTCCTTCAAATGAACTTTTATTGGAGAATCATCTATTTACCATTTTATGCTTATGTATAATTGAACATGTGGATGATTAAAATCAGATGCATTATGGGAAGACTATGTGTGGTAGGAAAATGAATATATGACCTAATCTATCAATCAAAATGGAGATCCACTCAAACTATACCCCTTAGTAACAAGCCCCTCTTTAGACCCCTAAGAAGAGAACCCAGGCTGTGACCTGGGGCCCTTGAGTGCCCTCACTCATGTGGCTGCTGTCAATCTTAACAGGGCATCTTTTCTACTCTGTAAAACTGCTTTGCTCCCATAGAGACAGCCTTGCCACATTTGCACATCTGTGTGAGCCCTTGTCTTCATTCTTTGGGTAAGGGCCCCAGAACTGGAAACACCCAGTCCAGCCCCTGGTCATGATTTGCTGTTTCCTAGAATGCAGCATTACAACTTCATTACTCTCCTCTCTCCTGATTCTTGAATCCACAATTTTAAGCTTTCATTTTCAATGAAACAATAACCTCACTGCTCCAAAGGCCAAAGCAAGCACAGTTATTAACCTCTAACTGCATTTCTGTAGCCTGATGCTATTTCAGAAAACACATTACATATATATTTTATTTGACAAAAGACTCCCTTTTCCAAATTTTTTTTGGGGGGCATGGAATCATTCAGGAATGTCTAGCCAATCTGAATTTGCATTCTGGGTCCTTTGAAAGTGTATTTCTTAGCCAAGCATGGTGGTACATGCTTATGATCTAGCACTTGGGAGCCTGAGGTAAAGAAATTAAGAGTTTAAGTCCTGCCTGGGTTACATAGTGAGACCTTGTTTCAAAATCAAACCAAACCAAACCAAACCAAACCAAACCAAACCAAACCAAACCAAACCAAACCAAACCAGCTTTCTTAATTCTAGGAAGCTCAGGGTAGATAGAGTGTTGATGATGGGACTGGCCTATTTACTCACAACTGGAAAGGACCTGATCACATGGGAAAAGGAAAGAGGGAAATAGAAAAAGGAAGCTGGATGTGATGGTGCATGCCTGTAATTCCAACACTCTGAAGGTGGAGGCAGGAGGATCAGGACTTCAAGGTCATCCTTGACTACATAGGGAGTTTGAGGCTAGCCTGGCCTACAAGGGATCCCGTCTTTAAACCAAAACAAAACAAAAAGGAAACATGAAGAGTGTTTTGGAAGCTTTCAGATAGACTTCATTCATAAAGAAAATGTCAGTGACATGCCCGAAGATACTTTTACAAACCCATTACTTTGTCAGCTAACTTTAAAATGAATGAAAATAAGAACAGGAAATGTAAATAATTTCTCTCGGTTTATCTAATGGACAGAGAGATTCCTTGAGAGTGGAGGTGACTGCTCTTCATGTTTCTGCCACAGGACTGTCGGCCTGGTAGACTCCCTTCCTGTCCCTTTTATTCCCTCATGCTGTGGTCACATTAAATATAACACACATGTCACATGTACCCTTACTCTCTCCCATGTGTGCTTTAGCCCTTGAGGCCAGATGGAATGGCAGCCTGTAGGGAAAACTTGGGCAGATTCCATTAACAGCCCTGTGCCTGCGACTGTCACATCCCTCACAGGAAGCGCCAGCAATGCCAACTCCTGAGGTGTGACAAATACACACCACCTTCCCAGTGATGGTGTCACACTCCCCTCAATCAAGGCAGCCATCTCCTCTTCTCAGGAGAATGATGACTGGGGACCCTGTGCCGACCTGATATGTCCTTAACAGAGGTCACTCAGAGGCCGAGGCAAGGTGGCAATCTGAATCCTACACAGAGCAGACAGGAATGTATGACTGCTCCACCCTGAAGCCACCCTCCCCAGGTGGCCGTCATCCACAGGAGAGACTTGTGTGTTGAGTCAGAGCTTGTGAGATCCAGAGGCAAAGGAGACTATCCTCAGGGTCTAATTTACCTGGCTCAGACAGGTGTGTGTGTGTGTGTGTGTGTGTGTGTGCATGCTCTCCACAATCTGCATGGTTAAAACAATCCTTTTCCGTCATGCAGGAAACGCAGGAAACGCAGAAGTCAGTCTCTCTCTCTCTCTCTCTCTCTCTCTCTCTCTCTCTCTCTCTCTCTCTCTCTCTCTCTCCCTCCCTCCCTCCCTCCCTCCCTCCCTCCCTCCCTCCCTCCCTCCCTCCCTCTCTCTCTCTCTCTCTCTCTCTCTCTCTCTCTCTCTCTCTCTCTCTCTCTCTCTCTCTCGTCAGTTTTACGTGTATCCTCATTACTGCGTATACTTGGAAACTGGCTGCAGCTGTCCCTATCATCTCCAGATCCCTGTGGCACCCAGTTTCTGTATTGCTGGTCCAGAGGTTAGAGCTTTGAGGCCAGCTCCATCTCATTCAGGGAGCCATGATTTAGTACTGGAGTTTTACTCATTTGCCAGGTTGTCTCACTCTCTGTTTGTTCCTGTAGGACTTAGGCTCTACACTTAGCTAGAAATACAAAATGATGATCATCTACTGAGGACATCAGTTTTCAAACTCGGTCTGTGTGGCAAGGCTGGTCCCTATTCTTGTGAGGACCACATTTCTCTGCTAATCCAGATGCATCTTCTCCATCCATCTTTACGCTTGCACTTCTAAGCTGGCTGGTACCTGGTTGTCCTTGAAGTAGCTTTTTTAATTACTCAGGCAATAAATTAAAAAAAAACTGGACTTATTCTTCCCATAATTTCTGTGCTACATGATGTTTCACAGATAGATTTAAACTGGTAAGTTAAGATGAAAGGGGTAATTTTGTTGAATAGAGAAAGGAACACAAAGAAAATCCACATGCATGTGGAGATAAATAGACTTTTCTCCTTTACTGTAGGTCTTTTAAGTGGATTCATTTCTTAAATGGATCCAATATGAACACTGTGAGATCAAGGCGAGCTTCTCTCAGTGTCTTCAGTCTACATCCCTAATGGTGTCGTCTCTTTACTCCGCAAAGGATGCTTCAGGCTTTGTAGACCACACGGTCTCCAGTGTACCCATTCGTTTGCCACTATGGTGTGAAAACCAACACAGACAAAATGGAGATGGAATGTGTGATTGTGTTCCAGTAAAGATTTGTTGACAAAGGCAGTGGGAAGGAATGGATCTGGCACACAGGCTGTAATTCATGAGCTCTTGCGTCAAAGGCCTAGAAACTATCTCCTTGAAGTCTCAGCTATGGAGAGCAACCGCAAAAACCACGGCAGCCCACTTGATGCCAATCATTTTGGTTTCCCAATGCAAAGTGAGGTGAATGGTTGCTTAGTAATTATGGTGATAGTTTCTAAGCCTCATCAAAAAGGTGCCCCCAACTGGGTCCTTCATAGTGGACTGGGAAGGCTGAGCATGGCCAGCGGGTGACAAGGACCAACAGTGGCTATGTGAGCCTTTCCCAATCCTACAGCCATAGGTGACAAACACAGGATGGAAAGCTTGGTTTCCATCCTTCTCCTTCATCCCCTACAAAGACAGCATCTGGAAGATACGATACCTCTCACGTCCTGACTCTTCTTGTTCTGCACATTGTTTCAATCACTGAGTACTTGAACACTCACACTCTGTATCATCTCCCAGTGGGATGTACAGTCTTTGGTTCCTTACTTGTCCATTGGCTCACAGGAAGATGAGCTACCTGGTGATTCCGCAGTCAGATGAGAGCTGTAGGGGTCTGGTTGCAGCTGCGAGCCCCTCCACTTGGGGCAGCTAAAGGATTGGCTTGTGATTGGTTGCCTGGTCTACTAACAGGCCTTCCAATGATGACGTAGCTCCTCTAGCTGCGTCCTTTGCCTTCGGACTTTGCTACTGACAGAATGAAGGTGATGATGAAACACACGGAAGTCATCAGGTTTCCTTCTTATGTCAAGCTGGCTTCTCTAACAGTGCATTAGAAAACTGTATGTAAATGAAAAATTTACTGTCCAGAAGTGTTTCACAGAGTCTTTCCAATAGCTCAGTCCTGGATAATTCACAAACCCAGTAACTACTCATGAAATGCATGACGCAAATTTACACTTTAGCTAATGTCTGAGGAAATCGAAAGCTTTACAAAAAGACTTATTTTTTGTTTGTATGCATGAATCAATCTCTCTCTCTCTCTCTCTCTCTCTCTCTCTCTCTCTCTCTCTCTCTCTCTCTCTCTCTCTGAATGTATACAAGAATGCCAATGCCCAAGGAGATCAGAAGAGAATATCATTTCCAGGAGCTGGAGTTCCAGGTATGTGTGAGCTACCTGATGTGGGTGTGGAAACTGAGCTCAGGTCCTCCGGAAATGCCCTAACCACTAAGCTGTCTCTCCGGCTCAGCTTTTTTATTATATAGTGTTTTGGTTTGTTTTGACTTCAGCAAGCAGGTTTACTGTATTTTGGCTCAGATGAAGTTATTATACACATTTGCAGTTCCCTTCTGGGGACTATCTGAGCACAGCCCAGCACACTGCTCCTGAACCGTGTGCTGTATGATGAGAATCAGATCTCACAGGCAATGGCCCCTGACAGGGCTGTTGATTAAAGACTGTGAACTGAGAAAGCAAGCAGAGGCAGGGGGAGGGGGGCAGGAACAGGTGCATCTGGGGGGCCGCTGCCAGGTCGGGTTGCTGCGATAGGGTGGGCTTTAGAACCAACCTGCCGTTAAGCAATGGCAGCACTAACTAACCTAAGCAATAGCACACTGACCACGCTTCCCAGGGAAGGGTATGCTGGTGGCAGGCTCGCACATTCAGTCAAATGGGGGGTGTGTGTGCTTCACGATGTCCCAGTGACACGTTTGAAGATGCAGTGGACTGTCTCGGCATCTTCTAAGAGGGAACTTGCTGACTTACAATATGAAGACAGGCAAAACAAGGAAGATTATAATAATAGACAAAAGAAGGGTAGAATTTGTGAGAGGCAAACCTCTTTTCACTACACTGATTGCTTGTCAATGCCCACAATGTATCTGCCAGCCCAATCTCTTCCAAAGGAGCTAAAGAGCCTTTGCATTTTGAAAAAAAAAAAAAAAACTATTGTTTTAATGATTCAATGGGCACAGATCATCAAATTTTC
Source organism: Peromyscus maniculatus bairdii (assembly GCF_049852395.1). NCBI lineage: Eukaryota > Metazoa > Chordata > Mammalia > Rodentia > Cricetidae > Peromyscus > Peromyscus maniculatus. The sequence goes on along the minus strand of NC_134856.1, from coordinate 124,111,105 downwards.
ATGATCACATTTCCTAAAATAGAAGTGTGCTCACTTAGACTTCAAAGAATTTGCTTTGTAGACCCATAGGGAAAGCAATTTCTAATCATTTTTATCTTTGGGTGGTTTTCTATTTCATATATATATATATATATATATATATATATATATACACACACACACATATATATATATAATTTCTAAACATTGCTATTTAGATTGGCGTACATACTTTCAAGGCTATTATGAAAATTCTGGCATTCTAAGAGGAATAAAATGAACATAATGAAGACAGATAAAATGAATTGTTCCCAATTAGCACTTGGTACGAGATTTAGGTCTTTTGCCAGGGAACAAAAATGTACAGGGATACATGAGAAACAAGTGAGGTGCCAAACTTCAGTTGTACCCAGTTCTCCATTTAACCATTCAGGACTATGTGCGAGCTCTGTGGTTGGAACTGGGGAAAATCACTTCCCATTAAACTCAAAGCCGGATTTGGTGAGTGAGAGATAAAGGACTCTGCACACCCTTCTGTGGAGACAGGAAACGACCACCCTCCCCTAAACCTCTAGGGAAGAATTCTGTTTGTTTTGGGTTTTTTGATACACAGACTCACTATGTAGCCCTGGCTGTCCTGGAACTTGCTATGTAGACCAGGCTGGCCTCAAACTCACAGAAGTAGGCTTAAAGGCATGCACCACCCAGTCTGACCAACAAAGAATTCTTTTTTTTTTTTTTTTTTTTTTTTCTTTCTGAGACAGGGTTTCTCTGTGTATCCCTGGCTGTCCTGGATCTCACTCTGTAGACCAAGCAGGCCTCTGATTCACAGAGATCTGCCTGCCTCTGCCTACCGAGGGCTGGGATTAAGAGCATGCACCGCCACCAGCAGCTAAAGAATTCTTAATACATACAAATGACTAGGTTTTACTTATCCTTTAGGAGACGGAATCACCAGAACAGGCCAAGTCAAATGAAGGTCCCAGATGAAGAATCCTTTATTGACCTTCTTGGTCTTTAAAGATATTATCGTGCCTTTCCCCCGCTGTCATGTTGGGAATTGAACCCAAGGCTTTGGGCATTCAAGGCAACCACTCTATCAGTAAGCTGAACACTTGCCTCTGGCCTTCACAAGTACTTTTAAAATTTATTTTTAATTATACATCTCTGTGATGTACACATGGCTGCAGGTGTCCGTAGAGGCCAGAGGCACCTGCAGGTGGGTGTGAGCTGCTTAACACAGGTGCCAGGAATTGAACTCGGTCCTCTGTAAGAGCAGCAAGTTCTCTGAATCCCTGAGTGATCTGTCTGGCTCTTCCTTCATAACTATTAATGCCATACTCAGCTGGGATGACCCTCTAGCAATCTACTCGAGGTGATGTTGTTCACTTACACATTTAATTTGCATGTTTCAGCTAAGTGGGATCAGAGAGGGTAAATGTGCCCTGAAAAATTACACCATGAAGAGTTTACGGAATTCTTTTTTCACAGGCCTTTTGATTACAAGAAATAGTTCTTTTTTCCTTTCTTTATTCCTTCATTACTTCCTTTCCTTTTGAGACTGGGTCTCACATAGCTCAGGCTGCCCTCATACATACTATATAGCTGAGGCTGGCCTTGAACTTCTGATCTTCTTGCTTCTACCTCCCAAGTGCAGGGATTATAGGTATATGCCACTACACTTGACTTGGACATATTTCTTAAAGATTTAATCTATAACTTTTAAGACATTCATTTTGTTTCCTGAAACCAACTTTCTTGGTTCTTTTTACATTGAAAAAAGCAACTAAGAAATGTGATTTGTTGTGTATACTATCAAATAACTGGCTTGTTCTTCCAATGAGAAGCAAATGCCCAAAACTGCCCATTTCTAGCAAGTTCTCAGGGAAGGCTGATATCACTGGCCCAAGGACCATGCTACACGGACCATGATGCTGGCTGGACATCTTGCACTACACAGGCACATGTGACTTAACTGAGCCCCACTGGCAGGGCTCTGGGGCTTCCTGTTTGTTAAGAACAGTGTGATTTGATCCACTATAAAGTTCAGTGAATGCCTGGGGGGAAACACACTCCTCTATTTTTTTTTTTTTTTTGCTCTGTCTCATTCCTCTTTCTTGAACTCTACCACCTGGCAGGATACCTACTAAGCTGTAGGTGCCTGGGAGAGAAATTGTAACTGCCAATTTTCCCTATCAGGTAAACCAGAAAACAGTGGACCTATGGATTGGGAAATGCTTTTCTTCACCATGAGTGGTGTCTAAGATCCATTAGAACCCAGTTTCCTCACATACAAAGTGAGAGTTCTGGTGTCAGCCTTCTTGTAGGGCTGTGATGAGGAAGATCAGAGGAGATACCGATTGGAGCACATTGGAGCAACAGCAAAGGTTTTCAAACACTACCTCTCCAGAACCCGAACCCCGAGAGTTGTCTCAGCACGTAGGATGACCCTACTTTGATTTAGCCAAGTAGTTGAAGGGTCAGAGACGTCCCTGCCTGCTGTGCACTGAGATGGAGAATGAACAGAAAGATCACTGACTGACAAGAAAGAGCAACTCAACGACGCTTGGGAGAAAACAGACTTGAGACCTAACAGTGCACTGCAATGCGCTAGCCTTAGAAGATTCCCCTTAACCCAACTCCAGAGAAGCCTTGAAAAAGTGACCAGAAAAGCAGCCCAGGAGAGTCTACCAGTCCATTTGGTCCACAGTCAAATACAGTTGTGTCCTCTACAACCTGTGCATCCCAAATTTGAAATGTGGCTGGAAAAACCAGCCAATAAAAAGTCATGAAATTGAAGAACAGAAGACCCACAATCTCCAGGGATAGCCCCTTTCTTCTGAAAAAACTCTTGCAATTTTCAAACACAGCTCCATCTGTTTTCACTGATCAGAGACAGCTCTTCTGTACGCCACACTTACTGCATCACTGAAAAATGCACAGGCTTCTGGGGCAGCTGTGGGGCACAGCTGCAGAGTGTGAGTGCTTGACAGAGATGCGGCTTTGTTCCCCAGCACCCTGGCTGTGGCTTGCAGATTGACTACCCTCCGCCTGGGACATCGTCATAAGACACAACACACTTGCAAACATGTGTGCACACATGCACATGTACATACAGGCAGTCAAGAGTCCATCCTACCAACAGTCACCAGATCGGGCTTTACCATGTGCCTCTCAGTAAGAAGCTGTGGGGAGAGGGAAAGAGAATGTGAGCATCCCCACATGGCTTTGGGGGGTGTTCACCCACCATGGGTCCTGGGACAGGAGTCACCCAGCTCTCCATGCCAGAACCTTTATGTGCTCGATGGTTTTTGTCAACTTGATACAAAGTAGAGTCATTAGGGAAGTCTTGACTAAGGAATGTCTCCATTAGACTAGCTTCTGGGCATGTATTTTGGGGCATTTCCTTGATAAATGATTAATGTGGGAAGGACCTGGTCACTGTGGGCAGTGCCATTCCTGGGCAGGTGGTCCTGGGTTGTATAAGAAAAAAGGCTGAGCAAGCCATGAGTAGCAGGCCAGTAAGCAGTGTTCCTCCATGGCCTCTTCATCAGCTCCTGCCTCCAGGTTCCTGCCTTGTGTTCTTATCCTGGCTTCCGTGGACAATGCACTATTGTTTCTGGATGTGTAAGATGAAATGAACCTTTTTTTCCCCAAGTTAGCTTTGGTCAGTGTTTTATCACAGTGATAGAAAATAAAATAGACTATTCTACATGTGTGCTCCCCCCCCTCCCAAAGTGCCTTGCTCATACCTTTCTTTAAGAATATTTTTCTCACTTTTCATTGAACAATAACAAGAAACCAGTGGGCATGTGGGATGTGAGCATCCTTCAGGGCATGCCAGCTTTCCTGAGGAGCTCACACAGTAAGTTCAGGAAAGATGTGGATGATCTGAAATAAGTTTCCTTCCTCAAAGGATCACTGTGTGTGTGTGTGTGTGTGTGTGTGTGTGTGTGTGTGTGTGTGTGTGTGGTGTGGTGTGGTGTGGTGTGTGTGTTTGTGTGAGTGTGTGTGTGTGTGTGTGTGTGTGTGTGTGTGTGTGTGTGTGTGTACTACATGTATGCAGTGCCTACAGAGGTTAGAAGAGGGCACTAGAGACCTTGGAACTAGAGTCATGGAAGGTTGTAAATTGCTATATATGTGCTGGGAACTGAATCCTGGTCCTCTACAAGAGTAGCTCATGCTCTTAACACTGAGCCATCTCTCCAAGCTTAGGTCCATGTAGTGTTCATGCCCATGCTGCACAGTAAAACACTGCACTCAAGTCAAGCTCATCCTGATGTGTTTCCCTCACAAAGCATTAGCTTGGTGACTGGCCTCTCAGCTTCATAGGAGGTCTCAGAATCCATGGATAATATCTACCCAGTACAACCCAGTCCCATCCAGGCCGTGTGAATCTAAAGACAGGTATACCAGTGCCCGTTCCCATTCCTCCCTTGCTCCTCAAAGCATGTCCTCTTTCATGCCATCTCCACAGCCAAAATAACCATGACAAAGATGATGATGATGACGATGACAGTGATGAAGAGCGTGTGCAAAGATGAATGATCTGGGTCCACAAGGAAACAACTGGAACACTTAGAGTCTATTGTCCTTCCTTCTTCCTCCCAAGTGGGATTCACAGCGATGTGTACCCAGGGACACTAAGTTTGTTCAAGCTGAATTGAATTCATAGAAACCTCGGATTGGTATTCCTCTTTTTAGAAGGTGTTTTTGCCACAAAAGAAATGATCTAGCCTAGAGTGGTGCCAGCTCACACCTAGCACTCATCCTTAGGCCCCAGGCGACACGCTGTTTGCCACTTTGGAGGTAGGTGCTGGAGTGTAGGACTTGTAGCATCAATCTCTCCAAACAATAAACATTAGGATGTTGCATGTAGAAGCTGGGACTGCTGTATTTTATTGCCTGGGCTACGAGCATAAAAAATGAGTTTCGATTTTCTCCCTTGAATAGTGCGTTATGACTTAAAGACACACAACCCTCAGTACATACAATTTTATATGCTGCTTATTAGGATGATATGGCAGACTGTTTGGAGCATGAACTAGAGATCCAGGATGCATTTTAGACAGGATATTATTCGATCTTAAATAGAAGAGAAACTGGGAGACTTCACGGGGAAGATCAGACAACTGTTTTCCCACCTCCCATACTGCTTTGCCAGGCCCCTTTGCAAACACAAAGAAGGCAGCTCCTGAGGTCATGACAGCCAGTCATCATGACATAGATAACAGAGAGAAATGGACTTTTAAAACAGGGAGCTACATCCAGCCCAGGCCTTGGTGCTTGGTGCTGGTTTCCATGGCTTCATTAGAGATTTAATCTGTCACCATTGGGAAGAGCTTTAACTCCAGCTCCTAATTCCTGATCTGGTGAGTGGTAAGGATCAGAGAGCAGCGCGGCTCTGTCAGCCGACGTCTTTATCTAAGCCACACACCTCCAGTTGGCACCTGTCACTGCTCTGAGACCCGTCTGACAAAATCCCTGAAACAAATTGAAACAATAGTTTCCAGGAATGTGGAAAGGCATTCTCAGGATCGCTTTTAACAAGAGAGTGCATCCAGGCCCGTCCTCATCCTTCACGTGTTAACTTTAAGTTGCTACAGATGCATACACGAACGTGCTCATGCCTGCACTCCTGATACAGGCTATTCCTGTGTAGTTACCTCATCAACAGGGGAGTTGCATTCAGAGGCTCATGGATACTCTGCAAATAGGACAGATTACAGCTGCCAGGTCCAAGATTGAAGCCAGGTGGTCCACTGCTGAGATGGGGGTCTTAGGCTAAGTTTAGTCTACAGAAACATCACTTGGTATATAAATAGCCCTGGTTTAGATAAATGTCTGCCACTGGCTATTGCTAAAGATTTGGTCCCTGCTCTGGTGGTATTGTTGGAAATACTGAGAGGTGGTGGTGGATCTTAGTGGGAAGTTCTCAGGTCATTTAGGGTGTGCCTTTAAAGAGAATTATGGGACGACTTCTTTCTCTGTTCCATGGCTGCCATGAGAGGAGAAGCTTCGCTTTCCCATGGGCTTCCTGCCATGATGTCTTCCACAGTGTGCTGTCTCACCAGAGTCTAAGCTCCCAGGCCAACTGATCACAGTTTGAAAACCCTAAACTTTCGAGTCAAAATAAATCTTTTTTTTGTCATTTTATTACCTTAGGTATTTTTTTTAAATAGAGATGGAAAACTGACTAAAACCTGGAATTTTTATTTTAATAGTTCACATTTTTCTTTCAGAAGAGACAACAAAATGGTCTTTCATTTCAATACAACAGGAGGCTTCATCTCAATAGTGATGGCTCCTTCATGTAAGGGGCTTTTCATCCCACCCCAGCTCCCAAGCCTCCCTGCTAACCATCTTGTAACTGCCTGCTTCCCTTCTACACAATTATCTCTCTGTCCTCCCACGCACTTGAGGTCATGGTCCCTCTTCTAGAGCCATTTTATGCTTCCTAAGTATCCCTGAGACGAATTCTGTAGTCTACCAACTTATATGTTGAAGTCTTAACCCTCAGAATCTTCCGGAATGGAGCCAGGGTCTTTCATAGAGGGACCTGATTTTGAACGAGGCTATTAGGATGGTGGGTTCTAGTCCAAGACAACTGCTATCCTTTTACAGGTGAAAGCACACCTAGGGAGAATGCCATTCGAAACTGAAGGCAGAGCTGCCTATAAAAACAAAGTCAAGGAACTGCCCCAAGTTTCCAGCACACCCGTGGATGTTGGGGCTGGGAGGGATGAGACCACAGCCTGCAGAGGCATGGGCCTGCCTTACCATACAGTCAGCCTGCAGAAGGAATCAGTCCAACATCTTACTCTCAGACTGCCAGTCTCCAGAGCTGGGGACAATATGTTTCTATTGTGTAAAATACTCAACTGGTGACACCTTGTCACAGCATCTCCAGCAAACAAATGCTCCAGATGGCTGAAATTGAGCCAGCATCTTCCTTTGATCATGGGGAGGATCAACAGGCAAAGATCTCTAACATGGGCCATGTTCAGCATAGGGAAAGGATTCTGCAAGGAGAAAGTCCCTTTCCAAACTCAAATATCCCCCATTCCCAGCACTTCTAACACAGCTGTGTCCAGTCACAAGCCCAGCCTCTGTCTACTGTGGCTCCAGTGGCTGCTGAAAGACTTCTGGTCAACCACGATGGCAAAGAAGCTGAAAGTTGATCTCTGAATGGGCGGTAGTATTTTTAGTTGTCAAAAAATTACATTTATTGTGTGTATGTGTGTGTGTCTGGTGTTGTGGGGGGCATGCCATGGTACGTAGGAGGAGATCAGAAGGCAATTTATAGGAGACAGCTCTCCTTCAGCAATGTGGGTCCTTGAACTCAGGTCATCAAACTTGGCGACAATCACCTTCACATGCTGAGCCATGCCACCGCCTGGAGGAGGTATTTTAACAGAGAAAAGAGAGGCAGGCTGCTCTAACCCTCATCCACTGCCAAGCTGGACGTGGGGTAGAAGCTCCTGGGGCTACTGTGAGGCACCTTCTGCTTTCTTATTCTTCACAGGTTTTTCTCCCCATTGGACCCAAACGGCACAGACGACCGTGGGTGAGGCTAAGTCTGTGGATCCTCTGTTGGCAAAGCTGGAATGCTGGCAGTCCCCCAAGGGGCTGGGGGCACAGGCTTTTTGTGGCCAAAATCAGTTCATGTTTCAGTGTTTTAGCTCCTTTGTTCCTGACAACCCCACTGGCATCTGTCCTGAACACACCTCACCAATCAGTCAGCACCCCAAACTAGAAATAGAAGGGAATATGCTACCCCTTTCTCAGGAGGCCACTCTGACACGGCACTCTACCTATGAACTTTGAGAAGCATGGCTCCATGTCTCATTTTTTTTTTAATGGTAATGTTCTTGAAGGGTTAAATTAGATTGGAAATAAAAAAAAATTGAGTCAAGTGGATGGAACATCATGTTGGTGAGGAGATGAAGGAAAGCTGGTTCCTGAAGAAAAAAAGACAGCTAAGATTCCATAGTCAAGGTGACCCCTTCTCAGGGATCAAGTTCAAAGCTCTCTAGAAGACATCCAGAAAGACTGTACCACAGACTTTCACAGTGAGGTTGGTCTTGGTTGGAGTGAAGGAATATGCTGAGGTCTCTATATTTCTCTTGACTAGGGGCCACTAGGGAGAAAAGCATTGCTCATATGACTTGGATAAGGGAGCCATACACCAATGGACCTTAAGCATTCTCATCAATAAGAATCTCAGCATGTCCCCCACATGTGCCATGTATGTATGTATGTATGTATGTATGTATGTATGTATGTATGTATAAATGTATGTATCTACCTACCTACCTGTCTATTTAGACAGGACCAAATATAGTCTTGGTTGGCTTTGAACTTGCTGTGTAGTCAAGGATGACACTTTAAATTTCTGATCCTCCTGCCTTCATGCCTCCATCTCCTAAGAGCTGGGATTCTAAGTGTGTGCCACCATGCATGGCTGTGTGCTATCCATTTATGGCTAATAAATAAATATGAACTACATCATGAGTGTGCCAAGCACATTATAGTGAGATATAAATAAAGAAATTAAAAAGAAGGAAATAACAAAATTAGAAGGTCTACTGCCTCTGTCCCACTCCCCAGGGGACAGACTGGTTCACTCCTGCACTTACTGCACTGTCCTGGAATCCTGAGTCTGTATACATAAGGAGCATAATCTCTGATTAGGGTACTCCAAATGTCTCCAGCCATGGCTGACTGAAGCAGTCATTTGTTATAAGGAGAATCTTGATGATTTCTTGACTGAGTTAGGAATGTCTGCTCCACAGCACCCACAAGGACAAAGCTAATGGAAGCGGCAGGGGTGACTTTCCTCAGCACTGTGACAAAATACCCTCCAGAAGCAATTAAGGGGAGGAAGGGTCTCATTGGCTCCCAGTTACAGGCAGGGAAGCATGGCTGAGGTCATGACAGAGTGGCCCCCTCCAGGGACTCCTCCCATCTCAGTGGAGCAGGAAGCAGAGAGCTGTAGCTGGCTGGAAGTCAGCTATGACCCTCGGGAACCCATTCCCTCCAGCTAGGCCCCACCCACTCTAAGGCTTCTGCAACCTTCTGAAACAGCACATCACCTGGAGGCCAAGTGTGCAAACACTCATGTCTGTAGGGGATACTTTACATTCAAACCCTAACCGGAAAATAATAGCCATGCTTTTAAGGTAGAAACCCTACTTCCATGCTGGAAGGTTCTGTAGAAATTGACCTCACTGGGCTTGGCTCACTGTCCCTTACTCCCACTCCAGGACTGTTCTTGGATTGTTGCACTTTTTTTTTTCTTATGCTATTAAAACCATCAGGTTGAAATGTAGTTTTCTTTCTTGCTCATCCCATGAGACCCGCACCATGGCTGGTCTTCAGTAGCTCTCCTGGATTCCCAGCAGTATTTATGTTTTGGAAAAGAAGAAGGGTTGGAAGAGGGAGAATTTCTTGGACAAAGGTTTGAACATAGAGAACTTTCTCAAACACAGACAGGCATGTCTCTTTGTTTCTTCCCCTTCTGAGTTTTATGGTTATGGCTACCAGAGCATTTTGGTGATGAGATATGGTTGTGTGTTCAGCATTAAGAGGCTGGGAACATTTTCTGCTTGGGAAGATGATGATACACACACACACACACACACACACACACACACACACACACACACACACATACACGTAGTAAGAGCAAGCGCACAAGAAAATGTATATACGTGTATTCTGATAGTTTTGTTCTCCACTTTTGAATACTGTGTTATACAATGCCAAATCATATCAGTGTTGACTATTTCACATAGTCCTGTATCATTACCACAACACTCTCTGGAAGAAACCAAGCTAATTATGAGAAAGAAGCTATATATAGTAATATGCTGTAATAGAAAAGTAACTAAGACCATAACTGAAGTTTTCTAAGCCTGATGTCCCCAACTGTAAATTAAACATTAACATGCCTATCTTATAGGAAATTCAAAGAAAAAATGATTTAATATATGTAATGTGAAATGCTTACAAGCATTCCCAAATAGCAAGTGTTCAATAAATGTTATCCATTAACATAAACTTAGACTTGGATGACAAACCTACATGAGAGTTTAAGACATTACTACAACACAAAGCTATACCTATGTCTTTAATAACCATATACACAACATTCATGAAGCTTCGCAGAGTAACAAGGAGGCATCACTACCAAACACTTGACTACATAACAGAGTGTGCTTGATTGTTTTCAGAGTTAACCAAACCACAACTCCTTTACATACAGTCCTAACACTTCAGCCCTAACCCTTGAATCAAGTGAAATCTCCAAGATTTGGCTTAGTGAAGGGGAGGGACGACAAGCCACCGTAGGGACAAAATAAGATGCTATCGACTGACTTTGTGTGCAGTACGTTGCTAAGAGACACCAAGAAGCAGGCTGGAGATGGAGGCCGTACACTTCTACTGTAGCCACAGAGCCTGCCCTGAAGTCAAAATAGGCAGAGGTGCTGCTCTCCTACCTGGTGAGCTTGGTGCCAATCTGCTGTCTGAGCTCCAGCCGCTCCTCATCAGTCTGTCTGGGGAGGATGTTCTTTTCTTCCAGCTCTCGTTTAGAGGGCCTGTTGCTGAGTTTGATGGCTAAGGAGTCCTTCCTGCAGACCTTCATGGCCAGAGAACCTGGAGGAGGGAGAAGTTAGTCAATTAACAAAGACACCCATCTGCCTGGATGTCTATGAGGTCAACCATGGGTGTGCTAGGAAGCAAAAGGCAGGAAGATAGACACAAAGGGCTTAATACCCAAGAACATTAAAGTCCGAGTGCCTAGTATTATTGCCATGGTCAGGCTTTAGACACCGCACAGGCTGTAGGACATACTGGGAGGGAAGGGGAGCCTGTGACTGGATCTCTCCCTCCAGAAATCCCCAGCATGTGGCAACATCACAAAGGAGGACAAGACCTGCTTTGCAGTGCCATAGAGGGAAGAGGACAGAGAGGAGAGAGGTCTCAGCAGCTAGGAAAGACTTCACAGAAGAGGGCTGCTGCCAGGAGACAGGACATTCCTATAGGGGACAGGCTTATGGGAGTCCATATCTGCATATGTTCAGTAGAGTAAAATGGAGGCTAGGAACCCTTGGGAGACAGACAAGAGCCCTGGAGCTCAGGGCATATAAAAGGAGATAATAATAATGCTGTGTGGTCAAGGTGGGCCGTTTGGGGTGAGAGCAGAGTTGAGGACTGTGAAATGAACACTTGTCTAAGACTGCTCTTTCTTTTGAACATTCAGGTTTCTGAGCACTCCAGACTGCTCTACATCTGTGGCTTCAACTGGAGTTGGTTTTGTTCTTTAGTGAACAGCTGGAGGTATTTTGGGGTGTTAAAGGTTAGGTGGCAGTCTGGAGGTTGGTACTGCCATTTAGCTGGCGGAGACCCTGGAGGCTGTTAGTCATACTGCAATGCTCAGGACCACCGTCACAACAAAGAATGATGTGGCCCCAAAGGACAATAGTGCTAAAGTGAGAAAGCCTGGGACAGAGTCTTCTCCTATCAGATACCACATGTCGAACAGGCTCGGCGGCTGTTCCCTTCCACCCATGCGCCACTGCAGCTTCTGACCGCACCTCTATGGTCCTGTCTTCCTTCTCTATCATCCCCATTACCAGTCAAACGGGACCATGTTGATGCCCTGAGACTATTTTAAGATACAGATTAGAGAACACATTCTTATCTCATTGCTGGAAACACACTATACAGTCAACAAATGGCTGCTGTTACGATAAATGCACTTGCTAAACAATTGGCCCCAAGCCAGCTACAGCTATTCTCACACCATCCAAACCTCAGTTATTCATGGCCGGAGTGACAGATGACACTGGAACATGATATGATGAATACACAGTATTTAGGTTTACACACATGGAACAGATTTTTAGGCTCTCCCTCCCCTGATCCCTTGTTGTTCGAAAAAGAGGGTTACATTTCAAGAAAGCAACCAAGGCAGAGGTATGAGGTCATAGCATAGTGGTGAAATGTGTATAGCTGGATAGATGATATTTACTCTCTCTCTTATTACTGCTATAGTGGTATAATGTATATAGCTATGAAGCTGGATAAATGATATTTTCTCTCTCTCTCTCTTATTACTGCTAAGGAAGTGGGGCCTCTAGAAGTCACGCGAGCTGCCCTGTGACCTAGGGCTCAGTTAAAAGCAGATATTCAGACAGCTATTCTGTGCTGGTTTTGCAGTACCATGCTCCCCACCACCCCCATGGAAAGTCTGCCTGCACGTACTGGTGTACAGTGAGGTGTCATCATCCTCTTCCTCCTCTTCTTCCTCCTCTTCCCGTGCATACAGGCAGGATGAGTCTTCATAGTCAGATTCATGAGGCACGTTTTCCTTATTGTCATCACATTCAATCACAACAGTTGGCACTTGTCTTATTTCTGGAAGTCCCAGGGGTCCTCCTTTTGTGACACTGTCACTTGAGTGCAAACCAGAGCTGTGGTAAGAAGTGGAACAGGGGACTCGCTGCTCAGAGCTGCTTAAAGAGAAAACAAAGAGGAAATTCACCTTAGCCCACATGTCCCATTCAGGCCTTGGAGCTGCTTCAAAATTCAGTTGTCCCACTCTCAGAGATGAAGATCCCCTAGGCAATGGGATCCGTTCCTCATCCTGCTGCTCATCCTATAGCTTGTCATTTTAGGACAGTGCTTTCCTGATGGAGGCAGAAGCATGGGATAAGATACAAGAACTCTGCATGGATGGAGGTGGCGCTGGGTGCACAACCATTTATAGCCACTGGATGGCGCACTTTGAACCGGTTAAAGCAGGGCTCCTCTGCAACCCACCTGCGTCCTAACTGGGGTAAAGGATTAACTTGATCGCAAGTGAGAGTAAGTGAGGCTCTAGTTTTCAAAAGCTATGTAGAGCAGTGACAGGAACTGAGAGTGGAGAATAATTTGAAATGATCTGGATGGAGATACAGAGGAAGAGGAGAGCTGAGATGAATTAAAGGCTGAAGCCTGTGCATGGACATCAAGGTGGACATGGCCACAGACCACCCAAAGGAAGGGGTTTCCGAGGATGGTGTCAGGGTTCAGCAGGCAGTCACAGGTAACATTAGCCTAACTTCCTGCCCCACCCTCTTGGCCAGTTGTCTAAGAATGATGCTCTTGAAATCAGTGCAGGTTTAATATATTTTCAATTACAAAGGCGTCTAAAGCATCCACTGTTAGACAATTACAAAATGCATGCCATTACAGTTTCCTAATAGAGCCTATGTGAAGATCTCATAGCAACTTGGAGTCCTTCTGTATGAAGTCCAGCAAAAATAATGGGAATATGGAGGTTGAAACATGTCATTGTTTCTTCCCTCCTTCCCTCCCTCCCTCCCTCCCTCCCTCCCTCCCTCTTTCTCTCTCTCCTTTAACTTTCTCCTCCTGCTCTTTTTATCTAGTGTTGGGGACTGAACCCAAGGCCTCAGACATGCTAGTCAAGTACTCTACTCATGACATATATCCCTGGCTCAGGTAAGATTTTTATTCCTTTTCAGTGTCATCAAAAATAGAACTTGTACACACATTTAAAGATTTCTGAATATGGGAAACTCAATATATTTTTTATATCAAAAAGTATTTGACATTCATAAGCAAATGGATTGTGAAGGTATATTATATATCAAAGCTTTACACTAAAATTTTTTTCTAAAATCTTACTATGCTGTAAAAAAACATGAGTTTCCTTTGAAGCTTTCAATTACGTTTTAAGTTATTGCTGTGTCTAATTTAAATTCAATTAACTTCCTTTCACCGTTTCCAAAGGGTTGCTTTTCTCTCTGTATTTTCTACATCACTCTTCAATGACACAAATGGGAAATCCAGTTAACACCATATGAGCTACGATGTTCAAGGCAATGAACTAAATCAACTTAACAACAATTACTGAATAGGATGAATCATGTATTTATAAAAAAAAAGTGCAGTTTTATTAGAGATTAGTAGTTTGAGATGGCCCATTTCCCAGCTAATTACATAGAACAGCAGTGGGAGAAGCAGGTAGGTAGAACACGTGTCTCCAGGGTGACAATACAATGTTTAACTATAAATTGGTCTGGGTGGGCACCTCACTGCTTTGCCCTTCAAGGCAGCCCCTCCTACGGGGCAAAGATGGTGACTGAATGCCAGCCGTGCCCAGATATCTTCCTCGGGTATCATGGGGTGGGGGGTTGGCGGCAGAGACAAAAATGTAATTCCAGGGCTCGTGTTTTGTTCCAGCCTTGCCTTCTCCTCTCTCCACTTTCCTAATTAATTAGCATGGTTCCTAAAAGGCATAGAGCTTAGGAGAGACATCTGAGAGTTAGGGATGGGAAGCAGATCATAGGCATTCTTGTTTGGTGTGAGGAAACCTTGGAACCTAGAAAACAAGAATGCCTCGAGGCAGGAAGCTCCAAAGTGAACGCAAAGGAAGAGGAATGGGGAATAAAAGAGATAAGAAACCCATTCTTACAGGTGGTATGGTGATTTGAATGGAGATGGCCCCCATAGGTCGGCTATTTGAATACTTGGTCCCCAGTTGGCACAACTGTTTGGAAGGATTAGGTGTGGCCCTGGGGATGGGCTTTGAAGTTTCAAAGGCTCACACAGTTCCCAGCTAGCTCCCTCTCTGCCTCCAACCTGTGGATGACGATACGAGCTCTCAGGCATTGTTCCAGCGCCAGGCCTGCCTGCCCACTTGCCTGCGTGTCTGCTGCTATGCTTCCTGCCATGGTGGCCATGGGCTGTGATCCTGTGGAACCCTAAGTCCTAACTGAAAGTTGCCTTGGTCATGGTATCTCTTCATGGAAAACCACAGTGGGTGGTCTGCGATGAAGAAGGGGCTGTGATTTCTCCTTGAAGACAAGACTGTGAGATCAGGAACAGAACAGGATTCCGCAGGAGGGCGCCTCACTGCATTGACAAGTATAAAGCATCTCCCTACCAGCATTGCCAAATAGGGACCCCTACAGAGGTGGTTAACAGCTGCCTCCTGGAGACACTACAGACACATCTGGACACGGATGCTGGCAGGTTATCTTCCTAAAGTATCACTCCACCACGTGCTAGAATGCCTCGGTTTGCACAAACAGGAATAATGTTCTCCAGGAATTTATATGAACCTATCAAAATGTGTGAACATATTTTACCGATCAATATCCAAGCTGGGGGGTGGGGGTTGTTGTTTGCAACTATGATCTTAGCACTTGGGAAGCTGAGGCAGGAAGACTGAGAGCTCCATACTCGCCTGGGTTATATAGTGAGACCCTGTCTCCATAAACTGATCAACTATCTTCTGAATGCCCAGTGTGTGCCAGAAAAGGAGCTGAGAGGAAGGCATACTCTGTGGAGTACCCCGGGAGAGCAAGAGGAGATAAGAAGTGAGCAGGAAGGAGGCTAGGAAGGTCAAGGTCATGGCGGGACTCCACCTGGGGACATCAAGACTTGGATTTGAGCTGATATTGTCTCCATTTGCTTTCTTCTTGATATTGGGCAAGTTATTCAGTGTCCCCGAGTCTCAACTTTCTCAAATGCAAAACTGTGTAAATAATGCCTTTCTGGGGTGGTGGTGTGCTAGCTGGCCCTGTTAACATGGCCTTCAATGAGACTCCCCACCCCCTTGTTAGTTACAGGAATGATGTTCCAGAAGATTTCAAAACATACTCTGTGTCCGCCCACCCTCCACATGTGTTGGGGTAGTGTGTCAGTCCACCCTCCACATGTATTGGGGTAGTGTGTCAGCCCACCCTCCACATGTGTTGGGGTAGTGTGTTAACCCACCCTCCACATGTGTTGGGGTAGTGTGTTAGCCCACCCTCCACATGTGTTGGGGTAATGTGTCAGCCTACCCTCCACTTGTTGGGGCCATGTTCTAACAAGCACATATAATTGCCTTTCCCATGGGAACTTTGAAGGGCTCCCAAGTCTTCAAAAGCAGCAACATGAATGGAAAAGGCAGTTAGCAGACTGTGAGCCATACGATCCAAGGCCAAGAGACACACCCAGGACGTGCAGCATCTAACTGATGTGGCCTCCCCCATGTGGCAGCGAAGGAAGCCTGTGAGAAGGGCAGCCTCAGTACTGCGGATTTTGTATGATAGAGTTTTTCCAGAGATTTGCTTTAAGATGTCCACTGCCAAAGACGAGTAAAACTTACATGTTCACTGAGCCTCTCTTCTCCTCACCACATCTACACAGTCACCCATGTGTCTAATCAAAGCTCACCACATCTATACAATCAGTGCTCTTGGCCTACAACATGTTCCTAGCTCATCTTCATCTCTTCTATTACCATTAATCTTTTATTGCTTGTCTCCAAAAATATCTTGCCAGTGTTCACAGAAGATCTCTCAGTTGTAAAAATTACAAGCATCTATTTGCTTACCATCCCTCTGCTCTGGGTCAGATATGGAGCCTCCTTCCCCCAAAGCTCATGTATTAAAAGCTTAGTGTCTGTTTCAAGCAGAGTTCAGAGGTGGGCTTCAGGGGAAGTGACTGGATTGTGAGGGCTCCACCTTCACCAGCAGACTGGTCCACTGTAGACTCATAGTCTGAAGAGTCTATTGGGCAGCTGTGGAACTGTGGAAGGTGGGGTGTACGTAGATGAAGAGGGGCCCTGGGAGAGTGTCTTCAAAGGTTGTCTTGCCCTAGTCCCTTCCTGTTTACCATTCTCTCTTCTTCCAGGTTGCTATTAAATCAACACTGTCTGCCTCATGTTCATGCCACCATGATGTGTAGCCTTGTCTCAGGCTCTCAGCAATGAGATCAGTTCACCATGAACCAAAATTCTAACAGTGGACCACAGTGTGTTGCCCTTTAAGCTGTGTGCTAGTTACTTTTCCTATCATTATGACAACATAGTTGATGAAACAGCTTAAGGAGGAAGCATGTAATTTGGCTCATGGTTTCAGAGGGCTTAGTCTGTTCATGGTTTCTTGGTCCCATGTGCTTGGCTAGGACATCATAGTGGTGGAGAGAGGAGCAGAGAAATGTTCACTTCATGGATGACTGGGAAGCAGGGGGTGGGGGGAGAGACAGAGAGAGAGACTATCTCAATACACACTCATGTACATACTCACACACATACATACACAAATAACACACTTACATATGCACACACCCTTGCATCTCCCCACCACTCACACACACTAACACACCATTAATGGATAGATCATAATGACCAGTTTTTGATAAACTGCTGGTGTATTCAAAGAAAGTCCATCTACAATCATCAGTACATAAAAAGCACCAGCATCTCCCCCTGACTTTGCAGCATGAGGTCAGAAAGCATCTCTCTCCATGTGACTGAGGAAGAATCGAAGACCAGGAGGTCCAGCTAGTGGTTGGTCCACAACTTCTTGGCTTCATGTCCCACGACACCTACTGCTCACAACAGTCAAGCATGACCTAAGACATTTACAGAAACTTAGAGACAAAGTTAGGTACAAATACCATGACTGATTTCACCCCAAGAAATGGAGAGTACTGGGAAGGGGTAGGCTATGGGTCAGCCTGTGTATTGTTTATGATGTTACCCATCACCTATCAAATCCCAGACAGTTTCAGAAATATGGATCATTGGTCCCTAAAAGGACAGAGGACGGGCAGAAAAATGAATTCATTAAAACCCATTACAACTTCTGGAAAAAGGAACTCAAAATACACCCTTTACTCAGGAAAGCTGAGTACCCTAGCCTATTTAGGGAACAGCACAGCTTCCTGCTGACTAACGTCCGTGGGGAAACAAGTGCCCTAATGGTGCATTTCTTATCTTAGCAGCTAATCCTGGGCCACCATACAATGTGTACTTACTTTCTTAAAACGAAGCTGATGAACTGTTTTCTTGGGCTTCAGTGGCTATTTCTGTCATTTTTCAGCCTCAGGCTCTGCAATTTGTAGCATAATTTCTCACACGTTTTTGGTCTCCGAGAGGAAAAGGGCTGATTGCTCTCTCCCCTCTGAAATCTCTCTTTGTAACTCACTCGGATGAAATTACAGCTCATTCCCGCTAGAGCTTAATTTCATTTTCCATGTCATATTTGTGGGTAATAAATTTTCCCTATCCTTTGAGGGAGATGAATGTCTTCTTGGTCCATTTTAATCACAGATGCATGCCAGAAAGCAACATCCTTTATTACAGGTTTTTCTTTAGGAATGATGTTACAGTTACCCTCAAAACCTTTTAGGGAGATTAAGGTTTTAAAATAGTGATTTTTGTTTGATGTGCACACGCATGTATTTGTGCAGGTACATGTGTGTGCATGTGGGTTTCCAGAAGCCACAACTTTAGCTGCTGTTCCTCAAGAGATATCCAGTTTGCCTTTTGTTTTGAGACAGAGTCTCTCAGCGGCCTGTGGCTCACCAAATAAGCCAGGATGATTGCTTAGCAGGCCCCAGGGATTTGGCTGTCTCCACATTCCCAGCTCTGGAATTATAAGCACAGACTATGCCCATCCTACTATTTGTGACTTAAATTCAGGTCCTCACGCTTGCAAGGCCAGGCTATCTTCTCAGCCTACGACAGTGATTTTTAATTTCACAACTTGCCCTCAATTTCTTATGTGTACCTCAGGGATGTTCATTAGCTAGTAATCCCTCCCACATGGACGGTGGGTACAGGTCTTTCTACCCACCAGCCTGTGGCCATTCAATTGAGACAAAGTCATATCTGGAAGCTCTCTCGAAAGCTCATCTCTCATTGCTGATGAATGACCCCAACCGCTTGCTAATGTTTCCACTTTAATTTCTTTTTGAATCACTGAAAATAGGGTCATTATCTTTCCAGTACTAAATATGAATGGCTAGTCTCTAAGTCTCTAACTTTTCAGAGACTAGAGAGTGATTCCTTGGAAATTCATGACCATTTAAGTGGCCGGAAAATGAATATCTGAGGGGGCCCACCATGTTGTTCTTCTGTTTGTCATTTTTGCAGGTGTTTTTGATGTGGTATATGTCCGTGTGTGTCCATGTGTGCATGGATGCATATGCACATATATGTGGAGGACAGAGGTTGACATTGGACAACCTTTCTCTTGACTTTATTTATTCATTTTTTTTTTCATTTTGTTTTTTCAAGACAGGGTTTCTCTAGCTGTCCTGGAACTCACTCTGTAGAGCAGGCTGGCCTTGAACTTACAGAGATCTACCTGCTTCTTCCTCCTGAGTGCTGAGATTAAAGGCATGCGCCCCCACACCCAGCTTGACTTTATTTTTTGAGACAAGGTCTCTTACTGAGCCCAGAGCACATCAGTTCTGTTAGGACTCACCCATGGGTTCCAACGATCTTCCTGTCTCCCGTTCAGCCTCAGTGCTGGGGTTAGAGACATGCACCGTGGCATCTAGCTTTTACGTGGGTGCTGGGATCTGAACTCAGATCCTCACACTTGGCTAGCAAGCACCCCAGCAACCGAGCCTGCTCTCAATCCCCGTAATTTCATTTTTCAGACAGGGTTTCACGCTACAGCACAGGGTGGCCTCGAACTTGGAATCCTTTTGCACGAGCCTCCCTGGTGTCGGGACTACAGGTTTTTGCCACCATGGCCAACTTTGCCCTATATTCTTTATCTGTATCCTACTCGATAGACAGCTGAGTTTTCAAACTTGTTTGAATGGCATTCTTGGTGGAGGTGGGACAGGGAAGAGAGGATACAGCTTTTCCTTTCCCATTGGTGAAGGGGGTTCTGCACATGGGCCTCTCACTACAATAGGACCATTTCACACTTGAGCTTCACCAGTGCCACTACGTTCAGTATTTAGTTTGAGAACATCAGGCCTCCCGTTTTTGGCAACCTCTCTTGGCCATTGATTTTCACAAACGAAGGTTCTCAGGCTGTTCTAGGGAGACCCTAAGGACAAATCCAGTCATGGTCCTTGTGAGCTTAATTGCTCATGAGAACCCAGGTGATAGATACTTAACATGTAAAGCAGGGGTGAGACTCTGAAGGAAAATAGGGCAGAGGAGTGGGAGGAGAGAGATGGTGACAATATCTTATCACCTTAGGCTAGATAACGGTAATGGCTGGTAATCTCTCTTCCATCTCCAGCCTGCTCTCTCTGCACACCTACTCACCTAACAACCATGTGCTATACTCATTCAAATCATCCAAAGACAGTTGTACCACCCAAGTCTAGAATTCAAGCCCACCTGTACGTTTCCCAATAAACTCTCACTCTGGTGCTCTTCACAGGAAAGGCATTTCAAAAGAATAGGGGAGGACCATCCGCTATTCTTGCTTTCTATTAGAAAGATCATTAGAGCCGGCAGTTGAGAATGCGCTGTGTAAATAGCATCTCATACCCAGCATGCTTGTAGGAGGGAGAATTCAGACTGGGCATTAGGGGTAACAGTAGGCTTTGTTGGCTTTCTAGGAGAAGGTAGATACATAGTAGAAGGAACTCTAGGCCTGGGATGAGAAGATCCAGGTTCCTATCCCTACTGTGATCATATGCTGTCTTCATTTATGAGCCCAAGATAGTAATCATACCCTTCTTAACACTGCAAGTGTGTGTGTGTGTGTGTGTGTGTGTGTGTGTGTGTGTGTGTGTGTGAGAGAGAGAGAGAGAGAGAGAGAGAGAGAGAGAGAGAGAGAGAGAGAGAGAGAGAGAGAGGGGACAACTTTCAGGAGTCATTTCTCTCCTTCCACTATATGGGTCCCAGGGTGAACTGAGGTCACTGGCCCAGTCTGCATGTTTGAGGGAAGATGAAATGAGATTTGAAACACTGACGACATGTTTTTATGAGACACATGGAGGACCACCTATGTTAGCTGTGAGGTTGTTTTGAAAGATGTTCCTGTGATGCCTCCTTAGCATATGTAAGTAGCAGCATGAAAATGTTTCACGTGCTTATGTTTATTGCACTATCTGGAGCTCCTCAGATGATGGGGAGTAGAGACCCACCTTTTCCTTTGGTCAGACTAAGGCCTATGGTATCTGCATAAACACCACATGGGATTTAGAGACCTGATGAAGAGAGCCAGGCCCTACAGTCCACTGCTGAAGTCAGTAATGTTTGTTTCCTTCTAGTTCCGTGACCTTGGACAAATACCTTGGGGTTCCACTCTGATAGGGGAAAATCAGGATTTTATCTGCCCCTTAGTGGTATTCTGTAGCACAGACAAGCTCATTTAAGTGTATTAAGTTTTGTCATTACCTTCAATTGCCCAGAGAGAATTCACAAAGGCCCCATCTAGAAAGCTAGGATGGGGTACTTTATGGGTATCCCTTCATTTTATAGTTATTTAGCTAATAGGAAGAGGGCCAGTGCACACAAACCATGAGCATTAATGTCTATTTGATCCAGAAATAGCCAAGTGCTTAATATCAAAGAGTTCTGATGTAATGGTTTAAGGTAGATCTGATGGCCTTCACCTGTTAACCCTTAGGGACATTAGCAGGACTCTAGAAACCACTGTGACACTTTAGGTGACCACAGTGTTGCTGAGTAAACAAACCATGGATCTAGGAGATATAACGAGAAAGGCTCAAGGGCTAGGTTGGAAGCCGTGTATTAACGGATAACTGCTCTGGAACTAAAGGAGGGGGTGCAAATAACTCACTAGATAGAACCCTGTATGAGTGTCCACTTAGCCCCCAGAATGCCAGTCTGAGACACTGCGAATCGGGACTCTACACAATAGAATCTGGGTGACTTGTCATCATGCGGTAGCCACAGCAAACTCCTGGGCATTATGCTAAAGTTGCTTTTGAAGAGGCTCGGTAGCACCACCCCGAGAAAGCCACTGTGGATGCTCCAGAACAGTGGTTCCCAACCCAGAGCCATCTTGTCCCCGGACAACTTTCAATGTCCAGAGAGAGTTTTGGTTTGTTTCACAGCTGGAAGAGATGTTGTCGTGTACATAGGTGTTGTCATATTTCAATTTTCTGCCAGCTGCCTGGCTGGCTTGCCCACTGTTCAGGGAGGGGAAGTCTTGTTCACAATGAGATCAACTTGCACTGAGACTATATCACCGCCCCCAGAATAGTAGTTAAGGCTGAAAAACACTATGTGTGGGTGGCACTTAAGGGTAAGTCTATACCTTGAGATCAAAGAACTAACCTGAAATAGGAGGTTGGTAAATCTGGCTTCCAAGAAGCAGGGGCAAATGTTGAGCCAGAAAGGGATGAGATTTTGAAGCTCTCTTCTATGGACAAGGAATACTTTCCCCCAGAAATGCATTGCATGTAATGACATGTGCCTTCCCTCTGCTACAAACAAAATACAACTTCAAATCCATGCCAGTCTATCAGTGAGTCACACTGAGACCTTGGGAGTTTCATTTTGCTAAGGCACCCAGTCATGTCTGCTATTTGCCACAGGGCACCCAGATTTGAGGGTGAAACATTACAAATATAAGCCAATGCAGTCAACATGTATGTCATACTGCTAAGGCTGAGAGGAACCGTGGGACCACTAAATCCAGGGACAAATATTATTCTTTAGAATTTCCTGTGACCTTGAGACAACATGAAGGAAAGCAGCTAATGCCATGAAATGGATCTGCCCTAGGGCTTTAAGTTGAACTGGTTTCTTTTAAATGTTCAAAAACAATCATGAGATCATCGAATTTTAGAGATTGAAGGGATTTTTTGGGGGGTATGCTGCAGAGTTCAATTTCTTGTGTCCAATTTAAACAGGATTCCTTTTTCATTATTCTCAACAGGCAACAATTTCATCCCTAGCTAACATGTAGAAGCAAAAAGGGATTGTGTAAACAAATAATAAGTTATGTGTCTATATATATTAACATTTCAAACAAAATACTGTGTCTTTTGAGACAAATTTCCCTGTAGGCCAGGCTATCCTGGAACTTCTCACGAAGCTGAAGATGACCTTGAACTGGCACTGACTCTTAGTTCACTTCTGAGGGCTGTGATTATAACCTGTTCCTTGTTTCCCGTAGTGAGGGGATCGAACCCAGGTCTTTGTTGATGCTAGGTAAGCCCTCTACCCACAGAGCTAGATTCCTACCCACATGTTTTATTTCTGTGTGTCTGTCACAGTGACTGGCATTCATGCTCAACAAGAGCTGCCAGGAGCTGCAGATGACAAGGACCTTCCCAGGGTAGGTTGACCATGCTTCCTCCAAACCGTCTGTGTTAAACCACGTTTACCTCATATTTGAGCTGAGGTGGAGCCATTCTGTTTTTAATAATTTTCATATCAGTATTAATAACTAACTTCAATATATGCAGGGTGAAGTTATTGATTGGGATAGGCCCTTCGCATATCGCATGACCTGTATGGATGTGGAGGTCACTAGTGAACCTCCTGGACTGTTGCTGTGTGGATGTGGGGGTCACTAGTGAACCTGCTGCACTGTTGCTGTGTGGATATTTAGGTCACTAGTGAACCTGCTGGACTGTTGCCGTGTGGATGTGGAGGTCACTAGTGAACCTGCTGGACTGTTGCTGTGTGGATGTGGAGGTCACTAGTGAACCTGCTGGACTGTTGCTGTGTGGATGTGGGGGTCACTAGTGAATCTGCTGCACTGTTGCTGTGCGGCTGTGTGGGTCACTAGTGAACCTGCTGCACTGTTGCCGTGCGGCTGTGGGGGTCACTAGTGAACCTGCTGCACTGTTGCTGGCAGATACCTTACCATTTTGTTCCTGTTGTTCTTCCTTTCCCGTTTCTTTCATCCTCTTCCCCATCCCTCCCCCCAGACAGGTTTCACTGTGTGGTAAGGCCGGTTTCGAACTTGTAATCTTCTTGCTCTGCCTCCTGAGTTTGGGGTTTACAGGTATGCACCGTCTCTCCTGTTCAGACTTTGTTAGAGGTCTCTAAGTGCTCTCACCAATGGTGCTGAGGCTCTTCCTCACGTGTGATTACAGCCTTCTATTATCACTCTTTTATTCTCATTTTCTACGGCCAACCTTCTAAAAACCTGGAGCATTAACTGCCAACTTCAGCCCCTTTTCATATGAAAGCCTCATTCACCCATTTGGAGAGAGAATACTGCTACTTCCTCTGAAGTGACTGGAATGTTCTCTCCCATCATCCGGCCACCCTTCTCTTTTAGCTAACAGAGACGACTACCCTGAGGCACCCCTCCCCTTAGACAGCCGAGGGTCCTCTTGTAAGCACGGCTGCCGCCCTGGACGCTTCGCAGACAGGCTCACTCAGCCTGACCTCCCAGGGACTTCAGGCTCTGCTGAAACAAGCTGTCCTCTCTGTTGTCTTCATTCTCTCCCAGCACCAGACACAAACCCGGCTCCACAACAGCTATTCAGCAGAGAATTATTGATGGGTCTTCCCACGGCTAGGGGCTATGATTGGAATGTGTTCCCCCCAATCCATTCACTAGAAACCTAGCCCCCAGTGCAGCCACGTTGAGAGGTGGTTAGATCATGAGGACTCAGCTTTCATGAACAGATGGTCATGATCAAGGTGGCAGGGTCCTTACGAGAGGACATTCATCATACAGCAGATGGAACCCCATTTCTCACCCTTGACCACTCCCACCCTCTCATCTTCCCCTTTGAGATGACACAGAAAGGAGCCCTTGCTGGATGCTGGAACCATGATCTTGGGCTTCCGGCTTCTGGAGCTGGGAAAGAGTATGTCCCTGTTGTTTGGGTCACCCCGTCTGTGGACCCCTCATGGCATCCCCTGTATCTGAACTGCCGAGTGGGCCGCACTCTTTCTCTGAGAACTGCGGTAGGGAGGGGGAGGGGGGACGGAGAAGGGGCCGGGTGGGGTAGGACTGCAGCAATACGGGTGAGGGCAACAGAGGTCTGGGAGAGGGAGTGTCAGGAGCAGGGGCAGGGCGGCTGATACAGCAGAGTGGGTAGGATTTGCTGACGGTCAGATGTGGGGCTTGCCGTGGATGACCCTGGGTTTCTGTGTGAGCAATGCTAGGTACAAACCTGCCTTTAATCAAGGAAGAAAAGACTTCTTTAAAAACACAGTCCTTTGAGGACCTTTCTGGAATCCCTTCATATCCCACTTCATTTTGCCAACAGGAAATGAGAGCACAGAGATCATCGAATGGATTGACCTCAGAAAAAGTGAGTCCAAGTTCTACCAGGAATGCCAATTAGATCACAGAGCTTACTGTGGAGAGTGAAAAAATGGTAAGACGTCACTTTTCAAAGAGACGTGAACCACCCATGGAGAGAAATAAAGACTACGTAATTCAAGGAAACTAGCACACACACACACACACACACACACACACACACACACACACACACACGCGCACACGCATACGCGCGTGCATACACATACACACCCACACACACCCACACACACACAGAGTCTCCAACAAGACTGGATCAAATCCATTTTCAATGTGCTTTTTAGAGGCACTGGAGAAAAATTTTATGTGCTATATAATTTTGCTTAATGCTCACTGCCAATTATTGGACATTTATGGTATTCTGTGCAATGATCTGAATGATTAGGACTGATTAAATCATTTGATCTTCACAAAGAGGCCTAATGGAGCTGGTCTGTTAGTGTTATCCTTGTTTTATGGATGAAGAATGAAAGCCCATTGAGGCAATGCAACATACTTCGGGTCCCAGTGTCTGAGATACAGATCCTGATTCTGGAACACACTCACTTGACCATGAGGTGAGACCAGTTTGAACCGTCTTTGGGACTGTGGATAAATACAGACAATGCAAGTTTTTATTTCCTGTGCTCTATGCCCTTACCCCCAAACCTGGTGAGCCTAAACTGTAAATAAACTACGTGGCAGGGTCAGATGGGTAAAAATCTGAGAAGATTTAAGGTCATCTCAGAGGAATATGCACAAGGTGTCAAGAGGTCTAGAGAAGCCCTTATGTAGAGAACACTACAGGTATTTTGAAAGATTTGAAAGCGTTTCCTGGGGAAAACAGACCAGAATTGAGGCTAAGGAAGTCCATGTTACACAGGGAAAGCTTTATCACCTAATCAAACCATCTCCAGAATGAGAATGTGGGATTGGAACTCATCAGGGTCCCCAAAGCAGGGATTAGAGGACAATCAGAAATGTGATAGGACAGGGGTTAGTTGTCTATACTGCCTTCAAGTTCCCTTTCACGGGCAAGATGACTATTTATACAAAAGTACGTGTCAAAACCCAATGCTGTTTAATTCCTCGTTTGATTCCCACGGTGACACATCTTCAGGATCGGATTACAATTCTGGAATGATGCTCTACAGGGGACTTCTAGTGGGTCAGGGGACAGTGTTGACACCACTGTGGGAAGACTCACGGCTCTTCCCAAGCACAGCTGTCACATTAGAAATAGTTCTTCTCCTTGCAGTATCACTTGGGGTCCCTGGACACTGTCAGGTGGATAGGGAATGATTCCTTTTCTGTGAGACTTGGACAGGGGGAGGCTCACACCATGTTGGAAGTTTCAGGTAGTGAAAGGGTGAGTATTGCCTCAGACAACAGTTCTCTTGTTACAGGACAGAGGCACGTGACCTTGATCTGCTCTCAGAGCCTTCCCCAACTCCCAGAAGACAACGTGGATGCTTAAATATCTCTCCAATTTGTATTTATTTGGGGAGAGGATTTTCTCTCTCAGGACATCTTGCCAAAATGATGGATGTGTTGATTCTCTTTGTCCTGCTGCTGCTGCTGCTGCTGTATGAGGGGAGGCTAGGCCTTGGCCTGGATGACAGTTGAGGAGGCACCAGGAGGTGGCAGGGCCCAGGGTGGTACAAAATGTGTAGACAGTCCCTGTCTCCTCTGTCCTGGTCTGCTCTCTTTTGAGTCATTTTATTAAAGAGCCCAATCCAGTGAAGGACCTACAGAGGTACCATGGCTCTAAGCTTGCTGGAAACATTCCACATATACACACAGATACTGTGAAATGGTGTGTTTGAAGTGAAAATATGTTTAGTAATATCCTAACATGCTATTTCCAGTATGTCTCTTTAGAAAATCAAAATTTATCTGAGTCACAAAAACTTATACCCTGAACGGTGATCATAGGAACCCAAAAATCATATGAATTGACGTGATTAAGGAAAGGACTGATGTCTTAAGGAAACAGCTACAGGAGAGTGCTGTGGGATGTTCTGTATGTCCTGTGGGAGCCCGTTCTCGGGTTCCTTGTGGCTTTACCCAGCAGGTCCGCATAGAGGATGATTAGGACCACGGGCCTGAGTGCAGGTGTCTGAGATGATCTGCACTTGGCTGTGCTGGGGCATGGTCTGTATGTCAAGTTGCTCTGACTGGTCAATAAATAAAACACTGATTAGCCCGTGGCTAGGCAGGAAGTATAGGCGGGACTAACAGAGAGGAGAAATAAAAAACAGGAAGGCAGGAAACTGCCTGGAGCCACCGCCAGGACAAGGAAGATGTAAAATGCCGGTAAGCCACGAGTCATGTGGCAAGGTATAGATTTATGGAAATGGGTTAATTTAAGATATTAGAACAGTTAGCAAGAAGCCTGCCACGGCCATACAGTTTGTAAGCAATATAAGTCTCTGTGTTTACTTGGTTGGGTCTGAGCAGCTGTGGGACTGGCGGGTGACAAAGATTTGTCCTGACTGTGGGCAAGGCAGGAAAACTCTAGCTACAGGAGAGAGTAAGGGGCGTGGGGTAGAAAGACCCAGGCTTGAAGGCTTGCTCCCTCAACCTGTTATACAGGACACTGATTTTTAAACGTGTCTGTGAAAAGAACAGTTCCTTTCAGAGTCACTGTGAAGGTGTATGAGTGTTTCCTGCTGTATGTGGAGGATATGCCTGCCTGGTGTCACAGAGGCCAAAAGGGGGCACCAGATCCCCTAGGACTGGAGTTACAGACAGTTGTGAGCTGCCGTGTGGGTGCTGGGAACCAAATCCAGGTCTGTAAGAGCAACCAACCAGTGCTTTTATCCACTAAGCCGTCACACCAGCCCCTCCCTGAAGCATCCATTTTTTATTATTTCTTTTCATTTCCAATCTATCACAAATGGATGTTTTCATAAAATGCAATAAAGTTTTTTTTTAATGAAGCCTTCTAATATTCAACAAACAGACAAAAAGATCCCATCTAATTGCTATAAAAGTGTTGAAAAGTGTGTTCTTAATTTCTGCAGTGTGGGTGCAAATGGGTAATGAGCATTTTGTGAGGCATCCTTTGAGTAGGTGGCACTGGAAAACTTACTCAACCTTTCCTAGTTTCTTTACTCAGTTTCCCTAGTGATAGACATGGTTGACAGTGCACATGTGTGGTATTTCAAGGTGTCACTCCAAGTTTAAGCTATTATTGCCCTCATTAACAATACTGGGAGTTGGAACCAACAGCAAGGGACCAGGGTAAATTTTGTTGTTTTTTTGGCAACATGGTGAGTGTTATCAGAAGGCAATCAAATCAGAACTGTTACAGGCAACAGCTTCTCTTATAGGTAGCTATTTGCCAGCATATATCACTTGGCTGGGAGGCAGAAAGGTGACCCATGGTAAATCTGTGTTTGGCTCTCTACTGTAGATGTACACTGAGTCTTCTAGACCACGGTTTTCCCATCTGTGTATCTCAGTGGACAGCCATCACTACCCTTGGCGATAACCCCCCTCACTTCAGATGGAAACACTTTCTCCCTCACTAGGGAGCTCGGTCAAGCAGTGTGCCTGGGATTCGTGTTAGGAAATCCCAGACATCAGGCACAAGGTAAGGTGGCAGTGGTCCTGGCATCCCACCATCAGAAATGGTGCCATTTAAACCATTTTCAACACCACAGAACATTCACAGAGTATAAAATTATTCTCTCCTCATTTGCTCACATCAGGGCAGGGGAGACCACTATTAATGATCACACGTGCGCATTATTTCTCAAAATGGCAACGTTTAGAGAAATGATATGACCTAAAGTGAGCATATGTGTACATGTTACTCCTGTGTGTGTGTGTGTGTGTGTTTGTGTGTGTGTGTGTGTGTGCAGCAGGCCGGGGATGTCATTCTTTAGGCACCTTCCACTTTGTTTTTTGAGACAGGTTGTCCCTGGCCTGGAACTTGCCAAGTAAGTTAGGCTGGCCGGCCAGTGAGCCCAAGGGGTCGGCCTATCTCTGCTTTCTCATTGCTGGGACTGCAGGCATGGACCATTGTGCCTGACTGTGTTTATATGGACTCTGGGGATGGAACTTGGGTCCTTATGCTTGCAAGGCTATTCCTTACCTACTCCTCATCTTTTTCAAGAAGTAAGCATGATTACTCAGTCGTTTGACAATGGAAATGTACCCCTCCCCCACACCTCCCTTAGTACTTAGGTTTGACACGACTTTCCTCGGAAGCCTTTTTATGTTCTTTGAAGGGAAAGGAATGAGCCTGTCCCACTCTCAAGCCATCCCCTTCCCACTGTTACCTTTCCAGCCTCTGCATGGTCATAGCCAGTGTCTTGTTCAGCTCGTCGATCATCCTGCAGCCCGAGGGGTGCATGGGCAAGGTGCCGGTGGAGGTCGGGAGGTGCTGGCCATGGCTGCCATACTGCAGCTGGTGCTGCATCTGGGATGGCAGGACAGTGTGGTGGTGCTGGGCCACGGCCTGCTGGCTGCTCTTCTGGGCTGCGTAGGATGCCAGGGAGAGCTCCGGCCCCCCTACAGGCATACAGATCAGGACTTTCTTTGGAGGTAGCGGAGGCGACAGTTTCACTGGCAGACAAGGCAATTTCACAGGGGCGCCAGGATCTGCGGCAGAAGGAGGGCAGAAAGCAGGTGTGAGTTGGAGAGCATTCGATGGAAGCCAGAACATCCTGTGTGTGCACCTTGGGGCCACAGCTACCGAGACAGGCCTCCTGGATACCATGCATCAACTTAAGGCTTCAGCAAAGTGTGAACTCTACTCAGTGAACATTTACTAACTTGTTTCCTGGCCAGACTACTCTGGAATCTGGAGGGGATGGGAGATGGGTCTTAGGGCCCATCAACCAAGTCTCCTCAGCAGCGCAGGTAGGGTGGCATCAGGAATGTGTGTGCCATGGAAACATGAGCTGATAAAGAAACCTGTCACTGGACCTACCACGATGACTACATTGCTATGTGGGCGCCACTACACATTTGTCATTGTTAAAGTAACACATCCTTTCAGCTGACAGGGTACAACTTGCCTATACTGATGCGGGACAGAAGCCAATACTATGTTCAAGTCCTTCCCTACAAGTGACCATGCTGCCATCCTTAATTCCTTAACTGTCACTGATAAGTTGCTTTGTGAGACTTAGCGGTTGCAGAACCTGACTCAGGCCCACCAAGTAGGGGTGAGGTCTGAGCATTGTTGCTAGGCTGGTGGGCCCACTCATGACCAACTACACTAAGTTCAAGCTGTAGGGAGGGGCCTTAAGGGATGGAGGAGTTCATCGGACACACCTCACACACACAACTGAAGGTAATTACATATTTTCCCAGTAACTTTGGTCATGAACAAAAGGTCGTGTACAACAAGCCACCAGAAAGTGGCCCCTCTGGCTAAGCCCAGGCTTATAAACCAGCACTTGGAGAAAGCTGAAGGAGGAAGATTGCAAGTTAATCCAACTTGGGCTACAGAGCAAGACACTGGCTCAAAAAAACAAAAACAAAAGCAAAAAACTAAACCCCCCCCCCAAAAAAAAAACCCCAAGAGCTTGGTAGATTCGAAAGGACAAATATTGTATATTTTATCTTGTATATGAAGCCTAGATTTTAATTTTTATATGTGTGTGAGAGTCTGTATTTTATGTGCATGTGGTGAATATGTGTGCATTTGTGTGTGCATGTGTTTATGAGCATGAGTGTGCATTTGTGAATGTGTGCATGTGTGTATGTGTTTATGAGCATGAGTATGCATTTGTAAATGTGTGCATGTGTTTATGAGCATGAGTGTGTATTTGTGTGTACATGTGTGCATGTATTTATGAGCATGAGTGTGCATTTGTGAGTATGTGCACGTGTTTTATGGAATAAGAGGACCATAAAAGGGGAAAACACTCTGGGGGCTAGGAAGACATGGAAGGGGGGTGATATACTATATAATACATGTCATGAAAATGAAGGGGGACTGCTGGGAGGGGGGCAGTCAGCAGGGAGGAGGGGATTGGGGAAGGGAGTGGGAAAAGGTCAACAAAAGTCAAGCATATTTGAAAATTCTGTAATTAAACCTATTACTCTGTATGCTAGTTTTAAAAAACTAATTAAAACAAACAAACAAATCAACAGTAACCCCTGCCCTCCCAAGGGCCGTGGACGTGGCTCATTGGCTCTGGGTTCCACACCCAGAACAGCAAAACCAAACTGAGAGTAAACACAAAACCAAACACTGAAGAACGTCACTTGTCCCATCATGGTGGCTCTCAAGACTTAATGTATTCTGGAGTAGAACCAAGCCCTTGGTTCTGGGACAGTGTCATTAATACTCCCCACACACAGTCACCATTAAGAGGGGTCAGGGTCAGACAAGCTCTCAGAGAGCATTCTGGGAGAGATCTTGTAGTCCTCTTGCTTGGCATTCCCTGAATTCATCTGGCCCCAGAGAGGGTGGGGCTGAGCTGTCTAGGAGAGTCACGTACAGGAGGGTGTACCATGGAGGAGTACAGCCTCCTTGTCGTGGTCCTCAATTTCTCTCCACCTGGTGTCTGTGCCCTTCCATCTGCTTCATGTTGGAGCACAAACAGGACCGGGCTGTTCCTCAGTTTAAAACTCATCCAAGGCCTCCCATAGGCAGTCCGCTGCTTGGTTCACGTCTCCAGGCCCATACTTCAAGCAGTCTGCCTGACCTCTGCTGTGGACGAATGCTTCCTTGGTACCCAGAAAGCCTCTGGGAAGAGTCACTTGCGTGACACATACCACTCTCCTCCAATAGCCTTCGCTCACTTGGTACCCCACCAATTCAGGTCTCCACCCTTGGCTTGCTCTGCCAAGCGGCTTTTGTGCTCACTCATGATCTCTGTGGAAGCTGCTGAGGTCTTCCTCAGCCTCCTCTGGGTTCCTTTTCTTCAGCACATTGTCTACTGTGGAACAGGAAATAAATGCTATGGCTCCCCTCCTCTCCTTGGAACCCAGTGGTCTGTCCTCAGCACACCCCCTGCATATACCCTCCGTTCCCAACTTCCGATGTCCTTGACTGTCTGAGCCTTCCATACCCTGAGCCTTGGTATATTTCTTTCTTGTGGTTTGGAATATTCTGTTATGTCTTCTTGGCCAATTGCTAGCCTGTCTTCCAGATCTAATTCAAAAATATCCTCTCCCAAACTTACTTGGCTCATTGTATTGCGTTTTCCCCACTATACAGAGAATACACAGGGAATTGACATTGACAATAACAGCAGGAATGAGGGTGACAGACACTTAAGTCAAGCTCAGATCAAGTTGCTCTTATCTGAAATGCTTGGAGCCATTGATATTGCAACATAGATTGTTCCATATTTTAGACTATGAACACATACACATACGTATTGGGCATGGGGCCTAAGCATAAACATAAAATTCATTCCCGTTTCATATATTTCTTTATATACAGTGTTAAAAATTTTTATAAAGATTTGTTCTAAGATTATGAGTGCATCTGTGTGACGCTATTGCATGTGTGTACAGGTACCCTCTGAGGCCAGAGACATTGGATCCCCTTGCAGCTGGAGTTACAGGCAGTTCTGAGACACCTGATGTGGGTGTAGGGAATCTAACTTGTGTCCGTCCCCTGCAAGGGCAGTGTGCAAGTTTAATTGATGGGCCATCCCTCCAGCCCAGTTTCAGAGATTTTTAAATAACATTGTCCATGAAGCAAGGTTCCTACACAAATGAACCATCAATGTTGGATTTTCAAACATTTCAGATTTTGGAGGTTTAGAGGAGGAATATTTCACCTGTGCCATGCTTACTAACCATATGCCAGATACCACCATTCTAAGTGATTTTCATACAATAAGCAACACAATCAGTACCTCATGTTTATGTAACTGTCTCTTTACCCAGAGCACAGCAAACAGGTTCAACTTACAGCATCCTTACCGTCTTATTCAAATACATCTCTTGTTAGCTAAGATCACTGACACCCCTTTTTGAGTTAAAAATCACTTATATTTAGTGTGTGTGTGCGTGAGTGAGTGTGTGTGTGTGTGTGTGTGTGTGTGTGTGATATGTGAAGGATGGAGAGGTATGTGTACCACAGCACAGGTATAGAAGACAAAGAACAACTTTGCAGAGTCAGTTCTCTGCTTCTACTTTTATGTGGGTTTTGGTGGTTGAACTTGGGTCTTCAAGGAGCGGGGCAAGAGCCTTTATACTCATGGAGCCATTTTACCAGCCCTGGAACCTTTAAATTGACTTGAGCATTTCTGAAATATTATTGACTAGCGCATAAAATAATATTATTTAAGGTATTAAAAAAAACTTTTTGAATGAAAAGTGGTATCTCCCTCCTTGCTCTTCCCGCCCCCACTACCCACCCTCGGAGTAGATGCCTCAAATGGCAGCACACTTCCACTCCCTCTGGCCCTGGTGTCTGCTGCAGAGCAGTTGCGCATGCGCATGCTCCTTGGCTGGGTTGGACCTCTGCTGTGTCTGCCGCCTGCGGCTTCATCTTCCCTAAGATATGATGGCTCTGAAGGGAGCTCTCTCTCAGGAAGGGAGAACAAATACTCTTGTTTTTACACATTCAAGTAAACACCTTTTTTCAAGGTAGAGTGAAATATGAAATAAAATCCAAACAGAAGAAAGCCCGCTACGCCAGCAACTGAAGTTAAAGGAATTTACATATGAATAATGAAAAAAAAACTAACTTGAACATTTAATTAAAAAAAAATGCTTTTCTTTCAAGATACCAGCTTCTGGGTAGGGAAGGCTTGGGAAAGGCTCGCTTCTAAGCCTCGCCTTCAGAGCTCAGGGACTGAGGTGAGGGTCTCTGATGGAATATCCCTGTAAACAAGTGCCCTGAGATCAACGGAAGCCACACTGTGCAAGCATGTCACAAGTTACAGTGCTAAGAAGCAGAACCCTTGAGCTAAAAATGTTAAGACACACAACATTATCAAAGCATTGGCAGCTTTTAGCAAAATGCACAACCATCTCCTTCACGTTTTTTGCTTTTTAGTCTGCACATGACTTGCAGACACTGGTAAGACACTGGTAGAAACTGGGTGGTACCGTGCCCAGTAGGTGTGAATTATAGTTCTCGTTGCTACCACCATCATCACTGCTGAACACTTCCCATAGGAAGCCCTCTTCTCAAGGCTGGCCTAGGACACTCATAGGTTTTGGGCTCCCTTCATCCCAGCAGTCCACCACAGTTCATTTTTTTTTTTTTTTTGACTTGTTGCAGATACTGTTTGTAGTGGGTAGCTGTGATGTGTTGATCAAACCACACCGAGTGTGGCCATTTCCTCAACATCGTACTGACCATCAGGAACCGAGCCTGGCATATAGTAGATGCTCAATGTTGTTTTGTTTCTCTCCTTATCATGTCTACAGGTCGGTGGGAAGAGGTGGCACATGGCATCCAGCTTCTCTTCCTCGAATGAGGTCCAAATCAAAGTGTAATTTATATCTAAATGGGCCTGAGAACCACCCTCTAAGACACTTCCTTTCTCAATTCTGTCCCGCAACAGGTGAAGGAAGAGTGCGTCAAGACTTGTCCGAGGAGACTTAGCTAGCTGCTCTCAGCACTGAGCTGGCTGGCTTCTGGAGGTTTCTGCTACAGGCTGTGGGTGGAGCCGACTGGTGAAATCTCCACAGGCAGAGAACTTAGAAAAGCTGGGCTCTAACTCCAGCTTCGCCACCAGGGACTCTGCCCAAGACATTCACTACTCTCCATCCTCGCTTTTCTCACCCCTGCAAGGGCTGGCTATATGACCTGTCGTGCAGGTTTATTGCCAGGAGTAAATAGGTTAATACATGCAGCTTTATTGTTAGGTACTGAGGGACTAAGAAGCCTGAGCTGACGACATAGGGCTGAGTCACCGCTGGGCATCCTCCACAAGGCAGCTTTGTCTAATTTTACAAGGTCTCCAGACCAGTGAGCAGAGGGTCTATGATGAGAGACCCCCAGTGAAGTCCCTGGTGTGCCACAGGAATTCACCAGTGCAGACCCAACTCTGCAATAAGCACCATGATGCAGTCCCCACCTCACCCACAGTTTGCTTTGAAGGTCAGCTACTATATGACTCTGGGAAATGCATCATTCGCAATGTTACTGTCAGGAACTCTTGCCACGCCTCTGAAAATCCATCAGTGCTGATGCTTCCCAGCCTGAGGTGGGACAGTGGGCGTCAAGTAGGCCCCTGAGGGTGCAATATGCTCTGGCACTACTCTCTCCAGCAAGCAGGAGAAAGTCTTGGGAGTGACTGGAAAGAGGAGATGTTCTCTATGATCCAGTGGGTGATGCGGATGTGCATTGCACCTCATGCTACAAAAACCTAGGGGGACAGAATTAGGAACTGAGAGTTTGGACTTCAGTCTCATTAGCTGGGAAAACTCAGGGATAAAATTGCTTCTCATACCTGAATAGTGACTGACTGACTGAATCCCTTTGCACCTACTAATATGTGGCATCCATCCGTTCTGCCAGAGGACACACTCTGCCGCTGGCATTTACGATGACAGATCTGGGGCTGCTGGGAGATGCAGCCATCCTTGCTCACTCATTTCTGGAGCCAGACTGATTGAGATGCAGCAGATCATAAAGCTGCCTCTGTGGATGGTGTTGGAAGAAGCAAAAATGACCAGTTCCAGGAACACAGAAAACCAACCCAAACTGTGAGTGTCACAGAGACTTAAAACCGGAGAGGGTCGGACTTCCAACATAACAGCTCTGGCTTATGATTTCAGACAAAGAAATGGAAATGGAGATCATTTATGCTCTCAGTTCTCTTGATAGCAGACTTCAGGTCATGAATGTGAATCAGTGGAGGATAAATGAACCCACATGGAATATCCCTACTCCAAAAACCTGAAAGGCTCACACATCTGAAATATTCCACACCTGACCTTATGTGATGATGGATCGAAGTGAAAAGTCGTGCTCACTGAAAATACTGTCTACAGTTACCTTCAAGCTATGCACACAAGGTACATATGGAATAAATGAATTTTGTGAGTCTGTCTGGACTCCATCACCAAGATGATTCACTACATGACATATATGAAAATATCACCAAATCTCAAATAATCTCCAAATCTGAAGCACTCCTGGTCCCAAGTGTTTCAAAGGAAGGGCATCCAAGCCGTTTGCTTCCAGCCTCTTTTCTCACAGCTACCAATGAATTTTTAAATTGGCACATGTAAGTACTGATGTGTAACTACTGATGTGTGAGCAGTGCTCATCAATGATAGCAGCTCTTGGTCCCTAATGCACAAAAGTGTTGTTGGGAGAATTTCTCAGTCATCTGTCACCTGGTTTCAGTATGATAGGTGCTCTGGTCTCTTGGAGATACAAGTTTTCTATCCCAAGGCTTAAGAAACCCATTAGACATGCACTTAGGACTGAAACTATAGTACTGCATCAGAGTCCCCATTGCCTGAAGGAGAGAGCTCACAGGAACATCATCAATTTCTTCAATACATGAGCCTACCCCATGGGCTTCACGGTAGCCTAAAGTCTTGCTTTGGTCAAAGGGAAAATGTTCTGACTGACCCCTTGTAGGGACCATTGATGCAGAGGGAAGTACCCCACATTCAGTGCCCCACATCAGGCCAAGATATGGTAACCGTAGCATGCATCAGGCATTTGTGACCAGTACATCCGGAAACCTTCCAGATCCTGAGGTTGAAGGCCATTATAGTAGACACAACAACAGCCAATGAATTTGGTTGAACCCCTTTCAATAAGTGAATACTTTCATTCTCAAATTTACTTTCCCCAATACCATCTTGGGAGGATGACAATGAGGATATATCTCATTGAAAAGAACTGATGGGTAGCAGATAAGGGTCACTCACCCACTGAGCCATACAAGCATGTCACCCTTGCAGGACATGCAATTCAATTAGATTCTTTTTAATAGAGTTGCCAGTAAAAGCCAGGTGACTCCTCTCCAAGAATTACCATCGAAATAAAGGCAATCATTCCAACAAATGTGTGATGAGAAGGTGTGTAATTCTTTTGCTAGGCATTGCAAACCACCTATTAAAAAAACACATGAGCCAGGTGGCGCATACCTTTAATCCCAGCACTCGGGAGGCAGAGCCAGGCAGATCTCTGTGAGTTTGAGGCCAGCCTGGTCTACAGAACAAGATCCAGGACAGACACCAAAACTATACAGAGAAACTCTGACTCTAAAAACCAAACCAAACCAAAACAACAACAAAAACAAAAACAAAGCCAAACAAACAAACAAACAAACACCCCAAACACATAACACTATTCATTTTCTTTATAACAATGGATGAGTGCTATCATTGGCAGGGGGAGTTTGATAGAGTGTCATGCCTCTGAGCTCTCCCCAGGATAGGCAAACCTCATGGGAGAGGTGCACAGGTGAACAGCAGGAAGGGAATTCCCCTTCATGGGGGGCTGTGGAAGGCTGCCCTATGTGAAACAGAGAAGAACCGAGAGGGGATTTGATGAAAATCACAGTCACCAGGATGAGCAAAAAACATGCCCATCTCTGCATAGAACACTAGACACAGAAGATGCAGCCATGGGGAACAGAGCTTTAAATTTGGGGCAGATAGAAGAAAATACTACACAGAGAATATAGGGATCTACTGTAAGGAGGATATACACGGTGAAAGTATAAATTAGTTCAAACCAGGGATTCAAAGAGATTTTATGTAAAAGAAAAAATAAGAATGTCTGCCACCCATCTCTAGTTTTGCCTCTCAGATTCAGTGCACTGCTTCCTAAAGGCCTCACAGCAGCAGTGCCCCCCTTCCCCACCCCAAATCCCCAAAGTGAGCATCAGTAGGACACAGGAAGGAACACAGCAAACTAAATTCTCACCCTCATGAAACCCCAACATACACACACACACACACACACACACACACACACACACACACACACACACGGAGAGCAAAAGGAGGGAAGGGGAGAGGAGGAGAGACAAGGAGAGGGAGAGGGAGAGGGAGATTGATTTTGCTCTAATCTTTGCCCTGAAGTCAGAACAGAAAGCATCCTCTCAAAAATGTCTTAATCAGCAGGTAGACTATAGCTCAGTGTAGAATACTTGTCTGGTATATATGAGTTCCCAGATTCAGTCCCATGTACACACACACACACACACACACACACACACACACACACACACACACACGAGAGAGAGAGAGAGAGAGAGAGAGAGAGAGAGAGATCACTTACAATTTCAGAAAAGAAGACCAAGATCAGAAAAACACAAAGAAACTGGTATAATGAAGTGAACCAGGTACCATATCTATTCCTCCTACTTTTATTTTAAACTTTCTGTAGCTTATGAGTTTGGACATATTAGAAACCTTTTCAGCTGAGGCCAGTCTGTGCTTAGAGCTAGCCAGAGCTCATCCTGAGCTTTTTGGCATGAGCGTGCAACATGGAATAGCCTAAGTGGCAGATCCTCTCCCCCTGACAAGTCAACTGTAAGGTGCAGTGGGATTCCTTTGCTGTAACCATCTCCGGTAGGTGCCAGGCAACTAGAGAAACCCAATTTGGTGCACAGCTTGCAGGGAGTTTTCACTCTAGCAATGCAGACGGCTTACTTTGCCCTGCTCCCCTTTCTGCAGAAGCAGCACAGAGGCTCTCTCTTCCTTGCTCCTGGTACTGCCTCCTAATCACCCTTAGGCTTCCCCATAGCCATTCATGGGGAAGCCTGCTCTCTGTCTCTAGGGCCACAAGGATAATACACTTGCATTTCCCACTGCCTGCCCTTGACCTAAAAGAACACAGAATACCTTCAAAGTGTCAGTTACCAAGAAGTGTAGACTGTCTACCTCCATATAGGGCCTCTGTGGTATGAGCAATTCCCCCCCCCCCATTTACTGGGACAGATAAAGCCCAAGTTCACAGCACCCTAAGCTTTGGAAGATGAGGACAGAGACAGAAGCACACAATTGTGGAGAGCTAAAGAGGGGAGTGAGGGACGTGGGGGCAGAATGTCAGATAGAGAATGGGGTGAGGAGCAAATGAGACTATAAATCTGAGAGCAACACCACAACAAAATGAAATTACATATCCAAATATGACCGAAGAACAACGAAGGTGTCCGCAGAATCAGAGAGACTGCTATAAATAGGAACGTTGGTTTCGGCTTAACGATCATTGCATCTATTCTCATTAGACATGCTTAAGTGCTGGCACTGGAAAATTCTACAGGGCACAGATGTTGTTAGTTAGGCAAAACTGTCGTTGCCGACACTGTGATATATTAAAATTTGCAATCACTTAGGTTTGCTGAGAGTACAGTCACTTCTTGGTCAACACTAGGAGTCCTTGCCAAACCCACACCAGCAGATGTTCAGGGTCTTACATTAAATGGCTAGTACGTGCACACAGGCTACACACACCTCCTGTATACTTCAAATGATCTGCTGGTTACTTACAGTATGTAACACTGTTATGGAGTGTTACGGAAGTACAATAGTGATTACTCCATGTTTATATTTGTATTATTTTTTATTATTGTTATTTGACCTTGAATTTCAGCCTTCAAAACGATAAAAATAAATTTCTTTTTTAAAGATTTCTTAAAATTTATTTGATGTGTATGAGTGTTATGCCCGCATTTATGCATGTGTGTGGTATTTATGTCTGGTGCCTTTGGAGGTCAGAAGAGGGCAGCTGATCCCCTGAGATTGTACTTGCAGATGGTTGTGAGCCACTGTGGGAGCTGAGAACTGAATGGGGGTCCTCTGGATGAGCAACAAGTGTAATTACCCACTGAGCCATCTCTCCAGACCTGCAAAAATTAATTTTTGTTGCATAAGACCAGCTAGTCTATATTAATGGTATGGCAGCCTGAGCAGGCTAACATGAGTTTTGAAAATAAAGAAGCAGGTTTTCTAATTTGTAATTGGATGTAAACACACGAAGATTAGAAACCAAGAAAGCTGATGATTTACCAGGTGTCTAACCACAACCAACATCTTCTTACTTTTTGGTCATCTTTTGTGAGAAGCAGGTAGGAACGAGAATGGTATGTACTGCAGGTACAAAATGGTACCTGGTAAGGTTCTCAAATAATCCTAGCTGCCCAGTTGCTTCCCAGATGTGATCGTCAGGCCATGAAACCATGCCACCATGAATTAGGCTTCATTCATCTACCACATGTAGGGTGCCTG
The DNA here is from genome assembly GCF_049852395.1 of Peromyscus maniculatus bairdii. Lineage (NCBI taxonomy): Eukaryota > Metazoa > Chordata > Mammalia > Rodentia > Cricetidae > Peromyscus > Peromyscus maniculatus. Next base: position 124,070,981 of record NC_134856.1, on the reverse strand, counting down.
GTCCTCACAGGTTCCTCATACTGGTTAGTCATGTCATGTTTAACATATAATTCCTGGATAAGGATGCTTAGGGAAGCAATTGGTGGAGACTTGGAAAGGCGGGAGACAGGGTTTTGGCCTGATCATACTTTCCCTCTGGGGTCATCCATCATTCCAGTAAGAGCCCATTTTTGTTTTTGAGACAGGGTTTCTTTCCTGTGCTTTAAAGCCTGTCCTGGAACTCACTCTGTAGACCAGGCTGGCCTCAAATTCACAGAGATCCGCCTGCCTCGCCCCTCCCACCCCCCAGTGCTGGGATTAAAGGCATGCGTCATCACCACCTGGCTGAGAACCCATTTTGAGACTCATTCACCTTGGATCACATCCACTGGACACTGTGATGCCAGGAAGGCAAGACTCTAATGCCCAAACTCTCAAGCCTGTCACATGAGCTGCTCGGCTGGCTGATGATGGAGAGGAGGAGGTGGGAGAGGAGGACAAGAACACAGAAACAATGAGGGCTTCTCTCCACTCTACTGAAGAATCGGGAGTTAGAATATCCGCATTCCCCAAGTCCACTGTGGTTCTCCTGACAAAGTGGAGTGAATCCCAAAGGAGAGGGGGTTCTGTATGCTGCTCTGAGTGTGAGGTTCGACACCACTCCCGTTCAAGCTTACATTCTCTCCACGTTTTGTTAGACCATGACCCACTTCTTTCAGTCATGCTTGGTGCCTTTCAGTTGTCCAGCATTTTCTTTCAAACACATGGACAGAACAACAGTGAGAACATACTAGCCACTCACAAGTCCTAATTTAGAGTTTGGAATTCTTAGTTGATTAATTCCTTCTGACATGGCCCAGATGTCTCTAGAGCAATTAGTAACAGTTTGAGGTTAACAGAGCTCTTCATGGTGATGCAGATCATTATGACTGATTGCTCATTTATGAAAATTAAGCAAGCCTAATGGAGTTTAGACCCAAAAGGATAGCACTAGCTTGATAATCCCTAGACATCAACACCTCTCCTGATCTTAGCTTTACCATATTTAAGAGACAACCACATACAAGACAAGGTTATAATGTATTTGTATGTATTTGCTCCAAGTTATATGGTGCTGATGCTCATAGATCATATAGACTCAGAGATGTCCAGGCCCATGTACAGGCTCCTAAGCATAGCTGGACCACTCAAGCTCCTGAGCTCACAATGAGGCTGTGACGGTATTTCATCTACTAGATAACTAAATAAATTAGAGGATGTTGTGAATTAAAATTTCCATAGTTATTCTTTCCCATCTCTCTTCCACTGCTAGTGGATTCTTTCTTGTCAGCTTGTATTGCAATGGTGAGGGAAGTGTCCCTGGCTCAGATAACTCCATTCAGTGCTACTTGTAATTCTGGGGTGCATAGCCCACAGCTGGCTTTGTTGTCTTCTGACATACATCCTCCACTGTGTCCTATTTATGTTCATTCTACGCAGTGACCCAGGAAGGGATTTTGTTTGTTTTTTTGTTTTAGGACTGGGCCTCACTATGTAGTTCTGGCTGGCTTAAAGCTTCCTATGTAGACTAAGCTAGCCTTCATTCAGAGAGATCTTCCTGCCTCTGCCTCCTAAGTGCTGAGACTAAAGGTGTGTGCCATCCACCATGCCTGTCCTCCAGGAAGATGATTTAAAGATCCATTCCATCATAGCATCCCAAAACCCTCAAAACCTTGCTACTTCTAGGGAATAAAACACAAATCTTTGCAGGCCACTATCCATTGAATCCTGTCTCTAGGTGGTTTTAATTAAACCCCAATGGAGTCTTTATCCCAGCTGAGCACTGAAGTGACCTAAAACATCTCTAGCTCTGAGCCTTTTCCAGAGTCTTCTTCCAGGAAATCCCTTCCCTAATTCTCTACAAATGTCCTTCACTCCATGAAGGTCAACAGGGCTTCAATCTTCTTTAGGGGCCCTTTGTGAGGCTGCACCGAACTACGGCTCTACTCCGAATGGCGTTCACTCGAGCACTCTAGTACAGCCACCTCTTGGTTTCTGTAGAGGCCTGACTTAGGACTCCCGTGGACACCCAAATCCATGCTTGCTCAAGTCCCTTCTATAAAACAGCACAGCATTTGTGGAGACCCTACACACACCTTCCTATAATTTAAATTATCTCTAAATGATATATATTGCCTAATTCAATGCAGATACTTGGTAAATAACTAACATCATGCTATTTAAGGAAATGACAAAAAAAAAACCAGTCGATATATTCAGTACAGAATTTTTAATAACTATTTTTGATCAATGGTTGGCTGAACCACAGATCTAGAACCCATGGATCCAGAGAGCTGATGGAATATATATTCACTACGCTGGCACAGAGTTGTGTCCACTTTGGTAGTAACACAGTGTTCTGCGTATGGCAGACATGTTGAACAAACACGTACAATATGGACTGTAGGGGCTTATTTTGCACAGTACTGAATTCTTCTGAAGAGGTGTTTGTTGTTCAAGGTATAAGGGGTATATAACTTTGACTTTGTCATTTTAATCCTACCCAGAAAAACCTTTAAAGGACATATGCAGGCTACTACAGATGCTCTCCATTGTATTTTTAGTGGTAGAAAATATAGAAGAGTCCTTTGATCTGCACCAAGCTGCTGATAAACCACACTGCACAATAGTTACTAACACGAGATTCAGCTCACACATTGTTATGTGCAAAAAAGCAGGTGGGAAGGCAATATGTAGAGTGATATTTGATTTTCTTCTAGACAGTGGGTTTATGTCCTAGAGAGAGGCCTGTTTTCCTTTCACTTTATGTGAATTAAAATGTTGGGATACTAAACTGATGTGTTATTGATGCATTGAATGGTTCTTAGAGAGACAACGGCCCTTTGATACCACAAACGCCCAGCTGAGATGGACGGGGGCATTGGTAAAACACAGTTTGGCATCAGTCTATGTTGAAGCTGGACTGTATAGAGAGGTGTCCTGCTACTGTGGGGATGGTCACGGATGTGTTATGGAATGCTCGGGTTCCAGACATGCCTCCACTGCAGAGTCCTGTCAGCCCTGAAAAAGTCACTTCCTTTTCTTGACTCTCAGTCTGTCTGCTATGAGTGAGTATGTTTTCCTACTTCCTCCCCCATTACATGTTGCAAAATTTTATAGAATAGAGGTCACTTAGACACTATTTGCAAAAACACTAAATATGTTGTATAAAAGCAATTGAAAGGTGTCTGATTATATCATAGATGGCAAAATGCAATTTCATTACACATCCAACTCTATACTGCACGTACATCCACTAACCACACAGAATGAAGGCACAGAAAGCATTTTACTGCAACTCTGCTAAGCCTGTACTTCCCCCAAGGGATTTCCCACACACCGAGTTGGTTATTTTATTGCTCTTGCTTTTTGAGATAGGGTCTCATATAACTCAGGCCGTCCTCTAACTCACTGAGTAACCAAGATGATCTTGAACTCCTGATCCTCCTGCCTTCACCTGCCAAGCGATGGGATTACAGGCATGCACCACCATGCCTAGCTTCTTTCTTTTTAAAGAGAATTGACAGTAAGTGAATGAAATTAGTTTTAATTGCAGAAATATTCTAGACTTTAGATCAACAATTTACAAACATTTAAAGCCTTAACAGACTCATTATAAAAGAAGCAAAGCACTTCTCTTTGCCTGTATAAACATTTTGACATTGATTCTAATTTGCCCAGATGGGCAATAATCTTGAACTGGTCACATAAATGCGACATACATATTTACAGATACACATATGACAGATAACACTGGAGGCTCCTGGCATATGGTTGGCAATTGCCTATCCAAAGCTTCTTACAGAGAGATGGAAACTCTGGTCCTGACCTCATGTACCAACACACAGCTACAAACACCCAAACACCCCCTGGGGTCATCTTCCCAGAGTCACCTATTCAGGCTTCAGATAAAAAAATAAACAAGAGAGAAAGACACTATCCCGTGAAGGGAGGGAGGGGCTGTGCGCCTCAGAAGACGTTGGACTTACCTGTTAAGTGGTTGGCAATCCGGGCAGTGGGTTTGGGAGGCAGGGCCGGGGGCTGCTTGAGAAGGGACAACTGCTTCACTGGGGTCTCCTCATGGTCTCCAGAGAAAGCAGCAGGTTTTTTGGGGGGCAGGAACAGAACTGGTTTGGCTGAAGGATCTTGGGACAGGAGGACTCCAGACTCACTGGCAGAGGGACTCTCTTGAGACACTGAGGGGACAACCACATGATACACAGGAGACATTACACAGACGCAGTGCACGCCGCTCGGGGACACAGGACAGGGACGCTGGTAGCCCAACACGACAGCAGAGTGCTACCCGCTACAGGCCGTAACGGGCACACGGAGAGCTAAAGCAAGGACAAAGAGAAATCCAAGCAAGCAGGTGGGATGCAGAGGGGCAGGAAGGGGAGGCAGAGGAGAGAGGGGAGATGAAGAGAGGGCAAAGGGGCAAAGAGGGAGGGGCAAGGGCATTATCTCACGGAAGAGGCCCCCACTTCAAACTGAGCCTGCATCATCCAAAGTCTACAGATGCTCTGCTGTGTGACTCAGGAAGGAGACCACAGGCACAGCTAACAGGGCAATGTGTAGAACAGGGACTTTGAGTCCCCTACGCTGAACCAGAAGAGCCGCCACCTCTTCTTGGGTCCCCGAGTTCTTCCTTAGCCGAGAGAAGAGAAAGGCCACAAACTGGCGGCGAGTACTGGTGCTGTCCACTGGGTCATGCTCTCTGATCTAGGGCACCAGGGGGCAGCCAACACGGTTGGCATTAGCAGGTTATATACACAGGCTTTGGTGGCTGCTCCTCCAAGCTCTGGGATGGTCAGAACTGAGAACCAGGCTTTCAAGGAGGACCTAGTTCTGAGGATACACTCTTGCCCTGCCTGGCTCTATAAATCCTCACAAGGCAGAGGATGCGCAAAGGCGACACCTTTTCATTTGTCCAGTTCCTTCACTTCCTGCTTGCCTGCTTTCTGGTTGTCTTCTTTTTTTCCCCCTTCCCTTTTCTTCCCTGCCCCTCTTCTTTCCAGGGTCTCATACATTCTAGGCTTGGTTGACCTTGAACTTGCAATTCTCCTGTTTCTACCTCCTGAGTGCTGGGATTCCAAGGCAGGTACCACCTTGCCTTGGAACTAACTAGGTACATGGTACTAGGGATTGAACCCAGGGCATCATGCATGCTAGGCAAGCACCTAGCAACCAAGTCACATCTTAGCTCCTACTGTCTTGTTTCAGTTCTGCCCCCATTTCTCCACTTGGCCCTAACTCTTCTTTTCCCCACAGGAGCTTCCTGGTAGGTTACTCTGCTGAATTGCCATGAACTGGCATACTACTGCTTCCTACTGCACTGGCAACCTGGGTAATAACGGTAAAACCCTGGGGCTCAGCTGGGGTGGTAGATTTCACTAAAAGAGTCTAGCTGTGAAATTCCAGTGGTACAAGGGAAGTTGGGATGAAAATTGAAAATTCAGTGTTCTTGTTTGAAAATTCTGAAGGGCAAAATATAGCTCAATTGTCTGCCCCACCACCCGCCCCGGCCCCTGCCTTCCATGACTGACACAAGGAGGCAGTTTATAAAGGATTCTTCCCCTTCCCTGCCTTCCTTCTCCCCTGGAGAAATTATTGTCTGCACAGCAGCACAATTCTGCAAAGAAACCTCGACACCCTGAGTTTTCCCCACCTCAAGGGACATTGTTCTAATCGGCGCTGGGAACAGCTGGCCAGGTCCCACAGTGAAACGCGAGAACCAGCTTGAGGGAAACAAGACCCCACCCTCTACACAAGTAAAGTGTTCACGTAGATGCTGCACAGGGCAGCACCAGGACTATGGTCTTTCCACCCACACTCCAGGTGGTCTCCAAGGCTCCTTCCCCAAACCACCTGACATGTGCTGTTCCTTCCTGTTGGTAGGGTCTCATCTTTGGGCTGGTTAGGAGGGCTCTGCACTTCCTGAGAGAGGCAGAATGGCCACTGGGGTGACAGTGGACCGAAGAGGGAGGCAATAATCAGAAGGCATCCAGACTCATCTACAGGCAGGCTCTGGCTTAGCTGGGAAATTGTATACAATTTAACAAATACGTCCATTGGCCAGGTCTTTGGGACAGGAGGCTTTGACAGGTCTAGATGGGATTCTTTCAATTTATCTTAACAAAGATGAGTGTTAGCAAACAGTATTTCAAACCATCCATATTATAAGATAAGTTGTAACACTTTTAAAGTGATATAAGTCACAGAAGTGTTTTTACAAACTATAAAACATTATTTGAAAATGGCATCCATATTTTCTTAGACTCAGTTATACAGACAACTATGACATAAGTTTCTCCCACATTTTGAGGTCTTCACACTCTGGATGGCTAAAATGGGCATTCCAAGTCCTGCTAGGAGACTGTAACATCCTGGAGACCCACCCCATGCCTCTGCCAGGTTATTACCTGGTCCATCCATGATATCTGAAGCTTGGAGCACCTCAAACGAGCAGGGGTCCCTGGGCATTGGTACAGGCTCCATTTCCGACAGGGCAGGCAGGGAGAGTTGGCTGGAGCTCAGGGACTGGCCATTCTCCAGGGAGTCGTCATCATTCGAAATGGAGAGCTCTCCATCTGTGGGGGAGAAGGAGAAGGCAGCATCAGGCAAGGTGTATCCTCATGGTGACACTCAAGGCTGCTGACAAGTCTAGATGCTCTGAACCATCTTTATCAAGGTCAGCATCTGCACTTGACAGCAATTCCTTGCTTTCAAAATGTGTACCTTTAGAGAGAGAGCCCACATGCTTCTGGGAAGTACTTTTCAGCCATTCACAGCAACTCGTCTGTTTTCTCTCCATCCTTTTCACCATAGTCTGTCTTGTGTGCTATGTGTGTAAGGTTTTTTCCTTTTAAAAGACTTACTCACGTTTTAATTATGTCTGGTTGTGTCTGTGTGGTGTGGCAGTTTGAAAGAAGATGGACTCCCTGAAGGGAGTGGCACTAATGGGAGGTGTGACCTTGTTGGAGTAGGTGTGGTCTTGTTGGAGGAAGCATGCCACTGTGGAGGTAGGCTTTGAGGTCTTAGATATGCTCAAGCCTCCATGATGATAATGGACTGAACCTCTGAACTGTAAGCCACCCCAGTTAAATGTTTTCCTTTATAAGAGTTGCCATGGTCATGGCGTCTCTTTACAGCAATAGAAACCCTGACTAAGACATGTGGGCATGTGAGTAGAGGTATTCTAGGAGGCCAGAATAGAGCATCAGGACATGAGCTGTTCCTCTCTGTTGACAGGGACTCATCTTTGGGCCCATTAGGATGTCTCTGTATCTCCCAAGAGAGGCATATTGGCTGCTTAGGTGACAATGGACCAAGGAAGGAGGGACTCCAGAGCGTGGCACTATAGCTGTAGTAAGAGGCAACTTTAAGTCTCCCAGTATAGCTGCTGAGGCCTGAACTCAAGTTTTCTGCAGGGACAGTATGAGCTCTTAGCCACCAACCCTCTCTCTAGCCCTTACTTTTTTTCTTAATAAAAGTGAATGCAAATTATTTTTTCCTTTTAATTCTTGAAAGTTGTAGGAACTTAGCAGGCAACAGAGACTGAAGATCCAAGATTGAGAATTGTTACATTAAGGAACAAATATTGCCATGGCTATTGGTGGTTCTCCACAAACTGACAGTAGGGCCCTATTGCCGAAGACAACACCTACACAACTCATTGAACATGGAGAAGCCAAGCTGGTACCTACCGAGAGCCTTCACCTCTACTTGCTGGTGTTCATGGTACTGGAAGGTACTCTGCCTGCTACCAAAGGAGAAAGATAAACACCAACCCAGCTAAAAAAACTCTTAATCTACAATGGTGACTGGCCTGCAAGATTCGCTGATGCAATAGTGGCACAGAGCTTGTGGGGGTAAGCAACCAATGTCTGATTTGAGATAAGGCCCATTCCCTGAGATGGAATTCATACCTACCGCTGCTTGGGTAGTCAAGAACCTGAGACTAAACAGGCCAGAGACCTAGGGAAAAACCAGATACTATTGTTCCACTAAAGGAACATAGCAATAAAATGACTCGTAATGACTTTCTGCTGTATGGATAGATCTGAGTCTTGCTCAGCCATCATCAGAGGAGGTTCCTCCGGCAGCAGGTGGAAATAAATACAGAGACCCACAGCCAGACAATATACGGAAAGTGAGAGATCTCTGAACACTCAGTCCTAAAAGGGATGTTTCCATCAAACCCTTCTCAGTGCTTAGGAAACTCTTCAGAAGAGGAGGTGGGAAGAGTGTAAGAGCCAGAGGGGGTGGAGGACACCAAGGAATCAAGGCCTTCTAAAGGACTGACATAGATATGAGCTCACAGAGATTGAGGCAGCACACACATGGCCTGCACAGGTCTGCACCAGATGGGGTCCTAGAGCTGAAAGAAGAAGTGGACACATGCCTCCATCCTAACACAGAAACTATCTCCAGTGGATTGCCACTTGCAAATGAAAGATGACGTTTTGCCTAAGGAAATCTCACTTAGGGGAACAAATAACCCATAAGGGTAGATTCCATGCCCAGCAGTAGATGACCCACACAAAATGAACTCAATGGCATCTTTGGAGGCTCTTTGTCTCATAATGCTAAGTCAGGGCATTTTCTCCCACTCTACAGGCCCTTTGCATATACATTATGACTTCTGGTCGGAGGTTTTAATAGGTTTCCTGTGTGTGTGAAAGGGTGTCTCTGTGTCTACATGTGCTCTTGGGCTTTTTCTTCGCCTCTCTTTGTTGTTTTGTCATATTCCACTTTGTGTGTTTTTGATTTATTTTATTATTATTCCTTAGATACCTGTTTCTTTCTTTCTTTCTTTCTTTCTTTCTTTCTTTCTTTCTTTCTTTCTTTCTTTCTTTCTTTCTTTCTTTCTTTCTTTCTTTCTTTCTTTTTTTATGAGAGACAGAAAGGGTGTGAATTCAGATGGGAGAAGAGGCAAGGAGGAACCGGAAGGAGTAGGGGGAAGAGAAACCATAATCAGAATATATTATTCAAAAAAATCATTTTCAATGAAAGAAAAACAATAACAACAAACAAAAGCAAAAAACCATTGGGGAGCAAAGAAGCAGTGAGGAGACGTAACTCCAGGTCCAAAGAAGGAGATCATTCACCTGTTTACCTCTGTCCTCATCCAATTCTTGAGGTGAGTAAGCGTTTAGGAAAATCTGTAACCCCTACCTAACAGGCTATGGCAGCCCAAGGCAGCTGGGAAGTGCCAGATCCTTTTGGTGCCAACCACCAACCATGTCAGCTTTGATCTGCTTGAAGCTCAGGCCCTCCAAGGGCCGATTTGAGGATCAAAGACTCCCCGCTCAATGGCCATTTGTTAAATCAAAACTCCCCCCAGCGTGATTTCATCTTCACCCAGGGAGTCTTAGATAGCTAAACATTAAAGCCAAATTAATTTTTCAAGAGGACTTAATGCTCTTTCAGTCAGATGAATAAACACCCAGATGAAAGATGAAGTCGTGCCTACTCAGAAACAGAGCCTGCAAAGCAACCGCCTGACTTCAAACTGGAGAGAGAGCGAGTTGTAGAAATAAAAGCGAGCTGAAGCTGGGGTTAATCTTCCCTTTCGATAAACTCCTCGCAGTGTTTTGATTTTATACATCTATGATATCTGATAGCACTGAACTCCTTCATATCACCCCATTAGAAGTGCCTCCAGTAAAATGTGTGTTTGCTAGAGTAATTTATTAAACCAGCAGGCTGCAAATAGTACATGATTCGAGGACCTACAGTCTTTGACAAGGATTGTCCATAAACATTAAAAAAAAAAAAGAAATATATAAAAACTCATTGAAGCAGACGGTCACACACAATACTGGCCTTTGAAGGCCAGGTTGGATCTCTTTATCTTCTTTTCATTCAGCCTTTCTGCACACCCTAAACAGTAGCAGATGTTATTATCATGGAGATGAAACATACGATTGCTACTTCTTCAGAAGAACACAAGAGCAGGGCAGGACCTTAAGGCCCATGCTATGAAGCTTACCCAGCTGAGCTGCAAGTCTGCAGGGTGGGGAACGCTGTGCTGTGTTAATGTGACCTTATAGTACCCCAGTCATCCAACATTGTGTTAATGTGACCTTATAGTACCCCAGTAATCCAACATTGTGCTAATGTGATCTTATAGTACCCCAGTCATCCAACATTGTGCTAATGTGACCTTATAGTACCCCAGTCATCCAACACTGTGTTAATGTGACCTTATAGTACCCCAGTCATCCAACATGCTTCTGTTTATCATGTTCAAACTGTTACCATGGGAAGTGGCTCCATAGCAAGACCCTAGTTAGTGGAATGATGACATGTCTGTCATTCGGTTTGGATACATCTTCAGGAGGCCACTCTGATTCTCGATGTTCTGAGCATGTTCATGGCCCTCGAGAAGACAACCCGAACAGGAGAGGGTCTTAATGCAACCACCAGTTTTGCTTTTTTGGACCACCGATGCTGTGGAATGACGGTTGCCTGATTTAAGAGTTGACAGTGCCATGCAGGTAACTCTGGGACAAAAGATGCAGCTGCAGCTGGATTTCCCTGAAAGACACCTGTGACTCTGGTTTCATTAAGGAAGTCAGTACACAATCTTGCTGGGAAATTAGCTAACTGAAAAGCCCTGTGGCTCCCTTCTCTCGGGATGTCTTCACTTCCTCAAATTGGAGCTACTCGTGGATGAAAAAGGGGCTTTGCTAGGTTGTGAAGACCCAAGCTACTTTGCAGAGGGATCAGTCTTGGGAATTTTGTTGTTGTGATTGATAAAGACACATTTCCATTGAAAAAAACAAAAAAGGGCAAAGACATAAAAGATGTTGATGACGCCGGGCAGTGGTGGCGCACGCCTTTAATTCCAGCATTCAGGAGGCAGAGGCAGGTGGATCTCTGTGAGTTCGGGGCCACCCTGGGCTACCAAGTGAGTTCCAGGAAAGGTGCAAAGTTACACAGAGAAACCCTGTCTCGAAAAACAAAAAAACAAACAAACAAACAAAAAGATGTTGATGACACCCCCAGTCTACCTAACAGAAGCAGTTTCTTCTTTCTGTGAATATTTTTTTATGGCTATAATCCTACTGTGTTTCAAAATTTTGTGTGTTGGGGCTGGAGAGATGGCCCAGTGGTTAAGAGCACTGGGTGCTCTTCCAGAGGACCTGGGTTCTGGTCCCAGCACCCATATAGTGGCTAACAATGGTCTGTAACTCCAGTCCTATGATATCTGACTTCCTCTTCTGGCATCTGTGGGCACTACATACATGTGGTACACAGATTTACAAGCAGGCAAACCACCAATACACATTAAAAAAAAAAACTTTAAAGAACTGTGTCTTGTTTTTCAGTTTTATTATTATGATCTCAATTACAATTCTGTTAACAATTATACTAGATGTTTCCTTAGCTTTCTCCCTCACATCCCTACCAAGCATTAAAAATTCCCAACTAATTGCTTAGCATAAAGGTAGTATAGTATGATGTTGGCTGCACTATTTCCATTTAAATGTGCATTATAAAATGTGATAATGAAGGTATTTAAGTCATAATGGTATTTTCAGTGTTTTATGCCATTATGAAAAATAGCTGAGAGACCATCTTACATAGGATTTTTTTTCTGTAATTAGAATTCTAATGTCTACTGACACATAAATGGTTTTTGTGAAGTTATCTAAAGGTTTTTCTACTTTTACAGATATCAGTAATTTGTAGAACAATATATCTTAGTTTCTGGGAAGTTCTTCAATATTAACAATGTTAGTTAAATCTACTGAGCTACCTATCTATCTCTACTCCATACATCCATCTATATACCTATTCATCCATCTATTCTCCCATCATCCATCCATCCATCCATCCATCCATCCATCCATCCATCCATCCATCCAGTCTACATGTTTATCTACATAGACACATATTTATACGCATATTCAGTAGAAATGAAAACTATTCAATAGATAGGATAAACTCATAATCTTATTCACGACCAAGGTGAGTAGTTACAAAAATGAATCACTTTTTTTGGATAGATTCATGCTGCTTGAGGAGTGAATATGGTAAAAATATACTGTATGCATATATGAGATTTTCAAACAATAAATAAACATATTATATTAAAAAGAATCCTGTTGCTACTTCTTAAAGTAGGACTCAAATATTTTTATTATTTCATTTTATAACACACACTAAAGCTAAATAGTGCAGCCAACATCATATATTATATTAATTTCAAGCCACGTAATTAGCTGGGAATTTTTAATGCTTGGCAGGGATGTGAGGGCAATCTGGCTGTGACAGCTCTCACTCCATTGGTCACCTGGATTCATAGAGCTGATCTGGCTGACTAAGTGAGTGTCCTCTTCCTCCCTCACCACTCCATGTGTGCCTCTTCTGAAGTTATAAGCTCCACTGAGAGGATGCTCTTCTCAGAATAGAGAAGGACCAATCCAGTTGAGGTCTTCAGTTCACGTAGCTATGCTCACCCAGGAGAACCTCCAAACAAACTCAATGCTTATTAATTCTAAGTTTGATTAATTCCAAGACTAATTTGGTTCTCTGTGTCATCTTACTGCTAGTAAGTACTGTTAATTAAGCACCTTAACAAGCATTAAAAATTGGCATGAGCAGAAGAACTCTCCTGATTCCCCACTCCCAAGAAGAATCAACCCCTCTCCATGACTAAGATGAGGCAGGTGGGTTATTTGTCCCTACATCTATCCAGGTCATCACTCTCACTTTATCATGGATAATATAGTGAACTAGCCATAGAAGTTATTTTGATGTTTTATATGGCCTTCTAAAGGTCTCTGTGCTGATGGTTAAAATGGCACACGATAATCGACAATCATATGTTTCCTAGGAGAACTAGAAAATGTGACCGGGAGGAAGTGGAAGGACACAAAGGAGGGGACATCTTATCAATGTGACGGGCTTCAGAATCACCATGGAAACAAACATTAAATGTCTATGCTCAAGTTTTAGGTTAACTGGGGTGGGAAGACCCACCCTAAATGTGGGAGGTACTGGTCCATGGGCTCAGGTCTTGGACTGTATAAGAAGGAGGATTCTGATCAATTAAATTTGTTCAAAGCTAAAGATAACTAAAAATTTACTTTCAGATGAATGTCACCATGGAGAGTGGGTGACAGAAATTCAAGTACTCATGGACACTGACATACCAACAGCTTCTACTTAAAAAAAAAAAAAGGTGCATGAACACTGGATCTTTTGTTTTGAGAAGGTGCCAGGTTCATGGTCCTGTGGAATTTGAGATAAAAAGAATGTCAGTTTTAACTCCGAAAAACTTTAATAAAGTTACACTCACTATGGAAGCTGATTTTCTTTTTTATTTTTCAAGACAGCTTTGTGTGTGCGTGTGTGCGTGTGTGTGTGTGTGTGTGTGCGCGTGCATGCGTGTGTGTGTGTGTGTGCGCGTGCATGCGTGTGTGTGTGTGTGTGTGTGTGTGTGTGTGTGTGTGTGTGTGTGGCCTTTGTCCTGGAACTTGCTCTATAGACCAGGCTGGCCTCGAACTCACAGAGATCTGTCTGTTTTGGCCTCTTGAGTAATGGATTTGCCACCATTGCCCAGCGGGAAGCTGATTTCCTATGCTGTGGTGTTATGGCTTTTATAAAAACTTGTGCTTACAAATGTAGTTCTAGTGGGATCAAAGAGTTCTTCTTTAATGAATTACGGTCAAATATGAGTGTGGAGAAGAGTTTACTTTACTTATATGCATACACAATAAATATACTGAACCATTACTTCAATAAGTTTCATATGTATCAATAATTTAAACATAAAACTTCAAACTAGAATGAATAAAAATAGAAAAATAGAGAGAAAATATATTTATTCAGGCTTCACAGAGGAAGCCAGATGGATAGTTTTGATGTATTCATACAACTTTCTGATTTTTAATTTGCAAACTGGAATGGTGCAAAAAGAATGAAAAAAGCCGAATAGTGGGAAAATAGGAGCTAAATATAGTGGGAAAATATGAGCTAAATATAGCTGACAAAAGAACAAAATATTCCAATGAGGATGAGTATTTGTGCAGGTAAATCAAAACCGAGTCCCGGGCATCGTTTTGGAAATGTATAACCTTGCTGGGAATGCGATCAATGTGACTGAAATGACCGTGTGGGTGACGCTGACACAAGAGAGTATTTGAAGTCATGCCACTTACATGTGGGGGAGAACAACATGCTCACGTTGGTGACAGTGACATGAAGTTGAGAGATGCATGGAGAAGGCCAGAATGCTGAAGGGAATCCACCCAACATAAGGAGAATTTGATGACCATTAACTTTCCCCACTATGATGATGCCTATGTTTAATTTTTTATTGCTTGCATGCATTCTATGTGAATGTATATTCATGTGTGTGTGGCTTCAGGTGTATGATGTGCATGTGATGAGGTGAATTCCTTAGGCGCTCTCAATCTACAGAGTCTCTCACTGGCCTGGAAGTCTTGAGTAGAGTATGCTGACTGGCCAGCAAGTCCTACAGATTTGCCTGTTGCTGCCTCTCTAATACTGGGATTTAAGAGTTTATATCACTGTGTTTGGCTTTTTCATACAGGTCCTGGGCCTCGAGCTCAGGTCCTCAAGCTTTTTTGGCAAGCATTTTGCTGCCTTGGCTGTCTCCTCAGTCTGTGTCCATTGACCAATATTCCAACAAGAATAGAGGAGGGGCTCGGGATGCTATTGACAGACAGTTGATGGCTGCCGGGGGAGGGAGAGTCAGTTTTCTCCAGGGGCTGTGGCCCATGGTAGATTACCCATGCCCCAGGGGGTGGAGTTGCACCTGTGAGTATAGGGGTAACAATAACTGGACTCAGTGGGTTATAGAGACAAAAAGGGGGGAGGGAGAAGATGAAGAAGAAGAATGAAGAAGACAGAGATGATGAAGATATGAAGTGGCAGGGGGATGTGAGTGGCCCATGAAGAGTTAGAAAGGGGAAGTGGGGGTACATATGATCTAAATACATTATATAAATACATGAAATTGCCAAAGGAAGAATGCTTTTATAATCTGGGAAAAAAGACACAAAGCTATACATGGAGTCTCATTAAAAGCCTTATTAAGTTCAATGCAAAACTAAAAACAAAACAAAACACCCCATCCTCCCAAAATTTTTGTGAAAAAGGAAAACCATTCCTCATTCCTTTGGTTCCTACCAGAAGAATTCTTCCTAAGTGTTCCTACTTCTTACCTAGTTCCTGAATCTCCACAGAGTTAGTCCATCACTAAGATACAATCTCTAGTACCCCATCATGGCCCATTGGGTACAGCTTCAAGCTATGCTTCTTTCTTTCTCTGGACTGGTGTTAATTCAAGGCATGCTTTAGCACTTCCTGGGTGATTTGACCTGGGAGTAGGAGAGTGGCAGGTCCATCAGCAACGCCCTCCAGACCAGATAGTACCAGTCATCATGGTGAGATCCTACCGGACCTTCCTGTTTACATCATTTCTCAAATGGTTCACAGGCCCGGGGATGGACAGGGTGACTGCAGTGGGCCCCTCATCCTGAACAATCTGCAAGGAGAATGTTTCTTCCATCTCAGGTAAAAGGAAATGGAAGGAGCCATAGACAGGCAACAGAAACAATGGTGTCATAAACCACATTCTCTTGAGAAATTTGTGTATTAATGACCAGAAATGCTCATTTTTGGAAGACACTGGTGGGAGGAGAAGGGGCAGGTAGCTTGGAAAGGAGCCTGGCCCCAGAGCATGCGGAAGCCTGGGTCATCTTTGCCATTACTAGCTTGTGCCAAGTTCCTTTACTTCTGGGGACCTCAATTTCTGTCCTTTTAAACAAATGGACTGACTACATTAGATAATACCAAACTTCCAGATCTTCCTTGCATGGGGTGCTGGGAGATGCAAAAATCCTCTAATCCTTGTAAATCAGCCCAAAGGACAGATGAACTAAACAGCCAGGCATTTTATATCTAAGTTTTCACTCTGGATAGAAAACAAGAACTGGGAAGTAAATGGATGGATTTCTTCTGGCTTACTATATATAGATAAAGTTTTAATTTTATGTAAAAAAATCTAATGAAGTTTTAGTGTAGATCGAGAGCTTTTTGTTCCTTTTATAAAAACCATCTGAGCACAGCAGAAAGATAGGCAGGAAGCAAGGAGTGAATATTTCTGCATCTCCAATGCCAAGTACTATATTGGACATTTTATTTATGATGGCAATAAAAAGAGCCCTTCAAATAGCATTGCAGATATTTACTATGTGCCAGCTCTGTCTTCATGTTCCTTCTCTCTCTCCTCTCCCTCTTTTTCTCTCTGCTCCTCCTCTCCTCCTTTTTCTTCCCCTCCCTTCTGCTCTCCTGTCTGTTCTTTCCCCTCTCTTTGCTCTTCCCTCATCCTTTATCCATCTATCTATCTATCTATCTATCTATCTATCTATCTATCTATCTATCTATCTATCTATCTATCTATCTATCTATCTATCTACCTACCTACCTACCTACCTACCTACCTACCTACCTACCTACCTATCCTTTCCTCTGAGATTGAGACATTCCATCCTTCAGAGAAGCTCTTCAAGCAGGAAGGTAAACAATTCAAAATAGCTTCAGGAAGTCCCTGAAACTGATCAGATTCACTAGGTGCTTCCTTGACACAGTAAGCAATAAAAGTGGGGAGTCCTCTTCAGAAGATGGAAGCCAATCTGCAAAGGAGACTCTGAGACCAGACCAGATGCCAGAGCAGAAACCAGCTGAGCTGCCTGGACGAGGTTTAGAGCAGAGTTACTTAGAAAGGACGCTCTTCAACCTGTTGATCTGCCTGCAGGCTGTGCAGTGTGCTCTAGGTTCACAGCCTTTGTGCACTGTCACCCATGTTGGGTGGGCTTTGGTGATACAGCTGTCTTGGATTTGTTTCTGCTCCTGTAAGTAATCCCTCACCTATATTCCTGAAAGTAATCTCCATAAAATTCACTGTTCAACAAATTAGACTTTGCTGATATCCATACTTTGGTATGTCATGGGCTCCCTATTTGGGGTGAATAGATGTGTATGTAGAGCCTCCTCAGGAAAAGTTGGTCACACAAAACTCTATCTATCTATCTATCTATCTATCTATCTATCTATCTATCTATCTATCTATCTATCTATCTATCATCGTCTGTCTGTCTGTCCATCCACCCACCCAACCACCCACCTACCCACCTATTGGATGAAGATAGTATCCAAGTATTATGTGACAATTTTAGACTGAAAACCTTTGGAAGTGTTAGCTAAGCTGCATCCCTTGGGGACACATATGTGCTAGCATTTACACTCACACTCATGACAATGCAAACAGATTTTAATTTGCTAATAATCATTAAGAGCCACAATTACAATAAAAAAATGACTCCCAGCTATGTTCAAGTGAATATCATTGTAAAGACATGTAAGAGGAGCCTGATGCAAGAAATTGTCAGCTACTTTTTCCCTCAGAGACTGTCGAGCTTTTCTGGGTTTTCATTTCAGCTTCCCAGAGATGTTTTTTGACTACCAAGCGCATCTTATCATGTGACTGATGAGGCGATACATGGTGATTTCTGTGGAAATGGCACTAGCAATGGACTTAGTCATCATAGCAGCTCATGTCAGTGAGCTGCGACACAGTCTTTTAATTTTTTTATGAAATTAATGTACTTTTGCTACTAAACTAGAAAATCCCCCACATAATGAGTGGGCAGACACACTAATCTCTCTCTTTTTTCACGTGTCTGTGTGTAGAATACATGTGTATGAGTACTCACATGTGCATGGGTGTACATGTGTGTGAGTGTGCATGCATGCACATTCATGTAGAGACCCAAAATTGATGCTAGGTGTCTTTCTTGACTTCTCCTTATTGAGGCAGAGTCTCTTGCTGAACCCAGAGTTTGCCAATATGGCTAGTCTACTAGCCAGCTTGCCCTAGGACTCCTGGTGCTGGTGTCTCTGCCTACTGAGTGCTGAGATTATAGTCAGCTGCCCTGCCATTTCTACCTGCCCTGCCCAACTTCCATGTGGGTTCTGGAGATCTGCTGTTTGGTCTTCACACTTGCATGGCAAGAACTTTATCCATGTGCCAGCTCCCCAACCCAGAGCCACCATTCTGCAGCTCACAAAGGTGTCATTTTAGCAACAAGATACCTAGCTTTGTAAGAGCTTGTTCATGCCGTAACCTTCCCAATCATCCCTCCTCAAAGACACCGGCTGCTTTGTAACCAGTGAAACCCGACAGCTGATAAGAAACAAGTTACCCAAGGATGTCCTTGACGGATTAAGGCTTTAAGCCTCAGAAGTGGAAATGGCTCCCTGGCACTTGTCAACTTTGGAAGAAACATTTCCTTCAATGTGTCTGATTAAATGAAATGGTGTTACTGAGAGTTCACACAATTTTAAGCATGGAGCACGGAATTTAATACATTCTTATGAAACATTGCCCATTAATGAATTGTTGTCATTTGATGCTTACACATTTAAAACTTAAAACTCTCATTTTTCCTTCAATTAATCCATTAACTAATTAATCACAGACAGGGTGGGACCCGGAGAGAAAACTCTCCAGCTACAAGGGTCTCATTATGAAGCCTGGGAGACTTCCAACTTATGATCCTCCTGTCACAGCTATCTAAGTGCTAGGACTACAGGTGTAGCTTGAAAAGTCTTATTTAAAATAAACAGAAAATGAACAAAGAAATGAAAGAGAGGAGCAGCTTTGTGAGAACGGCTTCGTTGCCAGTGAGGACAAGTCATCTTGTATAGTGTGTGCATGTTCTATGTATGCCTGCTTCAAAGTGCCTGAGCACCAGTAGAATTGAAGACAGATTCGGCAGAATCCTGCAGGACCAGGGAATCTATACTTTAAGAATCCACAAGTTGAAGAAACTATCACTTTACCTCCCTCTGCAGTTAGAAGCCTTTGGCTTATCTGGACCAACATGTACCTGAGAAAGATTTAACAAGGAGCCATGAGGTTCTTTCTGTCAACCGCAGGCATCTTTGACTCATAGACACCCCTTTAACTATCTGTGCAAAATGCATCTCAGTCTTAGGATTTCATCAGTACTGTGATGGCAAAGGTGGTTTCATATAGGGGTAGAGTGGTCCCATTGCAGTATCAGCAAATCACTTGGCTCTTCTTTATTGTTGCTATTGTTTTTGCTTTGACATCTTTCTTTAAAATAAAGTATATGCTTTCAATTTATTAGAATCTTTTGATTTTAGCTGTCTTCCCCTCTTACTCAGCGGTTTCTCTAAATCACCAACTATGTAAGTGACAATGATTTCTGAGGTGGTTTAAATGTGAAATGTTGCCCACAGGCTCACATGTTTGAACACTTGGTCCCCAGCTGGTGGTGCTGTTTGGAAGGTAGTGTACCTTTAAGGACGTGAAGCCTTGCTGGAGGAAGTATGTCACTGGGGGTAGGCTTTAACAGTGAGTACTTCCTGTTCATTCTCTGTTTCCCATGTATGGATAAAGTTATAACCTCTCAGCTTCTTGCCAGAATGTCTGCCTGTTGCCAGATCTACCCTACCATTATGTACTCCCTCTCACTATGCAACCATAGGCCAAGATAAACTCTTTCTTCCAAGAGTCACATTTGGTCATGGCGTTTTATTACAGCTACAAAAAGTAACTGATACATCTTTTAATCACAAAAATGGCAAATACTGACCTTGGGAAGTGTATTAATTACTCATCTTAGTACTGGCCCAAGAAAAGCAACTTTCAGAAGGGGAGTTGGCTCACAGTTTGATGGGGAAGGTACAGTGGCAGGAATATGAGGCAGTTGGTCACACTGCATCCACAGCAACAAGGTAGAGAGACAGGAAACCTAAAGCCCTACCTGCTTTTCATTGTTCTATTCAGTCCAAGACTCCAGCCCATGGAATGATGACCCCCACACTCATGTCCAGTCTTCCTTTCTTAAACTTCTTTACCAACATTCTTACAGACATGAACAGAAGTTTGTATACAAGGTGAGTCTAGATCCAACATCAAGGGTAGCATGCTGTAGAAGCAATTTCTGCTGTATTTATCAATGCTGCCTGTGGCTTCATGTCATCTTCTACAGACTCCTCTTCACACAAGCTCATGGGGCGTGCTGCTTTTCTAACCTGGCACTCAGTGACCTGATCCCTTCATAGCCTCAAATTGTAGTGTTTGCTTCCAGAGTCCCTTCGTCCTTGGTCTTGGGCCCTGAACACTGATGCTTTCGTAGCAACTACATTAATTCTGACCTTATCTATACCGATGAATCATCATGTCTCTGACCACTATTTCTAAATAATGACTCTGGCTCTCAGGATTGTAAAAGAAGAGACTATTTTGCCATTGCTATTTTGATATCAAAGATGCAACCTGGACAGGGAATTGTGGTGATATTGTGTTCACCAAAATATTGTGCACCCTAATAAACTTATCTGGGATCAGAGAACAGAACAACCACTAGATATAGAGGCCAGAAAATGGTGGCACACTGGCCTTTAATCCTAGCATTCCAGAGGCAGATATCCATCTGGATCTCTGTGAGTTCAAAGCCACACTGGAAACACTAGGTGTGGTAACAAGAGCCTTTAATCCCAGGAAGTGATGGCAGAAAGCAGAAAGGTATTTAAGGTGTGAGGACCAGGAACTAGAGCCTGGTGAAGCTTTTAGGCTTTTGAGTAGCAGTTCAGCTGAGATCCATTTGGATGAAGACTCAGAGGCTTCCAGTCTGAGGAAACAGGATTAGCTGAGGAACTGGTAAGGTGAGGAAGCTGTGGCTTGTTCTGCTTTTCTGATCTTCCAGCATTCACTCCAATACCTGGCTCCAGGTTTGTTTTTATTAACAAGACCTTTTAAGATTCGTGCTACAGAGAATGTACATAAAATAAACTGAATGGCACAGTTTCTGTCCTGTACAGTATTATAACATCAATTGCACAGAATTACATTATCACCATGCAAGGGGCCTTCCACTGTTAATAGGAAGCCCAGTTGAGACCAGATTCTAAGATTTCAAAATTCTTTACAGGCTAGAGTTGTAGCAGGTCAGCAGCAGGGGCTTGCTATATCCAAATTTGAGCCAAGGTCTTGAACAAGGCACCCACATGTAGTGGTTAGTCACAGCTAACATTTTAAATGTTGCTTACCAGCCATATTGGCCATACTTATTCTATGGTTGCATGGGTTAGTGGCTACTGTACCATGATAGAATGTTTCCACTATTGCCCAAAGTTCTAGAAAGTAGACCTGGAAATGGTAATAATGGGCCTAAGGCATATGTGATGTTTTTCCATGGAGGATTAAAGTGTGTTGCTAAACTGGTCCACAATGCAATGAGTAGTCTATTCTTAAAATATATTTCCATGGTAAGGAGCTAGGATCCCTGGAAAGATAATGTGCTTTGTATGATGGTGGAGGTTGTGAGCAACACAGGACTATATGATATGGGTGGACAAAGCCTTTGGGGGAATTCCTGGAGCCTTATAATAGTATCTCAGTTATAGGGTGTGCTGGCGAGGTGTACAAGAAGATAAACTGGGAATGAATAGCACATAAAGAAGGGTGAGGAAGAGGACAAGGTTCGTGGTGGAGACCACAGCTCATAGCTGTTAACATCTACTTGAGCTGAGGAAGACAGTTCAAATCAAAGGGTCCCTTAATCCCCTAACAACTCCATGCAAGCAAGGGCCAGAAGAGAGTTTAATGGTTCATCACTCTGTTGCACTACCAGGGACATGAGGAGGCCCAACTAGCTGGTGGTGGAATATCTTCAACAGAGCAGACTAAGGACCAGGAGCTGCAAGTGGGGATTGAAGGTGGAAATGATGCTAAAGTCTGGTGTAGTTGGAAATTCTGGGATAGGAGCCAACTAAAAAGCAGAGTTCAAGGAGATGGAAAAGGTGTTCAGTATTTTCTCTACATATAAAGGGAGAGGCAGAGCCCTAGGGTTGGGTCTCCTATGTGACTACTGGTGCTTGTAGATATTCATGTGGGAGAAAGGCTAAAAGTCCCACTGACTTGTCTATCTACACAAGCCCTGGGCAGAAGTATGGAGTCAGAAAAAGTTCTCCAAGTTATAGGCATCTTAATTTCTTTTTTCCTTCCTTCCTTCCTTCCTCCCTCCCTCCCTCCCTCCCTCCCTCCCTCCCTCCCTTCCAATCATTCTTTTTTTTTTTTTTTTTTTTTTAAAGCAAATAGCCTCAGATGTTTTGTTCTCCATGATATAACTAATGTCAGTAAAGGTCAGTAGTGGTGGAGTGATGAGGTATCAGAAGACAGGGTAGCTCATGGATGGATATGTTGTCTGCCTAGCCCAAAGTCCCTCTCTGCTCTGAGCTTAAAGGAACAATCCAGACAAGTAGATGGAAAGGGTGGTATCGAGTAGGTTTTCTGATGAGAACCCGTAATAGGAACAATTTTTGCATCTAGTAGTTATGTCTGCAAATTCTAGGGTAATCCTAAAGAACCCATGGGCAAGACTTTCTTGTCTCTAGAGAGAGAACAGAGCCCTTGGTTATTTCTCTTGGGACTGTGGTGTGTACATGTGACGCTAGAGCCATTGCAGCCATCACAAAGACTTGTATCACCTGAAGATGGTGTCTCTTAACTAGGCCACATAGTTGACAAATTAACCAATAATGGCATGACCCCACCATAGACTTTAGCATGCCATGCTCATTCATTTAGACATGCAATAGCTTTCAAGTGAACAACGATAAGCTCTAAGCCTTGCTCAAGGCACCTGAGACATTCTAAAGGACATACTTGTAATGTCTAAAGGACAAACGCCTTTTGAATGTTCCAATTTGCTTACTGTTTTAGACTTTATGAGTCAAATTTTTTGTTGCCTGCAGCCAGAGCTTCCTAACTTACACCCTGCTGACTGCATATTGGCTTTACAGGTAGCTGAAACACAGCTACAATTACATAGTATAAAATAATCGAAAGGACCCTTTCTGATCTTTCTCTCATGCATTGACATTTTGGAACATCACCTCACCCACAAGTAAACCACAGTCTCCTGTCATGTCTTCACAATGTCGCCTATTTCTAGTTTACTTTTTAATTCTTTGGCACCTTCTCATCCTAGGATGATTCTCCTTACTCTCAGATTACTTTTAATTAGTAGAACATTAAATTTTGAAGGTCCTTGGTTTTTTTTTTTTTAATCAAGGCCTTCATTTATTTGTGTTTTTTTTTTTTTTTTCAGAGAACTACCATCCATTTACCAAGACTTTGCAACTGTGATGGTTAATTATCACCATCAGCTTGACTGGATTTAGAATCACCTGGGAGACACACCTCTGGATGGGTTTGTGCAACTGTTCCCAGGGATACTTTACTGGGCAGGGAAGACAGACCCTGAATTGTGGCTCCAGTCTACCAACCAGGTTCCAGGCTGAATGAAAAGGAGAAAAGGAGAGAGCCAGAGGAGCGGCAGTGTTCATCTCTTTCTGCTCCCTGACTGCAGACACAATGTGACCGGGCACCACGTGTTTCTGCCACCACAGCCACTCTTGCTACCGCGTCTTCCCCGCCATGATGGTATGTCACCCTAAGCCGCAAACCAAAATAAATGTTTTCTGAAGTGGATTTCGCCAAGTATTTCATCACAGCAATGATAAAAGTAAATAATCATGAACACACACACACACACACACACACACACACACACACACACACACACACTTATATCTAGGAACTCCAAACCACATCTAGCCCAGGTCTCCCTCTATAGCTTAGTGTTTGTCCGACAGCCGGCTGGATGTCTTGGTCAACGAAGCCAATCACCATGATATTGTATGTTTTCAGTTGACTTCTCTGGGTGCCCAGCTCCATGAATGGTCCCTGTCTACCTGGTTACCTAAGCCCCTTTGCTCTTCTCCCTTCACACTCCCCAACATCGAAGTGTTCAAGGGTTCTTCTGACCTCATATAGAACTTTCCAACCTGATGCCTCCCTTATGCCTAGGACTTTTACTCCGGCCACCCAGTCTCATGCTCTCTGGATCCCAGTGACTAATGGCTGGCT
The DNA here is from genome assembly GCF_049852395.1 of Peromyscus maniculatus bairdii. Taxonomy (NCBI): domain Eukaryota; kingdom Metazoa; phylum Chordata; class Mammalia; order Rodentia; family Cricetidae; genus Peromyscus; species Peromyscus maniculatus. The sequence continues at coordinate 124,046,956 of NC_134856.1, read as the reverse complement.
GGTCTCCCTGACTCATGTCTTGGACTATCTCCTAGTCACCCACTCTCTCCTGTAGGATGACTGATGAGGCCATAACTCTGATGGTCAGGGAGGCTCTCCTAAAGCTCTGCAAATGCCCTTAGTGAAATAGGCATGGAAAGGGCATAGTGCTCCAGCTTCTGCAACCTGCCTGACTCCTTACTGGGTAGACAGGATGTTCATTCCTACTGCATTTTCTCAAATGGTGCTTCTGCTGGTGCTGGGCCTTCATCTATGGATACCCTCACCCCTTCCCATCTTCTCTAGGACAATTCCTGCCCATCCTTCAGCATCCCCAAGCACTCCTCCTTGCAAGGTGCCTTCCAAGACTCCCCTGGCCTGTGTGAAAGTTCATTACTTCTCCCACTGTACCTGCCAAGCTGTTTGTGGGTTAGCCATGGAGCCTGCCCTATCTTACTAGTACTTTTAATTCCCAGAATAATGCCTGCATGTTGGGCATGGTGGCACATGCCTTTTATCCCAGCACTTGGGAAGCAGAGGCAGACTGATCTCTGTGAGTTCAAGACCAGCCTGGTCCACAGAGCGAGTTCAAGGACAGCCAGGGCTACACAAAGAAACCTGTCTGGAAACAAACAAGTAAATAAAAAGAATAATGCATGCAACATGACAAAGTGGTCAACCAACCCATGATGAACCAAGTTCACTCACTGCTAGTTTCCACTAAGGAATAACACTAATTCTTTCATTCTTCTGGCTTGGGCAGTTTTTTTTCTGAGATCTGTTATTGCCTAAAAGGAGATTTACTTATTTATTTATGTATATGTATGTGTGTGGTGGTGTGTGTATGCCACATGGGTACACATGCCTGCAGAGGCCAGAAGAGGGCATGGTTAATCTTCACAAAAAGTGAAGTCAGAGTAAAGCAGTGGTGTTTCCTTGAGCTGGAGTTAAGGCACTTGTGAGCATGTGGGTGCTGGGAACCAAACTCAGGTCCTCTAGAAGAGCAGTGTAGAGCCTTAACCACTCACGCTACCTCCCCAGCCCTAGCTTAAAGGAATATTTGATTACAATTTCTCTTTGTCTTCTTTGTCATTGAAACCACTTCTCATACACGTCAACTGAATACCTGTGACATTTTTATAGGCAGAGTTTGTTCACAAGACCCCGATGAACAAGTGTGAGCAAATTTGGTGTAAGAAGTCCTGAGCTGTCGCACTTGGCTTTATGTTGTGGCTACTGAAAGCATCCACTCTATCTTCATTTTCACACAGTTGCTACAGATCACAGCTTCCTGTAGATGCCATTTGCGGGCACGACAGCAGAGTAGCTAAAATGGGACAAACCGTGGTATCTGGTAAAGGTTGTGAAAAGCATTGCCTATAAACTGAAGATTTTAAAAGTCCACGCACCTGGGACCAGGTAAATAAGGGGATTCAGAAGGCCACAGCCAACATTTGTCTCCTCTAATACAGAGAAGAATTTTTATTTCCATTTTGAAAAGATGATGGCCTTTTAATTTAAATATCAGGCTATAGGCAGGAGGAGGTGGTGGGGAATCATCCATTTTGAGAGCTCCTTCTGTGTATGTAACGGCACCTTCCAATTCAGTGGTTCTCAATCTGTGGGTCAAGACCCCAAAGGGGTCACATTTCAAACATCCTGCGTATCATATATTTGCATTAAGATTCATAACAGTAGCAAAATTACACTTATGAAATAGCAACAAAATAATTTTATGGTTGGGGATCACCACAACATGAGGAATTGAAGGTTGAGAGCCACCATTCCAAAGGTTTTGCTCACCTGAATAAGGACAACAAAACAAAACAAAACAAAACAACAGAACCCTCAAACTCACACTCTGATGTACTTTATTATTATTTGCTGTGAAATGTTACCTTAAATTCTAGAACTTTCTGGAAAGCCACCTTATTCATAGCTCCTCACCTGTGCTACTCATCCTCTGGAGTTCCTCCTCCCCTCCATATAGGATCCTTTGTCCCCAGGGAGGACAGAACCTTCGGAGTGGGCTGTGGTAGTGCCAATGATGTCATTGCAGGCTGCCACAAGGAAGGGCAGGCCTGTCTGACAATGCAGGCGGGGTGTCACATCATTCATCAGCAGATAGCCGGACTCTCTCCCAGAGTCCCTTACCCATCTCCTCTCCCTCCCCTCAGTCCACTCCCCTTCCCTCCTCTCTCTCCTCTCCTTCCTTTTCTCTTCCTCATCTCTCTCCCTTTCCTTCTTTCTCTCTGTCCTTCTCACAAGACGCAAGACGCACATTTATGGGAAGAAACATGCTCATCCCATGTGACACAAGTCACAGTGCTATTGGAAACCCAGTGACGTCACAGCACCATGGTACTAGGGTGGCTTATATTCTGCAAATCCCGAGCTGCACCAACTGTGTACATTGTTTGAATGGCCTCTAACTGAAATGCTTTCAAGGTCCTCTGGTTGCCAATACAAAAGCCTCCCAGAGTTCCTGTGAGTTCCAAGAGACCAACAGATGATCTTGGCGAAGCCATTATAAGCTGTGCTCACTGGGTGTGATGTGTGTGTGTGTGTGTGTGTGTGTGTGTGTGTGTGTGTGTGTGTTAGCTTCCCATTGTCACAAAATACTTGAGAAAATCAACTTTAAGGATAAAAGGTCGGTTTTGCTCTCCGTTTCCAAGGTTTCCTCCCACGGTGGCTTGGCCCTGTCACTTTGGGCTTGTGGCAAAGCGGAAGATTATGGTGGGGGAGCACACAGAACCACAGAGCTGCTCATCTCAGGTGGGCCAGGGAGCAGACACAGACTAGACAGTTGCATTTATAATCCTCTCATGTCTTAGCTAAGAACATTTTAGATACTAAAATTCAATTCTTTAGGATAGGACAGCTATTAGAATAATCTCTGTAACATGCCATTTATCTGGACATCTCTGGATTTTAGCAGGTGTCTCTTGTTTGATGTTGTTCTTGCTGGCTGAATTTCTATTTTTGTCTATGTGATTACCTTTCCCCTCTCCTGGACAATACTTGATAATCATTCCTGTTACAAAAAGTTTTATATTGGGTTAGAACTTTCTTATTTAGACAAAGAGGAAGATGTAGTGGATATCTGTTCTACCTACCTATGATCTTGAAGTACCTAACCCTGGGGCGTGGCCTGAGGACTACCTTTAAGATCCGTGTGCGCGCGCGGGGGCGGTGTATAGGTGAGTGTGGATGCACACAAACATGTGTGTATGTATTGTAGAGAATACAGGAAAACCTTGGGTATCATTCTTAGGCATTATCTACCTTGTTTTGAGACAGGGTCCCTCACTATCCTGGAACTCACCAAGAAGGCTAGACTGGCTAGCCATGGAGCCTCAGGAACCTGTCTGTCTCTGACTTCCCAATGCTGGGACCATAAGTATACACCACCATACCTTCCTGTCTGGAAGATCAGGCCCTCATGCTCACAAGGCAAGCACTTTTCTGACTGGGCCAACTCCACAGACTACTACTCTGTCTTTGAATTATTTACCCTGATGACTCAGACAATATCTGAAAGTTAAGGAGCTAATGTCCATATATAGAAAATACCAGGCACAAGTTTACCTATTTAAATAGCTGACAGTAACATTTTATGGACCAAAGAGAAGTATACGTAAGGAGGGCTAGTGTTCCCAGGGTTCCCAGGTCAACTGATGTCATGCGAATGTGTAGATGGGTCCCTGTGTTCCTATTTATTGCTCTTTCAGTCAGCATCCACCAACCATCAACTGTTGGGGGCACTTGGGCTACATCTCTGAAAAAAAGAAAAGATGCCCTATCCTGTCTCAAGGTGCTCACCATCAGTGAGAAGTGGTAACCAAGGCAAAGTTAACCTGATGAGCAAACAATTTATAGAACCTGCCAGAAGGTGGTGAGAGAAAAAGAAAGAAGGAAAACTGTTGAGTGAGATGAGGGGGCTAAGAACTTGGGAAAAGGGTGGGGTTTTTAACTTGGTGGTCCTGGAGTGAGCTTTATTGAGAAGATGACACCGAGCCATGTCTTAAATGAGAAGCTAACGTGGATATCTAAGGGAATACGGTTCCAGAAGAGGGGGTGGCCAGTGGAACCTCAAAGGCTAGCAAGCATTATCTAAGTGGGGTCCAGGGCAGGGATCTAGTAGTGGGTATTTAGGGTGATGAATGTCAGGGGCCAGAGGGTAGATTGGGCATCCTTCAGGGCTGGATAGGTAGTTAGAATTTCCCTGGGTGAAGCAAGGAGCCATCACGGACTCTGAGCAGTAAGTGTCATGTCTGATTTACAAAGATGACTGAGGCGAACACAGAGCTGAGGACTCAGTCAATTTAAAGAATGGAAGGCTTGTGAATTAGATCCCAAGTAACTCTAAAGTAGCATAGTGGGGGGCCAGCTATTAGAATGGGGTACCCATGCCTGTGTCTTCAGCCATCCGCTAGCTTCACCTAGGCCTCTTACGAAAATGTCATAGGTTCTTCAGGCTTGCTTCATCCAAAAAACACATCCCATTCCTCACTTTAACTTCTTGCCTTACTGCCTGGCTTCCTGCAGACTGCTTATTGTAGATGTGACTACGAACCCAGAGGAGGTGAGGTTTTGCCTTCGCCTGTGGCTCTGCAGGCCATGCCCGGACACACCCCCAAATGCTCATCAGCTGAATGAGTGAAGGAATGAATCTAGGAAAAACATTTAACTAAACTTCAGTCTGTTTACATTCAATTCTCACTTGAAATAATAAGTTATGAAACAGGAAATAAACAAAAAAAGATGTCTAACTGTAGATTATTTTACAATTCTGGTTAGCTTAGCAGGCTTACTACTTTTTATTATTAATTTTATGCTAGCATTCAAAGTTATGGGATTTAGTACATCATTTTAACAACTATCTGTGGTCACATATCATCCTAATTCAGTTCTCTCTCCACTGCCACTTCTTGTTCCTCTTGTATGGTGATATTTGTGCTGAAATGTGATTTTATTTGTATGTTAATAAATAAAGTTGCCTGGGGGTCAGAGCTAATAGCAAGCCATAGCAGAAGTTGGGCATTGGTGGCACACGCCTTTAATCCCAGCTCTTGGGAGGCAGAGCTAGGCAGATCTCTGTGTGTTCAAGGATACAGCCAGCATGGAGACACACGTCTTTAATCTCAACACCAACCATAGAAGACCTGGAGGTCTGTATAGACAGGCAGTGATGAGGAGGTCATGTTGGGTTTACAACCAATGAGAAGGCAGACCAGAAAGTCAATAAGACGACAGACACACAGGAAGTAGGTCTCTTTCTGAGGGGAAGGACAGCAGCGGCAGTGAAGGGTAAGAAAGGGTTTTTAGTCTCAGCTCTTAGCTACTGTTCTGACCTCTTGGGCTTTTAATTCTGCATTTGGCTCTGTGTTTCTTATTTAATAAGACCATCACATCTACACTCTTGCCCCTTCCTGCTGGTCTCCTTTTTTTCTCCCAAATATCCCGCCATTTGCTTCTATGCCACACGGGTTCCATTGCCCTTCACCCTCTGTCCTGCAGAAGAGGGGACAGGGCTAGAAAGCGCTGTTAACTAACATAGGTCAGATCAAAACAGAAACCACAAGTGGTCTTTCATATGTGGAGCCTAGGTTCAAATATAAACATGCGTGTGCGCGCACACACACATACTTGTTTTGTGCACACGTTGTGAAACAAGTTGACTAACATTTAGAGTGTTGCTGGGTCATGTTAAGGTTCACAACGCATTCCTCACAAAATGATTACAGCCACACCCTAGAAAATTTGGAAAATGGAAAGGGAAAGACCTTACAATTTTATAACCTCACTGCTGTGTAAGTAACAGAATATAAAAGCCCCCTTTTATGTAGTTTCCAGTGTTCGTTTTGGGGGTGGCTTTGTGCTAGCTAGGACTCTTGATTTTTAAACTCTGAGCTGAAACTTGCTTGGAAGATGAATTATGTGATTCATCAGAAAACCAACAAAACAGTATAAGCTGTTGAATAACTCTTCACTTCTAGCACGTTTCATAAAATGATTTCTAGACACATTTGAGAGTCTGATTTTTTTTACAAAAGCATGTGTGTGAGTACGCCTGTGCGTGTGCACATTGAGGCTGGAGAGGATAGGAAGTATCTTGTGCTGTCAATCTCTGCCTCATCCTCTTGAGACAGGGTCCCTCCCTGAACTTAGAGCTTCCGTTCTGTTTCTGCTTTGGCTGGGCTGGCTGGCCAGCAAGTCCTGGTCATTCTACAGTTTCTCCTCTTCTCGTAGGGCTGGGGTCACAGGAGTGTCAAGATTACATCTAAATTTTTACATGGGTGCTGGGGCTCTGAACTCAGGTCCTCACGGTTGCACAGCAAGAGCTCCCCCGCCACACCCACTGAACCACCTCCCCAGTCCTGGAGATGTCCATCCTTCCTGATTCTCGGGTCTATTGACAATATGGGCGTTCTCCAGCCATTTCCTCTGGACTGAAACACTCGCTCTACCAAGGAGGCAGGGCATTCATGAGACTCAGAGGTTAAACACACTTCACACGTCTGGGAAAGATGAAACCTATGGCATTCCCAGGAGCCCCTCCTCAAGGTTATGGAAGCAGTAAACACCTCAAGATTATAGAAAGAGGAAACAACTTCTGGGTGAGGAGGCTGAACTCAGGAGAGCTGCCTGGAAGAAGACTCTGAACTGTCCAGTGGCCTGAAAGTTCTCTAGACAGCTCCAGAGATGCAGATTTTATGAATCATCACTCATGCTAGGCTGGGCTTTTTAGTGATACAACCGCCTTTGAGTCATCCCTGCTTCTGTAAGTGACCCCTCACAGAACTCCAAAAATCCCATGGGTTCGTTGTGTTCGACTTGTAGTTACTATGGTCTGTTGTGGGTTCCCAGTCTGGGTGAATAGACACGTGTGTGGTTTGTCTCACTAGTAAAAGTGTCACAATAATCAGCTCTGGGTGTAGAAAGGGCTAGAAACAATGTGAGACAGGATGCTGGGGAGATGGTAATGAGGGCATGTTAACACTTCTTAAGGATTTGTATATTCACCATGGTTCGAATTCATATCATCTCAGGCAGTCAGTACCCCAACAACATCATCCACACTTTGAGATGAAAAGAATAGAGGCACATGGGAGTTAAGAAACTTAACTAAGGCCACAAACGTGTGGAGTTACAATTGTTTCTGAGAGTTATGGATGAGTCAGGATCTTGCTATGGAGTCCTGGCTGGCCTTACAGTTGCATAGATGCTCTTGCCTCTGCCTCATCCTCCTAAGTGCTTATCATCATCATCATCATCATTGTCATCATCATTAGCGAAATAAGGTCTTATGTAGCTCAGAGTGGACTTTTACTAAGTTATATGACAAAGCTGGCCTTGAACTCCAAATCTTACTGTCTCTATCTCCCAAGTGCTGAGGTTATGGGTATGCATCACCATGCCCAAGTGGAGTATTTGCATGTGTGCATGAATGAGAACATACATGTTTGTAGGTATGTATGCATATAGTCGGAATTTTAATATTCTCTCTGTCTCTCTCTGTCTCTCTCTGTCTCTCTCTGTCTCTCTCTGTCTCTCTCTCTCTCTCTCTTTCTCTCTCCCATCACAGAGGTAATAACCATTTTGGAGTGTCTGTTCTCCGTCTGACATTCTTTGAAGCTAGGAGGCTCTGGCGGTGGTCCTCTGAAGCTCCTGCTGTCCTGGAGCTTATAGCCGGGGAGGAAATTTGGTCAACAAGCAGAATGAGAAGACAGTGATAACTGCCAAGAAGAAGCTAGACTCAAGTTCTTGTGCCCAGGGACAGAGGGCTAGACTGGTCCTTTCCACTAAGCCCGTTTCTTTTGAGTGTGGGTCATATGCTAACCTCTATCAGCCCATGGAGACACAGCTGTGACCCCAGCATCCCTCACTCTTGACTCCTGACCGCTAATAGGGCTCTGGCAGACCCCCATCCCCACAGCCTTCTGCCTCTTTCCTTACAAAGCACAATTTCTGCTTCAACCATCTGCAGCTCCTTTTACGGAGTCAGGAGCCACGTAGGCAATACTCCCCCTAATCTGGTTAGATGTCATAAAAATAATCAGTTGCTACAGTGAAAGTGTTCTCTGCTTCAGTGTGTCCCCGAGGTTTTACAGACAGAGAGAAGGGTGTGGGGAGAGGCGGGAAGAACCGTCTAACTGCATCAGAACTGGCTTGGGCTGGGAGCACAGTATTTAAGCACTTGCTGCACATTATCTGACGATATCCACGGCCTCTCCTGGGGAGTGAATGTGGAGAGGAACTCATGGTGAAGTGTGCTGATGAAGGTTAATGCTAGGCAGGATTTGGGGACGTAGAGAAAGTGTGCCTTTGGAGAAAAGTGACAAAATGAAGGATTCTTTACCCCTGGAGAGAAGATGGGATCTGCTGTTTAGCCTCCTCCAGGTAGAAGTGGAGAATGTACCTCACCTTAGGGCCTCAGGGCCTCAGGAAGCTCAGTACTTAGCCTAGTTTGAAAGATTACAGTGTCACATCCCTCCCGAGTCTCTTGTCACCAGCGCAGGGGGTATGGTGTGCGTGCCATTTTCTACTTGCATTTCAGGCTGGCAACTTGTCCTATGACGAAACAGTTCCAACATACTGCTGTGAAGTCCCATAATGATAATGGATGAGGTGGCATGCTGTAGCAGAATGCTGGCTAGTTTTATGTCAACTTGACACAAGCTAAAGTCATCTAAGAGGAGGGAACTTCAACTGAGAAAATGCCTCCAGAAGATCAGGCCATAGGCAAGCCTGTAGGCCATTTTCTTAGTTAGTGATTGATGGGGGAGGGTCTAGCCCATTGTGGGTGGGGCCATCCCTGGGCTGGTGGTCCTGGGTGGTTCTGTAAGAAAGAAAGCAGGCTGAGCAAGCCATGTAGAGCAAGCCAGTAAGCAGCACCTCTCCATGGCCTCTGCATCAGCTCCTCCTTTCAGGTTCCTGCCCTGCTGGAGTTCCTGTCCTGACTTCTGTGGATGAAGAGCAGCAATATTGAAACATAAAGAATAAACCTTCTTCTTCTCAAGTTCCTTTGGTCATGGCGTTTGATCATAGCAATAGTAACCCTAACGAAGACAAGGAGTAAGGCCCGGTGTAGAAAACAGCTGAATCAGGTGTGCCAGGACTCAGAAACACAAGCTACCTTTACATACTGGAACCCACAAGGGCTTGGAGAAGACCCTCCTCCCCTGACTGCAGCACCCCACTCCTAAGAGCACTTGATTACTGGGTGAATCCATGAAGACAAATATTTCATGATCTGGCCCCTCCAATAACAGCAGCTGGAATGATGTACAGACCTGACACAGACTACTAAAGAACTGAACGAGTCTGGAAGCAGCGGCTGGCCGTCTCACATGCAATGCTTGGAGGGCAAGCGTGCTCAGAGTCAGGGGAAGCAAAGGGCCCTGAGCAAGCAGAAGGAAGGGAGGCTAAGGGAGAGTGGGGGAAGGGCTCTGAGCACGCAGGCTCAACGTCACAGACCAGAGCTCTTAGGGCACAGGAGCGGAGCCCTGGTACTGTGTGAACCGCTGTGGCCCTTCTTAGTTAAAGGGGATAACAGAGTAAACAAAGACGAGGTGCACAGCACCAGACACCCGTGGACATGTCCATGGAGCAGTTCCATCTCTGTAAAGATCGTTTAACTCTCTCTTATGTATGGTTATAATCTTCCCATTTCATGTTTCTTCCTATTGTGGAGAGAGACTTCACAGTTCCAAGAGAAAGGAAAAAAAACCTGCTAAGAAAATCCTATTCGGTTGTGGCTTTTTAATATTTATTTTGGGAAATCACAAAGCTCACACAAGCATGGGCAATTGTGGGAGGACCTGGCCCCGCTTTTTCCCCCACGGTACTCTTGAATAGAGAGAAGTGAGAAATATTTAGATAGAAATATAGAGGGGAGGGAGACAGATAGAAACACAGGATAGCCTTGGCAGGGCTTGGATCAAAACCCACCAGCCCCTTCAGTCTCCTCTAAGGGGCTATTTATAGAAATGCCGAGGGGTGGAGCAAAAGACCGCCCCCTAGCACAGCCAAGTGCAGACCCTTCTAAACACCTGGTAATCACGCAGGTGGTCAATCCATCCCCTTATGAAGCCCTGCTGTGTAAAGCAAGCTCAGATCTCACTAGGAAACCTTTGCAGACTCCCACAGGCAATTGTATTTGCCCCGGTGCAGGGCCTCCATCTTGGTGTGTGTGTGTGTGTGTGTGTGTGTGTGTGTTCCTGGTTGACTTGGGTAGCACAGTGTCCTTTCTTCTCATCTCACATTGATGCCTTCAGCACCTTCTGCCACGTTCTCTCCCCTCCAGAACCAGCAGGTTTT